>NW_012149730.1:2172961-2173857 GCF_000956105.1 Propithecus coquereli | reverse complement strand
CATCCATTAACTATAGGCAGTTCTTTTAACAACTGAAATTACATTTTATACTACTATTTTCCACCAGAGGTGATACTTGTGATATGTGCAAGAAAATCTCAGTTTATATATATAAAATTTGTTGCTTTGAGTACTTTGATTAGTATGGCCTTGTCTGAGCTAATAAAAACATAAATTTAATGTGGCCAAAGATCTAGATTTCTTTCAGGAGCCAACTCCAAGTAAAGTTTTCCTTCTCATGCAAATTACAGCTCAAATCCTGACATAGGCTAGCTCCTGGCTTCCAGCTGATTGAAATTTTACCAGGCAAAGGGGGAAGAGCCATGGAAAAACAAAGACAAAGGACCACAGTTGGATGAGTAAGGAAGTTGACCATCTTTTCTCTTTAAGTCGGTGCAAAAGTAATTGTAGTTTTGGATCGTGAATTTTAAATCATTAAAACTAGGCTCAAATACATCTTTATAAATCAAAATAGAAGCCATTAAAATCAACACATTTTTACCAATGAGAAATAAGTTTGTTTATTCCTGTAGTGTAAAAATCTGTGCTTTGGGATTCGAGGAACTCTTGGAAAGCATTTTCTGCATCCTGCTGCTTGTGGAAGCGTTTTCCCTGCAAGAAGTTGTCAAGATGCTTGAACAAGTGGTAGTCAGTTGACAAGAGGTCTTGCGAATATGGCAGTTGAGGCAAAACTTTGCAGCTCAATTCATTCAACTTTTTTTTTTCTTTTTTTTATTTCAACAGATTATGGGGGTATAGATGTTTAGGTTACGTATGTTGCCCTTGCCCCCCACCAAGTCTGAGTTTCAAATATGTCCATCCTTCGGGTGGTGCGCATTGCACTCTTTGTGTATGCATATATTCGTCCCCTCCTCCCTCCTTCCCCCTCTCCTTCT
>NW_012149730.1:2160531-2162500 GCF_000956105.1 Propithecus coquereli | reverse complement strand
GGGGAAGGAGAGAATGGAGCACTATGGCGTCTGCCGATAGGCTCGGGTCTGCGGCCAGGGAGATGCCCCGAGGGGGCTGGGAACCCGGAGCTGAGTCCGCAAAAGGCCACTGCTCACTGGCGGCAGCCATCTCTGGGCTGGTGTCGGCAGTTCTCTCCAGCCGCTCAGGAGCCCACCAGCAGTCCAAGATGCAAGGGAGGGGGAAGTTAACCGCCCCACCTACCCTTGTGGCTGGTCTCCAAGCCTCTTGGGACCTTTCTCCTTCCAGTTCTCCTCCGCAATGTCTTCCCATGGAGTCTCCTATAGTTTCAGGCACCCTTTTTCTGACCTTCACCCGATCTATGTTTCTCTGCTTGCTTATTTTTTTCTCTTTCTTCTGAAATTCGTCTTTTTCATAGAGACGTTCTGACTGGCGGCTTTTCTCATCCGCTGTCTTGGCTCCTCCGGCAGTAATTTTATAGTAACAAATCTTCTATAAAGAAAGTACTGTACACTTATGTTGGTATCAATAAAAGCTTATGTAGAGAAGGGTAGCATAGACTATATGAAAGCTACCTCAAATGCTAAAGAGAGCTGTAGTTTTCCTTGGTGTTTTCAAAGAAAAGAGATGTCAAAGCAGATGAAACTGTAGGCAGCAGGGGTCTAAAACCACAGAAGCACTGTTGTTTAAATCTGATGGTGGCAGCAACAGAATTCTTTAGATATTGCTATCAGGAAACAGGATTTTCTAATAAATAGTGTCAAAATATTTTAGTTGCAACTTAAGTATGTTACATTTTGACTAAAATATCTTGAAGATTTGAGAAGTTTATACCCTCATACCTGGTAAGCTTGGCTTCAGCTAAATGGCTCTGTGGGTTTTATAGGTTTGAAACACAGTTTTTTTAAAGATGGAAAAGGTAGCTGTGAAAGGACAAATGTAGGCAACACAAAGACAATTATTTTTAGATCTACATCTTACATCTTGAGTGTATTATAATACACTCACGTTTATATCCAAATTTCATGTTTACAAGTATGAAAGGCAAAGAGCAGCAAAGAATCTAAGCAATTGCATCATCAACTTCATTAATAACAGCAGAATTAAAACTGCTGTCCCCATAAACCATGTTCTAAATCCAGAAGGACATGGTAAATGCTATCGCATACACAGACTTCATTTTTTGAAGTGGGAGACCCTGTATAGTTCACCACACATCTGGGTTTCCACAGAGCTGAACTGAAACTCCATCAAGTTCCAGGCCAAATCAGCTAGAAGAAAGAAATCCCTGCTGTTTGAGTTTCGTTGCTGGTGAAGAACAAAGTTCCCAGGGTTTCAAAAACAGAACTCATTGACTGTGTTTCTGTACTGTTCAACTGAACTTACTTTCTACAGCATTTATGTTTTAGTAGCACAAATTCCTTCTGTTTAGGTCTCTGTGTGATGAATCAGCACCCATGGAAAAGACGGAGTGTTTCAGAATACTTCCTGGAGGCAGATGAGTGCTAATGTCACAAAAGAAATATAAGTATGTGTCTGCATATCAAACGTGTCAAGGCCTAAGAAGTTAGAATTTCCCCTCCATCTATGGGACTGAGCAGAGGTGTCTGTGAGTAGGAAGTCATTTTGGCTCTCTGTGTCCTGTGATTCTAAGACTCATTCAGTGTTCATGGTACTAAGTTCACTCTCTTCAGGTTGAGTCTGAATATTTGAGGCTGAAAAAGAACTCTTCGATTTTAAAATCTATTCCGGGATTCTGGGTTGGGCCAGATGGGAGCTGAGTGTCAGGTCCAGGATTTATGTCATGTCCAGGATTAGTGTCAGACAATATACTATGATTATCCAATGTCTGACAAGGCAGCTTACTTGACAAGGTGTTTTCCAAATACTTAATAAATCTGTGGTTTGTGTCTGATTATTTGTCATGTTCTGTGAAGGAAGCATACTATTCTATGCACAGAAGTTTATAACTAATGCAAATTTCTCAGT
>NW_012149730.1:2159339-2160481 GCF_000956105.1 Propithecus coquereli | reverse complement strand
TCTTCTTCTGTCATTTTAGTGTTCTGAGTTTGGTTAATGTCCATTGCTGGGGAGCTGTTGTTCCTCTTTGGGGGTGTGCTTTCCGTTCGAGTCTTTATACTTCCAGAGTTCTTTCGCTGGTTCCTTGCCATCTGGATCAGTTGTTCCTTCTTGCCTTTAGATTTTATTTTGGATAATGACACGCCCTGTTTAGTCTCTGAGCCAGTAGGTGGTGTTTGTGGGTGAGATTCGACCACACCCTTTATGATGAATCAGTAGATGCAGTAAAACTGTGTGCAGGATGACCTCCCTGTCAGTAGGTGGCACTTGCAGGGAGGAGTGTGCTGTTTTTGTGTCCTGTAGCTAGCTCTTGTTCCTCTAGAGAGGCCCTCTTGTGTCTCAGGTGATGGGTGGGGCCCTGGGACTTCCAGGTGTGTCCTTGTTCTCCACCTCAGTGGCGGCAGGACTGGGAGTGAGTTTGGATGGGGCTGGGTTGGGTAAGCCTTCCCTCAGGCTCCACAACTGCTGTTAGCAGGGTCAAAGGTCTACTCTTTGTTTCTGTGCAAAGTTGCCGGAAGGGTGAAATGGCTCCACTCAGCTGAAAGTCTGGGCTTGGGGCAGGGGCTGTCCAAGACCCGCACTCTGGAGCAGGTCTCGCTCCCCTGCACTCTCTGCCTCTCCGTGGCCTCTCCCAGGTCTCTGGCAGCAAGCAGGACCTCAGGCCAATGGATCTCGCTGTCTGTGACATGGGCCAGGAGGTTCCCTTCCCAAGATCATAGCCTGAGCTGTCCTTATTCTCCACCTCAGTGGGGACAGGACCGGGAGTGAGTCTGGGTGGGGCTGGGTTGGGTAAGCCTGCCCTCAGGGTCCACAGCTGCTGTTAGCAGGGGTCAAAGGTCTCCTCTTTGTTTCTGTGCTGAGCTGCCGAGAGGGGCTGAAATGGCTCCACTCAGCTGAAAGTCTGGGCTTGGGGGGTGGGGCTGTCCAAGACCCGCACTCTGGAGCAGGTCTCGCTGCCCTCCAATCTCCCCCTCTCTGTGTCCTCTCCCAGGCCTCTGCCAGCAAGCGGGACCTCAGGCCGATGGATCTCCCCTGGCTGTGACGTGGGCCGGGAGGTTCCCTACCCAGGATCGTAGCCTGAGCTGGGTGCCCAGCCCTCTTTT
>NW_012149730.1:2144336-2145429 GCF_000956105.1 Propithecus coquereli | reverse complement strand
CTTACAAAATGAATTGCTGTGCAAGAAATTGCTACCTTTTTTGTTGGCATTCCTACGCTGTTGTATTTTTTGTGCTTTAGAAAGCCTAACACTATTAAAGGATCTATACAATTTCTTTTGAGATATAGGTAAGAGGAAAATGATTTCTATTATACTCACTGTCTTTTATGTAAAAAGTTAAAAATGCTGTTAAAGTTTTAATAATTTTAGACTGGATTTATAAGATGCCAGAAAAGACAGGTGAAAATGGAAAGCAAATAGTAAATTTTCTGTATATTTTATTTTCATGACTTAATCTGGACAAGCGAAATAGTTATAAGACTGATTTTTCCCCTTTAACGATTTTTTTATCTTGTTAATCTAACTATAATGAATTTATAAAATAAAGCAGGATTCAAATATGTATGTCATATTGATCCTTATATAAGAAATCTTTCTGATGATTCAAATATAAAACACCATTCTGTTGAATTAAATATATATTCTGAATAAAACATTTATGATAAGTCACTTAAATATTAGCTCTATATCTTTTCACCCACTTGTGATGATGATTTAATTTAGTGTTATATATATGAAATATAATATGCATAAATATGTATATAGCAGGAAATATACAGAAAATATCTCTCCAATGATCAGCTTATTACTTCATAAGTTACAACATTTATGACTTAATAAAGTACCCATACACAAATTGAATTTGAAAATTTTCAGATATTTAGTGATTTAGGATTACATAAAAGGAAACCATATCAAATAAAAATACATTGAACAACTGGAATTATTGGCTTTGCTATTTATATAAGCTGTATCAGGTTACAGTCTTTATTTTGTTCTGCTCAAAAATTTGGTTGACAAAAAATGTTCTCAAACAGTAAGTTCAGTAATATTCCTAGAGAAAGTCAGTTGCAATCATTGCAAAAACGAAGACAAAACAACTCTAATTATTTAAAGAAGTTTCAGGCAGTGTTAGTATCCTTATGAACAACACAAAGTTTGTAAGATAAAATTTAATATCAGATCTCTTTTTCATGCCAAAACACCAAGGGAACATAAAGTTTGAATAAAAGAAAAAGGAAAGAATCCCAGG
>NW_012149730.1:2142411-2144286 GCF_000956105.1 Propithecus coquereli | reverse complement strand
GTCCAGGATTAGTGTCAGACAATATACTATGATTATCCAATGTCTGACAAGGCAGCTTACTTGACAAGGTGTTTTCCAAATACTTAATAAATCTGTGGTTTGTGTCTGATTATTTGTCATGTTCTGTGAAGGAAGCATACTATTCTATGCACAGAAGTTTATAACTAATGCAAATTTCTCAGTGTCTTAGGGTCATTCTGAGGTAACAAACCATGATTTACTGTCTCTCCTAGTAAACTGTGGCTTATATTATAAGGTTATGTGTAGCAATATAGTATGATGAATGAACACTCTGAAAAATGTCTCTTCACATTCCGGGTTGGTCCACGTGTATGTGGTAATCTGTGGGTCTTTGAGTCCCTTTGGCTTGAGTTTCTCTGGAGTCCCCACCTGACTGGAAACAAGCATCTATGAACACATCAGTCTGAGCACCTATAGATGATGTTACCTGAGAGCTGAACACTTATGGGAAGAGACACTGAGAATCAAGCAACAAATCAGTTTGGGAATAAAACCACACAGAGGAATCAGGGCTAGCCCATTGTGAAGAAGATATAAAGCTGTATGAGGCATAAGATGTGAATACATTGATTGAAGAAATTTTGTTCTTTTGACATGTGTTCCCTAGTTCTGTAAAGAATTAGATGGGTGTTTACCCAAGTTCACTTAAACACCTGTACTAACAGGCTCAATTTTGGAATGAGGTGGGCTCTCCTTAGGAGAGCAATCCTCTGAATCTAGGCTTAGGATCAGGGTTCCTATTGACAAGGGCAGTAAGTGCACAGCCCCTGTAGCAGAGCCCTGATGGGCACCTAACACCACAGGCTGGGTGGAGGAGTTAGCTGTGGGCACAAAGACAGGCATAGAAGAAAACTACATCACTGGTAGTTTAGCCAAAGCCACTTTGGGCACTGGTAGAAGCAACTTCTGGGAATATCTTGGAGGTTTTGAAAGAGTCTGCTTTCTGGCAGTAGAGCTGCAAGAGTCTTCAAATGAAGTTACTAGACTTATTTCTAAAGATTATATTTCTTGAGTGTCTGGTCTAGGGATTGGCTTATTGTTCAACGATTTTATCATCTTATTGGACAAATTCTGGCTTTGCAGGCAGTTTTCCATTTTCATCTTCTTACTAAGTGGATCCCTCTGTTCCACATGTATCTCATGGCCAGTTTGGTAGAGGTGGAACTGTAACGTGGTTCCACTCTGTATCATACTAATTGCTGCATGTACTACATTTATGCCTCTTCTCAGCATTCATTTTCATAAAGTGCCGTTTTACAAAAGAAAATCAAGAAAATCGTCAGTCACAGCCTCAGACATCCTTCAATTAGACAACAGTAGAATTTGCACATGTTTTTTGGATCTTTTCTTTTTGTTGTATTTACTTTGCTGTCCTGAAGGCAATGGCTCTTGACCAGGTAGGTACATGTTGAGCACAGGGCTGTTGCGCAAGATCTTACCACAGCTGTGCACCGTGCACAAGTTGTTGGTCTGTGTAGCCCAAGACAGGCCACTCAAAGAGGGCAGCATCAGCTCTCAGGCTGGTTGCCACTCAGCTGGGGTCTCTAGGGCCCCTACAGTCCCTAGGCAGTGGCAGCTCCCCTCGAGGACACCAGGACTGCCTAGGAGCCTGTGGCTACTGCCTCAGAGGCATCCGTGGCTCCCTCATGTCCCTCTTGTATATCTTTTGTCATATTTATCCCTAAGTTTTCATGGGCTTATTAATAATGTACATAGTATTTTTAATTTTAATTTCTGAATGTTCATTACTCCTATATAGAAATACAATTTATTTTGAATATTGATCTTGTGTTCTGGAAACTCGATAAAATTCATTTATTTATTATTTAGTTCCAGTAGTTTTTTGGTATATTC
>NW_012149730.1:2140582-2142361 GCF_000956105.1 Propithecus coquereli | reverse complement strand
TGGGGCTGTCCAAGACCGGCACTCTGGAGCAGGTCTCGCTCCCCTCCAATCTCCCCCTCCCTGTGTCCTCTCCCAGGCCTCTGCCAGCAAGCAGGACCTCAGGCCGATGGATCTCCCCTGGCTGTGACGTGGGCCGGGAGGTTCCCTACCCAGGATCGTAGCCTGAGCTGGGTGCCCAGCCCTCTTTTGGGAGGAGGGTTGCCGCTCCGGCATGCTGATCTGCGCCTGAAGGCACACACTCCTCAGTAGGCTCTTTCACAGATCTCCCTTCTGTGCCCCAGGGCAGTGCCATCATGACCTGGGTGTCCAGGGTCTAGTCTGCAGGCCTATCCCCTGGACCCTGGAGATCAATCCCTGACCCTGTCAGGGTGAGAGGTGCTGGTCTTGAATCACCTACAGGGTGCCCAAGCTGGATCGATTTCACTCCACCTTGGGTTTTTCCCCACTCTCCTGGAGTCCCCAGGCAAGTAGCACCTGGGCGGGCTGGCGGGTAGGGAACTCGCACTCTGAGTACCCCTCAGTCTGTTGTAGGGCCCCAAAAGGAAAGGTCCCGTTCCTTGGAGATGCCTCCGTGTGATGGCTAAATTGTCTCTCTGGGCACGCCCGGGTAGGGAGGGGGAAGGAGAGAATGGAGCACTATGGCGTCTGCCGATAGGCTCGGGTCTGCGGCCAGGGAGATGCCCCGAGGGGGCTGGGAACCCGGAGCTGAGTCCGCAAAAGGCCACTGCTCACTGGCGGCAGCCATCTCTGGGCTGGTGTCGGCAGTTCTCTCCAGCCGCTCAGGAGCCCACCAGCAGTCCAAGATGCAAGGGAGGGGGAAGTTAACCGCCCCACCTACCCTTGTGGCTGGTCTCCAAGCCTCTTGGGACCTTTCTCCTTCCAGTTCTCCTCCGCAATGTCTTCCCATGGAGTCTCCTATAGTTTCAGGCACCCTTTTTCTGACCTTCACCCGATCTATGTTTCTCTGCTTGCTTATTTTTTTCTCTTTCTTCTGAAATTCGTCTTTTTCATAGAGACGTTCTGACTGGCGGCTTTTCTCATCCGCTGTCTTGGCTCCTCCGGCAGTAATTTTATAGTAACAAATCTTCTATAAAGAAAGTACTGTACACTTATGTTGGTATCAATAAAAGCTTATGTAGAGAAGGGTAGCATAGACTATATGAAAGCTACCTCAAATGCTAAAGAGAGCTGTAGTTTTCCTTGGTGTTTTCAAAGAAAAGAGATGTCAAAGCAGATGAAACTGTAGGCAGCAGGGGTCTAAAACCACAGAAGCACTGTTGTTTAAATCTGATGGTGGCAGCAACAGAATTCTTTAGATATTGCTATCAGGAAACAGGATTTTCTAATAAATAGTGTCAAAATATTTTAGTTGCAACTTAAGTATGTTACACTTTGACTAAAATATCTTGAAGATTTGAGAAGTTTATACCCTCATACCTGGTAAGCTTGGCTTCAGCTAAATGGCTCTGTGGGTTTTATAGGTTTGAAACACAGTTTTTTTAAAGATGGAAAAGGTAGCTGTGAAAGGACAAATGTAGGCAACACAAAGACAATTATTTTTAGATCTACATCTTACATCTTGAGTGTATTATAATACACTCACGTTTATATCCAAATTTCATGTTTACAAGTATGAAAGGCAAAGAGCAGCAAAGAATCTAAGCAATTGCATCATCAACTTCATTAATAACAGCAGAATTAAAACTGCTGTCCCCATAAACCATGTTCTAAATCCAGAAGGACATGGTAAATGCTATCGCATACACAGACTTCATTTTT
>NW_012149730.1:2138146-2139397 GCF_000956105.1 Propithecus coquereli | reverse complement strand
TTTGTTTTTCCATTCTTGTGATACTTCACTTAGAAGAATGGTTTCCAGTTCTGTACAGGTTAATACAAGAGGTATTAGTTCACCATTTTTTTATGGCTGAGTAGTGTACTCCATGGTATACATATGCCACATTTTATTAATCCACTCATGTATTGTTGATACTTTTTTATCTGTGCAATAAACCCTTCATGTTTTCCTGTCATGGATGGTGCACCATCTGTACATACACTTGCTAAATTTACTAAATTCGGTCCAACTTCATGACATTTATCTTGAAAGTTGTTGAAGCTACATATTCCCTGTGTTCTCTTTGCAAGAGTGCCCAAAGTGAGTAACTCTTCATAGCAAAGAAAATCTTCTGTTGTTACCCAAATGAAGTATAAAACTGGCACCAAATCAGTAGTGTCAGTTGATTCATCCAAAGTGATTGAATAATACAAATTTTCTTTTTGAAGTATGGCATGAACTTGATCTATTAGGTTGAAGGCTAATTCATGCTGCTGATCAGTTATGGTTCTCCTTGAAAGAGGCAGTCATTTGTACTTTGAAATGTTATCGGGGTCTAAGCATCCTATAACTTCAACAATGCATTCTTTCACAGTTTGTACATCACTGAATGGCTTCCCTTTTTTGTTTGCATGTATAAGCTACTTTATAAGTTGCTTCAGTGGCTTTATTTCCAGGTCTTATTGCTGCCTGAAAGAATTGTCTCTGATTTTGCTTTTCATCTTTTCATTTCTGCAATACAACCTTTCCTGCCTCTTTCTCTAAGTTAAAATATTTGTGGTCCTTATGAATGTTATAATGCTGATGAACAATGAATTTATTTACTGTTGATATTGCAGTATCACAAAGCAAGCAAATCATCTTATCTTTAGCAGAAACAAGGTTGTATTACAATTCCCAATCCTCATTAAAAAATCTGTTTTCTTCCTTCAGCATTCTCTTGGTCTTCTTTGATGTTATGGGCTGTTAAGCAGAAAGAATTAAAAAATACTGTCAAGCTACGCAACTATTCACAAATTCCACTTCAAACAGAAACACAGTGCACCATTGTCAAAAGCTGATAGCAGACTGGCCAGACTGGCATACTTGACCCCCATAAAGTCTCAATGACCTGCTGTGTGCGGTAGCGGTGTCAATCAGACAGGGGAAGTTAGAACTAAATCATGATCGTAACAGCTGTCAATTTAGCCCTTTATGAGTTACTAATATTCTAATTGTGCTGTCAGTGTGGGAGATTATTTTGTT
>NW_012149730.1:2137012-2138095 GCF_000956105.1 Propithecus coquereli | reverse complement strand
TGTGTGTGTGTGTGTGTGTGTGTGTGTGTGTATTTACATTTACTACATTTCATTTCAGAGAACAGCAAGTGAGGACATGGAAAAAGAAAATGCAACATTGCTGACAAAGTTCATTCTCACAGGACTTACTCATCAACTGGAGTGGAAAATTCCCCTGTTCCTGGTATTCTTGGTGATATATCTCATCACCATCGTGGGGAACCTTGGTCTGATTACTCTCATCTGGAACGACCCTCACCTTCGCATCCCCATGTACTTATTCCTTGGGACTTTAGCCTTTGTGGATACTTGGTTATCATCCACTGTGACCCCAAACTTGCTGGTCAACTTCTTAACCGAGAGTCAGATGATGTCTCTCTCTGAATGCATGGTGCAATTTTTTTCCTTTGCAATCAGTGCAACCACAGAATGTTTTCTCTTGGCAGCAATGGCGTATGATCGCTATGTAGCCATATGCAAACCTTTACTCTATCCAGTGATTATGAACAATGCACTATGCATCCGGCTATTAGTCTTGTCATTCCTAGGTGGTTTTCTTCATGCCATAATTCATGAAGGGTTTTTGTTCAGATTAACCTTCTATAATTCCAATATAATACATCACTTTTACTGTGACATTATGCCATTGTTAAAGATTTCTTGTACTGACCCTTCTATTAATTATTTAATGGTTTTTGTTTTCTCAGGTTCAATTCAAGTATTCACTATTGTGACTGTTCTTATCTCTTATACACTCGTTCTCTTTACAATATTAAAAAGAAAGTCTGTCAAAGGCATAAGGAAAGCCTTCTCCACATGTGGAGCTCATCTCTTATCTGTGTCTTTATACTATGGCCCTCTTCTCTCCATGTATGTGCGTCCTGCATCTCCACAAGCTAATGATCAAAACATGATGGACTCTCTGTTTTACACTGTTATCATTCCTTTTTTAAATCCAATTATCTACAGCCTGAGAAATAAGAAAGTCATAGACTCATTAACACAAACATTAGAGAAAATAGTTTAGGTCTTTTACATTTAATAATGTCTCTTCTCTGTTTAGTAAAACAGTCACAAAATTGTGCAGGTTAAGGAGTGCAATGC
>NW_012149730.1:2136338-2136962 GCF_000956105.1 Propithecus coquereli | reverse complement strand
CTTTTTAATTTGATGAGGTCCCATTTATTTATTTTGGTTGTTGCTGTGATTGCCTTTGGGGTCTTGGCTTTATATTTTGAAATCTTTGAATCTACCTGTTTGTTCTCCTCATCATTTCCAATGCCATATCACTCTTGGTATAATCACTTCACATGCATTTGAATCAGCTGAGGATCATTTTCAAAATGAAGATTCCCAGGCCTCATTCTTGTACTACTGTGTCTATTTCTACAGTAATTACTACAGTAACCACAAAAAGCTCCCCCAAACAATTTTGACATGTAATCTATTTGGGGGAACCTGTGGAAAACAGTAGCAGCTTCCTAACTAGTATTCCTGACTCCAGTTTCCCCTACTTGCATCCTGCTTTCTACACTACCAAATATCTGATCTGAAAAATCCTGGTCCTTCAAATATCTTTTTCTTTGACCCTGAATTCATGTCCTAGACAAATGATTTCTGTACCATATTAAATCATATCACCACAAATTTAGCACATGTTCAGAATGCCTCTCATTTTCTCTAAATCTGTTAAAGCCTATACATTTTTTTGAGTGAATGGACAGTAATTGTCTTTTCCCCCCTTTAGTTTCCTTCAGTTTAGTAGTAATAAATAAAACTAAA
>NW_012149730.1:2134450-2136288 GCF_000956105.1 Propithecus coquereli | reverse complement strand
TTTACATCTTTAAGTAAATTCTAGAGTTAAGACAAACATTTACCCCCCAAGCCTATGAGCTTTCCTCTTTATTTAGTCTTCAGCCTTTCTCTGATGCTTCCTTTCTCCAACTTCTTTGGTTTGTCTTTTCTACTCTAATCCATATATGCATTTGATATTCTCTACCTATTTCGTTCTTCCTCCTTCTTTTCTTTTCACTCATCCAAGTTTCCCTTTCCACCTCTGTCCCTTCTCCTCTCTATATATTCCTCTCTTCGCCCTTTGACAACTTTTGTCAAAAATTCTATAGAAGCGAATTTACATTTGTCCATGGCAGCAGACAAATGCCAACTATTCTCCTCATTTCTTAGAGTGCTCCATCTTATTTCACTTACTGTTGTGTCACTTGTTACCCATTTAATTCTCATTATTCTCTGACTTTAATTCTATCACAGAATAGAAACTGCTCTCAAGAAAGCCTCTAAACATTTCCTTATTTCCACACTCAATGATCTCTGTTCACTCCTTGTTCTCCTAGGGCATTTATTTTGATATGTAGCCCTGTATTTCACTTTGTCCTTCTTGAATATCTTTCCTCTCCTATGTCCGCACATTCAGCTTTTCGGCATCCCTCCTACTTCTCTGATCACTCTGCTTGGTATCGTTTTTTGGCCTCTCCCCAGTCTTTAGTTTGAGTAAGGGCTTTGTTTGCATTAGGAAATTAGTTTATTGAAAGGATATTGTCTGTAACACAGAAAAGTTGCTATGATTTGAAGAAGCAGCTGGAAAAATGGGCAGTAAAAGAAGGAAGCAGGACACCTAGTCAGTAGCAAAAATCATGTCCCAACGTTAGCTCGATGAAAGCTACTCTTACTGCTGCTGACTTTCAGATGCCCTAAGTGACAATGTCGGTATCATTGTTTGGATGCAGGATGCATTTTCTGGGGCTTTGGTATTTCTGCCTTGGCTGTTTTTACCACCAAAGTTCCCTTTTGACCTTGTAACTGTCTCTTTTTGTCTTTCTCCGTATTCCAAATCCAGTTTCGGTGGAATTGACTGGGCAAACATACATCAACTCCCCTTACTCTAGGTGCAAAGGGGAATGGAAAAATGTCTTTCTAGCTTTTTTTGGCTTCTAGAGTGGGCGGTAGCCTCTGCTTACCACCAAGAATCATGTGGTAGAAAAAGGGATCATGTGTTGGTCATCTAGTAAATGACATGTACAGTACCCACCTCCTTATTTGCAGGACATCAGTTCTAAGACCCCCAGTGGATGCCTGAAAACTTGAATATTGCTAAACCTTGCATATTCTGTACTATGTTTTTTCCTATACATACTACCTGGGATAAAGTATAATTTATAAGTTGGACAAAATAAGATATTAACAATAGCTATTAATAAAAATACAATAAATATAACAATATAGTGTAATAAAAGTTATGTCAATGTGACCTCTCTGTCTCAAAATATCTTATTGTATGTGATATTTTTGGACTGTTGTTAGTCACGGGGAACTGAAACCATCGAAAGCAAAACTGCTAAAAAGGGGGACTACTCTATTGACTTTTTCACCTGTCTAATATAACTTCTTCAAGTGTCTATCTTGCTTTTCTTCCCTTTGTTTTGTACACTATGCAATGAGTAGGTCATCTATAACTATGCTGTCACCTACTCCCATGACTCCAAAGTCATTATTTTTATTAAGATTTAATAGACTTGTGCTACTAAGTATATCTCACCTAACTATTTAGAGGATCCTTCTTCCATATTTTGCCAATGTACCGAAGTCCTCAATCTCAATTTTCAATGAACTTCTAACCAGGAACCAAGTGACTCAACTGTCCCTCACTAACCATCC
>NW_012149730.1:2134056-2134400 GCF_000956105.1 Propithecus coquereli | reverse complement strand
GAAAGCTATTTGTTAATTTTAAAGTTAACTAACCTTTTAATGACTTTGTTTTGTCTGCTTTTTGTTGGAAAGCATTTGAATATTTGGTTGCAGCATGGAGGTCCATGGTTTCACTCGATGCTCTAGATGGGTATCAGTCACCTGTGACCTTAAGGGCATCTTGATTTGGGATAGGTAGGAGGATGTAGACTTGTAGCAATAAGTGGTTGAAAAGCATAAAATATTTTTCAGACTTGTTAACAAAGCTGCGGGTATTCTACTGCATTTTCCCATGTCAATTGGATCTTTCTTAGCCTCAAATAATGACTTTAAAATATCATCTACTGAAAGCTCAATAAATTCTA
>NW_012149730.1:2131868-2133298 GCF_000956105.1 Propithecus coquereli | reverse complement strand
GAAATAGGAAAGAACAAAGGGCTACAAGGTCTCAAGTAAGTCTAAAACACAACTGGGTAAACAACATTAAATCTTCATACTTGAGAATAATTTTTGAAGCTGTGTCTCATCTTGCAAACACAGTGTGGGGGAACTGGGTCCACAAGGATCCAAGGAACCCCAACCCCATGGCTTTTCTGGAGGCAGCCCACACCAAATCTCTCATGTGCTCGAATCTAGTACCTGTAGTTCTGCCTGGCTACTATGACATGCTGGGGGCTATACAGGTTTAAGGTTTTGGAGGCAGCCCTACTTCCACAGATATGCTGGGAATTACCCTACGGGTGGTCTCTGGGTTGGCTCTGCCCCTAAAACAGGTTTCTGCCGGGTCCAGAATTTCTCTGAGGCAACCTTTGAAATGTAGATGGAAGCTATGCCTCCATAATCCTTGCATTCTGGATGCCTGCAGAATTAGCACCATGTAGACATTGCTACGGTTGCTGCTTGTGCCTTCTAGGGAAGTAGCTCAGCCTGCACTTGGGAAGACCAGAACTGCAGCCAGAGTTATTGAGGAGCACTGTGCCTGAATTCAGGGAGCATAAACTAGAGGTAGCCTTGGGAAATGAGCCCCAAGTTTTCACAGTTTCCTGGGCCCCTCCTTTGAAAACATTCTGCCCTCAAGTCCTTGGCACTTGGGGCCTGTTATGGGCATGGCAGCCTCAAAGATCTCTGAAATGCCTTCTGAGCCATTCTCCCATTGTCTTGATGAAAAATACCTGACTTTCTTCTACCCAAACTAATCTCCTTAATAAAAGGTCACTTGACCACACCATTGGTTTTTCTCTTCTAAATATTCATTTTTATTCTTTACATGGCCAGGCTGAGAATTTTCCAAATCTTTATGTTCTGCATCCCTCTTAAACATAAATTACATCTTTAAAAAGTTTCTTTCTGTTTCATTTGACTATAAACCATTAAGAGAAGCCATGCAGCACCCTCAACACTTTGCTGTTTAGAGGTTTCTTCTACCAAATATTCTAGTTCATCGCTCTTAAATTGTGCCTTTCACAAAGTCCTAGAACACAGACACAATTTAGCCAAGTTTTTCCCACTTTATAACAAGGATGACCTTTCCTCCAATTTCCAGTAAGATATCATCAGAATATTATTTATTATCCACATTTCTACAAACATTCTATTCATGACCACTTATGGAATCTCTAAGAAGATTCATGCTTTCTCTACAGCTCTTCTCTTCTCCTGAGCCCTCATCACAATCACATTTAATGCTATATTCAGGATTTTTCTAGCACTCACTTAAAAACTGTTCCACCCTCTAACAATTACTCAGTTCAAAATCCACTTCCACATTTTAGGGATTCGTTATAGTAGCACCAACCCACTATTTGGTACCAATATCTGTCTTAGATACTTGTGCTTCTATAATAGAA
>NW_012149730.1:2130769-2131818 GCF_000956105.1 Propithecus coquereli | reverse complement strand
TCCTTGATGAAAGGACTTGTTTTGTAAAATTTGGATTTAGTCAAAAGGCCACACTTAAGGATGTAGAAGGCCACATGTGGCTTTAAGGCCACAGGTTCCTCACCCCTGGCTTGGATACTCATATCACATATATCCCATTATTGGTTGCAGGTTTCTGTTTGGGTGAGCAGAGCAAAATCCCAGTAATTCTGTTATCCAGCAAATCTCACTTGCTCCTAGGATAGACTATAAAATATTAGAGAGAAGCTATTCAATCTTAAGGATTAAAGAATATACAATATAAGTACTTAAAACAAATATCATTATTCTTTATTTCTGGATGTCCAGTACATAAGATTAGACCACATCATTTGCTGTTTTTCTGTTCCTCTGAGAGATGCCTGCATACCCCAGGAAAGAGAGCAAATGGATGACAATCCAGCTGCTCTTACTCTTTCACCCTAGAGCATCCACTTCATTGCATACATCTTTACTTTGTTCATTTTTATTATTATATGACAATGCCAATTATACTGATGGTTTCTTGTCAATTTTTTTGACCTTTGCTTATTCATTCACTGTTATGACCCAAAGACTAGATTGGTAATATAAACATCTAGTGTCTTTTTATTCTGCCATTTTCAACATCTGTTTTCCTAACTAACCTTTTCCTTGAATGAGAAGTCAATGTCAAGCTGTGAGTATAGGGGCAGGGTATGTAATCTGTCAAGTCCTACTGTATTATCGGGTGAGTATGGAAGGGGAAGTTGGGAGTTTCTCAGAAACTCAGACTTCCTCTGCAGTCTTCTCTTGTACATGTCTCGTCTACAGATTCCTCTTCTCTGGTTTGTCTTTCAGTATAATCTCAACTACTTTATACCTTCCTGAAATTCAACAAAATCTCTAGTCCATTAGAGGGACTCCATTCTCACTTCTTTTATAGATTTATTCCCTTTAGCAAATCATTTTGTATAAGTGGGATGTTAGAAAAAAGGTAAAATACACACTGTGCAAAGGCTGCATTTTAGACTAGATAGTCTGCTTTCTTTCAAAAGAAATTACATATAATT
>NW_012149730.1:2126984-2129375 GCF_000956105.1 Propithecus coquereli | reverse complement strand
GGCAAAGTCAAGGTAACACATAAAAACATCCAACACAGGTCTCCCCATTGTCAACTTGGCACCCATATGTATCTTCTTAAACCATAGTTAATGACTGAAAATAAATACAAAGCGGTCATAATTCTGGCTAACATGATGCAATTATCTTTCACATAACTGTCAACTCATAAACACCTTCTCCAGAAGAGGAGGTTAAATCTTTAGGTAATGTGCACTCTTCTTGAAATCCAGCAAATGAAGTATTATGATGTAAAATTAACAGTACTTTAAAGCTATCTATGAAATAGAGTCAATATTACATATCAAGAATGTATGGTTACTCGTGATATTACAATCTTATATTACATGACAAAGGAATATGAGAGAAAAGACATTTGCTATATGTGCATATATAAATATGTATATGTGTGTAAGTATACAGACACATACCAACAACAAAAAGGAGGAAATACTTGTGACAATTATAATCCTCATTTCAGTAACTAGTCATGTGGTCAAGGCTGGTATTTCTAACCTTCTTCCACTACTCTTTCCCCATTCCCTTTACCTACAGCGAGCAACTTCAGCAGCTGAGGATCTTTCCCTGGTATGGTAACCTAAACGTTTATTTCTGATTATTCTTGATCAGTAGTAGTCCTACCTGGATTGCGGTATTGAAATTATCCATTGACCTTAATCACAGGATATGGTAATACTAAGAGTTTCCCTAAAGAATCTTCTATATTCCAGATATAATCTTCTTTACCTCCATTGTGGGTTAGTAGTCCAATTTCTCCTTAGTAGTCAGGATCACTCCAATCAGCACAATCGTTTGTTTTTTTGCCTGTTTATTCAGAGGGATAAGAAGATCAAAATAGTCAGGTGGCAATCTTAACTGATTCCCAGTTCAAGGAAATCACAGTGTGTCTCCTAGAATAAACACTCCCCTTTTGGACCTAAGTCTTTTAGGCCAGCCGAGCATGAAAGTGCAGGAACAAGAGGCAAACTTTGCTAGTGGGTCACTAGAGATAGTGAGTGGTCTCAGCCAGTTCCACCATTTCCATTTCTAGGCTGGTGAATCCTGCCTATGAGAGAAACAGCACCATATATTGGAAGCTAATTCAGATAACATACAGCCTTCTGGAGAATCTTGCTCCTGCCCTGCAAAGTATTGTCACCTAGTTTGTACTGTAAATGAGTCTTTAATTCATTCCTCAGTTCTATTATACTGGCTGTTGCAAGATGGTGGGGAACATGGTAATATGGTAAGATAAGTGAATTCCATGAACATGATCCCATTTCTCCAATTCACTGGCCATGAAGTAAGTACCTTGATCAGTAGGAAGACTGTGTACAATACCATAACAACAAATAAATTCTACAAGTCTATGGATAGTAGATTTGACAGAAGCATTGTGCACACAGAAGGCATTTCTGTATCCAGAGTATCTATTCCACTAGAAGAAAAAAAACATTGCCATGATAAAAAGCAGTCCAGTGTAACCAATACGCCACCTGGTTGAATGATGACTTATTAGGGACTCAGTGTCAGGTTTCTTCTGCTGGTAGATTTGACACTTAGCAATGGCCCTAGAGAGGTCAGCTTTGGTAAGTGGAAATCCATGTTGCTAAGCCTATGCGTAACCGCTATCCCTACCATCATGGTCACTTGAGGCCAACCGATATCTACAGAGTGATCATCCTATCCTTTTGATTATTAAAATCCTCCTCTGCTGAGATAACACTTTGGTGAACCTTCACATGGGTTACAAACATTGTCTTAGCTCATTTGTGCTCCTACAGTGGAAGACCACAGATTATGTAATTTATAATGAAGAAAACCAGAAGTTTACTTTTTTATAGTTCTAGAGGTTGGGAAGTCCTAGATCAAGGTGCCATGAGGGTTGATTGTCTTGGGACTGCTCTCTGCTGCTAAGAAGGCACCTTATTGCTGCATCCTTTGGAGGGGTAATAAGTTGTGTTCTCATATAGTGGAAGGCAGAAGGACAAGTGAACCAAAGGCCGTCTGAAGCCTCTTTTATAAGGGCCTTGATCCCATTCAAAAGTGAAGGAGCCCTCATGACCTAATCACTTCTTATAAGCCCCATCTATTAATATCACATTGGATATAAGTCTTTACACCTGAATTTTGGAGGCAACATATTGAATTCATAGAATTCTGCCAATAACCCCCCAAAACTGGTGTCCTTGTCAGATTCAAAATACATTTATTCCATCCCAATAACCCAAAAAGTTTTAACTGGTTCTAGCACCAACTCAAAAGTCTAAAGTTTAGAGTCTCATCTATATATCATCTAAATCAAATATGGGTGACATGCAAAGATATCTTTCATATTAGGCAAATTGCTTTATACCTGTAAACCTGTGAAATCAAACAAGTTGCATGCTTCC
>NW_012149730.1:2126330-2126934 GCF_000956105.1 Propithecus coquereli | reverse complement strand
CACACTGCTGATGTTGAATTTAAAACTATTCCATCGAAACACTAATAATTACATGATATGCGTATCTCAGTTATTAAAGGTATTATGAATTAAGGTATATTCATACCTTAATCTGGAGATCTAAAAGAATTTATAGTTCCTCTGTCTTTATATATGTACATGTATATACATATTTTTCTCATCATTTTACAATACTTTCTAATGTTCAGGAAATTACTGACATAATTATCTTAAACTATGTTGAAATAAATAACATAATCAGGAATTAGAAAAAAATAATAAACATCAAATGAAACTAGAACAGTGTTTTTCAGAGTCAGGGTTATATACTGCCTATTATAGAATCTTATCTATTATGCATATTTTGGAATCTGTCAAAACCTCTATTGGCTAGACCACTTTTGTCTAGATTCCCTCTTGTTTGTTTGTTTATTTCTGATAAAAAAAATGTTTCTCAAACTTTAGTGGGCATTGTAATCACGAGGAGAGCTTGTGGAAACATAGATTGATAGGCTCCATAACTAGTTTCTGATTCAGCAGTGCTGATGCTCTTGGTTTGGGAGAACACTTAAAGAATAATAGTTTTTAAATAATCAGTTAAACA
>NW_012149730.1:2118078-2119615 GCF_000956105.1 Propithecus coquereli | reverse complement strand
TCTTCATAACAGCAGACTGGCCATTAAGTTTCAACACCTGAATTTTGGAGGGGACACATTCAAACCATAGCAAATAGCCACATGATTCTTCCCCAATTAGAGCAAGCAGTTTTTCCCAAATTTCCTAGTCACCAATTTTCCAATTCTACTTTTTCTAAGTCCCTGACCATCCAGCCTAGCAATTAGCTATGACCCATGACTTGGTATATAATCACAAGTCTGTCCATTTCTGCTTTCAAGCAAATTGAATAACCAAGTGCATCATTTGGAATTCTTCCACTTGGGAAGATTTCCCTTTACCACTGTCCTTCCAGGATGTCCCAGAAAGAAGCTGTAGCACTGTAGCCCTCCAATTTTCAGCAGTGCCTGAATATGTAGCACAACAATCTGTGTCCAGGCCCAAGTCTTCTCTTCCATTGTGAATTGATCATAGGTAACTCCCCGTGAAGCCATAGGTGGAGGCTGAAAGAGAGAAGACAATGTAGCTGGATTAGGCATGGTGGGCATTTGGGCCACATCTTCATTTAATGTATCTGTGCTTTCAGGGCCTGCTCTGGCCAGATGGCATATATATAACTTCCGTTTAATGATGGAATATTGTTGTGTGTGCACAACTGTCTGGCTTGATCAGTCAGAAAACACACAGCTCATGTTGGGATCTTGAGATATCATGGTAACTTCGTGAACTATTATTTATTCTTCAGCCTCACGGAAGACCTGGAGCAGACTAAGAATTGTATTTCAAAAGGAGAACAATTATTGGTAGAGGATGACTTGGCTTTGCTCCAAAATTCTAGGTGCCTATGCTGTTATTTACCTATAAATGTCTGCCAAATGCTCCAGAAGCCTTTCTATCTGCTAATGCCACATCAAACCTCAATAGGTCTACTGGACCATATGGTCAATGAGGGAGAGCAGTTTTCATAGCAGCCTGTATCTATAGTAGAGCCTTCTTAGTTCTGAACTCCACAAAAATGTCTAGCAGCTTTTCAGGTCACTCAGTAAATGGACCAGGGTAATACACCCAAATGAGGTTATGCTGTCTCCATAACCCAAAGAGCCCTAGTAGGTATTGGGCAACTTTTTTGTCTGTAGGAAGATCCAGGTGCAATAACTTATCTTTTAGTTTACAACTGGTTACTCAGCATGTCCCATACCACTGGACCCCTAGAAATTTCACTAAGATAGAAGGTTCCTGAATTTTTGTTGGATTTATGTGCCAACCTCTGGCACAAAAAGTCTCACCTAAGTCTAGGCAGTTGCTACTTCTCGATCACTAGATGCAATCAGCATAATATCATAAGTTTAATAGATCAAGCAATGTCTTGTGGAAGGGAAATGCAATCAAGATCCCTCAGAAAATATTTGCAAATCATATATCTGATAAAAAAGACTTACATCCTGCACATATAAAGAACCTTTAAAATGCAATTACCAGGGAAATTTATAATCCAATTAAAAATGGGTCACTAATTCAACAATACATGTCAACAAATACAAACGTGAAATAAGGGCACAGAAAGATGCTGGACATAAG
>NW_012149730.1:2116123-2117225 GCF_000956105.1 Propithecus coquereli | reverse complement strand
CTCTGTTGGTGGTAAATGTTCACAGGCATCACTTTGTAAGAAATGAAGACTCCTGAAGAAAAATGTACATTTTGACCAGATCTCCAGGAAATTCATAGGCAGTATACTTTGGAAAGCACAGACCTAGGCCACCTCCCACTGTTGTCCTTGTCTTTGTTTTTCATTTACTCCTTCCTCTGGCCTTGGCCTAGTAATATTTCCCATCAGATTTCAGCTTGAAATGGGGTAACTAGGGATATGTCTAAAGTTGAGCTATAATTTGCATGGGGAGAACAACCATTCTGGGGGTTGGCTCCCAAAGGGAATCTAAAACTTTGGCCTTATTAAAATAGTGTTTTGATTACCTAAGACAAGACCATATTAATGAACGCACTCAGAGAAACAAATTTTGTGTATAAACATGTGAGAAGTGTCACCTATGGTGGAAAATAGTGGCATAAAGTGTTATTTCAACTGATAAAACTAGAAGTGTCTACAATGAAATTAGATTTATAATTCCAAAACTCTTCAGTACCCTTTGGGACAAGTTGGATTTCTCATACAAATCCAAATCTGCAATGCCCAGTAAAACAGCTTCAATTTGTCCTGCAGGGAATTCTCTGGCACTCTTATGGGAATTTCAGTTCCCACTCCTTCCTCTTCCGGCAAAAGCACGCAATCATACCATCGGTTGACTTTTGTGTTAAAAATAAAATTATATAAACAAGATTTTTCTAAGATTGGGAAATGGAGCCTCCAAAATGAATAAGAGTGCAATGAATTGCTACCTGTGTTATTGGCATTCCTGTGCTATTGTATTTTTTTTTTCCATTTTAAAAAGTCTAACACTTTTGAGGGATCACAATTTCTTTTAAGATATGGGTAAGAGAGAAATGATTTCTATAATTTTCATTAAGCTTTACAGAAAAGTTAAAAATACTATTTAATGTACTACAATTTTAGATTGGATATATAAGCTGTCAAAATAGCCAGATTAAAATTGGTTACCTATTATTGAATTATCCTTGTATTTTATTTTCATAAGTACGTATAGATAAGGAAAATAGTTGTAAGACTGAATTGTTCTTTTACTGATGTTTTATTTTGTTAACCTTATTATAAT
>NW_012149730.1:2112682-2114164 GCF_000956105.1 Propithecus coquereli | reverse complement strand
GCGAACTTCATGCCCCAACACTAGCTCAATGAGGGCTGTTCCTACCTCTACTGAACTTCAGATGACAAAGCTCACACTGTAAATGCCATTGATGAGGATCAAGGATGCATTAGGTGGAGTCCTGGTATTGCTGCTTTCTCTGACTTTGCAACCAAATTCCACTTTTGTCCCTGTACCCTTTTCTTCCTCTCTCTACTTTCCAAATGTAAAGTAGGTGTATTTCATTGACTAGCCTATATCATGTCCCTTCATTCTAGATGTAAGAGGAATGGGAAAATTCATTTCTACTTCTTTTAACTCCTAGAGCAGTAGGTAACCTCTGATAGTCACCAAGACTTGAGTGGCAGAGAAGAGGATCAGATCTTGGCCATCTTATAAATTACATAAATCCCGTTTGTTACCTCTTTAACATAACTTCCTCAAGTTTCTTTTCTTGCCATTCCTTTCTTTGTCTACTCTCCAATGGATAGGGTATTCCTTATCCTGCCCTCTAAAACCACAATGATTCCAAGTCATAATGTCTATTAAGCGATATAAGGCTCCTATTACTGACTAGATCTCACCTAGTTGTTCAAATGATGCTCACTCCATAAATTTGTCAGCACATCTACTTCTCCATTTCAATTCTTAATGACCATCTACCAAGCCAAGTGACTCCTCTCTCCTTCACTGACCACTGTTCTGATCAAATATGTTTACAGAATACTAGAGACTCTACATTCTGAATTCATTTGAATCTATCTCATTGTTCCATCATCTCTTCCAATGTCATATCACTCACGGATTTGACACTTCACATGCGTTTGAATCACCTAGAGGATAATTTCAAAATGAAGATTCCCAGACCTCATTTTTGAACTACTTAATTCATTTCTGTATTTAAATCTCACAACCTGTATTTTTCACAAAATCTCTCCCAGACAATTCCCATGTTTAATCTAACTTGGGGTCCCTTGGACCTTTTTAACAGGTTCCTAATTAGTATGCCTGACTCCAGTTTTCCCTTCCTGCAGTGTATTTTCTCCTCTATCAAGAATTAAATTAAAAAAAATACGATGATGCAATTTCCCATATTAAAATTTTCAGTGTATTCATACTGCCTGAAGAATAAAGTTCAAGATCATTCAAATGGCATTAAATTCATTATTTTTATTTCAGGTCCTTCAAAAACCTTTTGCCTTGACACCGCATCCATGTACCAGACATAGCATTTTTCTAGCATGTTCAACAGAGTCCATATAAATTTAGTACACAGGTAGAATTCTTCTCTTGTTTTATGAATCTGTTAATTCCTGCACGTTTGGAAAAGAAATATAGCATTTTTTTATTTGTTCAATTTCTCAAAGATTGTGTCCGTAAATTATACTACTGATAAATATAATAGGGCTCTGATAAATACAGAGTTTATTATAACACCTCTTCCCCGATTTCAATTCATAATTACATTGCATTTTTTTATTTGTTTAATTTCTCAAAGATTGT
>NW_012149730.1:2109044-2109345 GCF_000956105.1 Propithecus coquereli | reverse complement strand
ATGTGTTTTGGGGCTTTCCTGAAGGATGAGAGAGGAAGGTTTTTTAGGAAGAATATGGAAGCAAGATAAAGAAACTATTTGATTGGCTTAAATAGAGCAGTAGCCTTATGCAGATAATTCCAATGGAAAGTCTCTAACTATTTGGCAGTTTCTAATTGGTTACACTTAATTTTTGTCTACCATTATACTGAGTTGGGTTTCTTTTCCTTAGGTGGGAGCCCATTTTGCTGGTGCCACCTCAGCTTAACGTACTGTCATTTAATTATTTAAACAATTTCTCCCCTTTTGATCAGCATCTCAA
>NW_012149730.1:2107715-2108952 GCF_000956105.1 Propithecus coquereli | reverse complement strand
AGAAATATAGCATTTTTTTATTTGTTTAATTTCTCAAAGATTGTGTCCATCAATTATACTACTGATAAATATAATAGGGCTCTGATAAATACAGAGTTTATTATAACACCTCTTCCCCGATTTCAATTCATAATTACATTGCATATATTCTTTTTACATTTACTGCATTTTATTTTATTTTGAATGAATGTGAGTAATTATATATTCCCTCTAATTTCCTTCAGTTTAGTAGTAATAAATAAAATTATAGGCAATCTGATAAGAGTTTGGTTTTATTTCAACTCCCCTCTCCCAATTTCAACTTATAGTAGTTACATATGAATATATGTATTTTTTACATTTACTGCATTTTATTACAGAGGACACCATGTGAGGACATGGAAAAGGAAAATGCAACATTGCTGACAGAGTTTGTGCTCACAGGACTTACTCATGAACCAGAGTGGAAAATTACCCTGTTTCTGGCATTCTTGGTGATATATCTCATCACCATCGTGGGGAACCTTGGTCTGATTACTCTCATCTGGAATGACCCTCACCTTCACATCCCCATGTATTTATTTCTTGGGAGTTTAGCCTTTGTGGATGCTTGGATATCTTCCACAGTTACCCCCAAGATGCTGGTCAGCTTCTTAGCCAAGAGTCAGATGATGTCTCTCTCTGAATGCATGGTGCAATTTTTTTCCTTTGCAATCAGTGTAACCGCAGAATGTTTTCTCTTGGCAGCAATGGCGTACGATCGCTATGTAGCCATTTGCAAACCTTTACTCTATCCAGTGATTATGAACAATAGACTATGTGTCCGGCTATTAGTCTTGTCATTTGTAGGTGGCTTTCTTCATGCCCTACTTCATGAAGGCTTTTTGTTCAGATTAACCTTCTGTAATTCCAACATAATACATCACTTTTATTGTGACATTATGCCATTGTTAAAGATTTCTTGTACTGACCCTTCTATTAATTATCTAATGATTTTTGTATTCTCAGGTTCAATTCAAGTATTCACCATTGTGACTGTTCTTGTCTCTTATACATTTGTTCTCTTTACAATCTTAAAAAAGAAGTCTATCAAAGGCTTAAGGAAAGCCTTCTCCACTTGTGGAGCTCATCTCTTCTCTGTGTCTTTATACTATGGCCCTCTTCTCTTCATGTATGTGCGCCCTCGATCACCACAAGCTGATGATCAAGATATGATGGAGTCTCTGTTTTACATGATCATGATTCCTTTGCTTAATCC
>NW_012149730.1:2096723-2105404 GCF_000956105.1 Propithecus coquereli | reverse complement strand
GGAATAGGGCAGGTTATAGGTAGATGAGAAAATCTCAAAGACAATGAACAGAACTTGAACCTAATAATGGGTACATTATAGTTTTCTGCTGAAACACATTTATTTTTCCCATACAGCCACCCACATTTCTATCAAATATAAACACAGTAAGACTAATTTGTTTGATAAATATGTCTATTCTCATTAAACTTCCACTGAGTATTTATGTAAGTGGAGTAAGAATAGTGGTCATCTCTTTTTAAGTCTGCTTTGCTGAGACTTTTAATAAAAGAATCCCAGATTAGACATATAAAAGCCTCTGCAGGCTAGGTAGTCATGCCATCAGGCTTTACTTACAATACCTATAGATTTAGGTAAATTCTCATCTACTCGAGGTCCTGAAAATATTTTTAAGTTTTCTGTACCTTCGAGAAAGTCATCTTTCTCTCTCACATTGGAAGGCTAGAAACGCAGTGAGCAGGTACAAGATCAGTTATTCCCAAGGGGCTTACTGTAGTGTGGTTTTATTGGCCCTCCAAATCTCATGTTGAAATTGACCCCCAGTGTTGGAGATGGGGTTTAACGGAAGATATTTGGGTCATGGGAATGGATCCTTCATAAATGGCTTGATGCTATGCTTACAGTAATGAGAGAATTCTCAATCTATTAATTTCCATGAAAGCTGTTTTATTAAAAAAAAGGCTGGAACCTCCTGTTTCTCTCTTTTGCTTTTTCTCTTGCCATGAGAATTCTGCACGTGCTGGCTCTGCTTTGCCTTCAGCCATGAGTGGAAGTAACCTGGTGCTCTCACTAGATGCAGATGCTGGTGCCGTGCTTCTTGCACAGCCTGCAGAACCAAGAGACAAACAAATTTCTTTTCTTATCCAGCTTAAGATATTCCTTTATTGCAACACCAAATAGAGTAAGACAGAAAACTGGTACTAAGGAGTAGGGTGCTACTATAGAGATACCTGAAAATGTGGAAGCAGTTTTGGAACTGGGTAATGGGCAGACATTAGAAGAGTTTGGAGGGCTCAGGAGAAGACAAAAAGATTAGAGAAAGTTGAAACTTTTTGAGATTTATTAAATGGTTGTGACCAAAATGCTGATAGAAATATAGACAATAAAGGCCATGCAGACAAGGTCTCTGATGAAAATGAGGAACATATACCCTGTTAAGCTGTAGCAAAGAACTTGGCTCCACTGTTTCCATGTCCTGGAGGTTGGTGAACCCCTAGGGCTGAACCAGGCTGAATTTAAGAGGGATGACCTAGGATATCTGCCAGAAATTTCTAAGCAGAAAAGTGTTTAAGAAGTGGTAGGGATGCTTTTAACAGCTTATGCTCAAATATAGCAACAAAAGAATGACCTAAAGGTGGGATTTATAATTGAAAGGGAAGAAGAGCATAAAAATTTGAAAAATTCACACCCGGCCATATTGTAGAGAAGGAAAGAGCATTTATAGGAGAGGAATCCAAGAGTGCTGTGAAGCAACCACTACTTAGAGAGATTAGGATGGGTGAAACAGAGCCAGGTGCTAATAGTCAGAAAAGTGAGGAAAGGCCCCTGAAGGCATTTCAGAATTCTTCCAAGCTGCCCTTCCTTTGCAAGACCACAGACCTAGGAGGACAGAATGGTTTCAGGGCATAGGTCCAGGGCATTCCTGCCCAGTGCCATGTTGGGATAATGCTCCCCACATCCCAGCAACTCCATCTCCAGCTGCATCCCAAAGGGCCCCAAGTACTGCTTGGGCTGCCACTCTGGAGAATGCAATCCATAAGCCTTTGTGGCTTCCACATGGTGTTAAGTCTGCAGGCACTCAGAATGCAAGAGTGGTAGAGGCTTGGAGGCTTCCACCTAGATTTCAGAGGATGTTTTGGAAAGCCTGGGTGCTCAGCCACAGAAAAGGAGACTCTTTACAGAGACTCTTCTAAAGCAATGCCAAGCAGAAGTATGGGGTTGGAACTCCCACTGAGTTGCTACTGAGACAGTACTTAGTGGAGCTGTGAGAGCAGGACCACTGCCCATAAGACCCCAGAATTTAGAGCTACCGGTAATATGAAACCTTAGCTTGGAAAACCCTGTGGCATTCCACTCCAAATCCTGAGAGCAGCCACATGGGCTGTGCCCAGCAAAGTCATGAGAAAGGAGTTGTTCAAGGCCTCTGGAGCCCACCCTTCATACCTGTGTACCCAGGATGTGTGCAGTGTGCCCAGGAAAAGGAATTGAGTGAGATTATTTGGAGCTGTAGGATTTAAAGTCTGCCCTGCTGGGGCAGACTTTAAACTTATAAGGGGCCCTGTCATCCCTTTCTTCTGGACAATTTATCCCTTTTGGATGGGAATGTCTACTCGATACTTGTTCCACCATTGTATTTTGGAAGTAAATAACCTGCTTTTGATTTGATGAACTCACAGCTGTAAGGAAGTTGCCTTGAGTCTCAAAAAAGACTTTGGACTTCAAAAGTTGGTGCTGAAAGAAGTTAAGACTTTTGGGGACTATTAAGAAGGGATGATTGTATTTTGCATGTAAAAAGGACATGATATTTGGGGGGCAGGGCTAAAATGGTATAGTTTGATTTGTTTGACCCTTCCAAATGTCACGTTAGAATTTTATCCTCGCTGTTAGAGGTAGTGCTTAATACGAGGTGTTTGGGTCATGGGGTCAGATCCCTCATGAATGTCTTGGTACTGTCCTCATAGTAATAAATCAATTCTTACTCTATTAGTTCCCATGAGAGTTGGTCTTTGAAAAGAGCCTGTCACCTTCCCCATCTCTCTTGCTTCCTGTTTTGTCATGTGACCTCTGTACATGCTGGCTCTGCTTTGACTTCTGCCATGAGTGGAAGAAACCTGAAGATGCTGGTGCCTTTCTTCTTATACAGCCTGGAAAATTATGCACAAAATAAATTCATATCTTTCTAAGTTACCTGGCCTCCGATATTCCTTTACAGCAATACTAAATGGACAAAGACAGGGCTTAAATGACTTCAAAAGTCAATCCTTAGTTCTTTAAAACTATCTGGTCATATCTGATTCAATACACATTCTCAAATATGACATGCTAGTTGAAGTTTTGGTAACATAACCAATGTTTCCAAATGTATTATAAGGAGAATAGATTCTTATTAAAGTTTTGCAAATAACTGTATTTCCATAAAAATAAGAATACTCAGTAATAGTTTCTGAATTCTGGAGAGATCAGCTAGGGAGAAAGTGGTAAATATTTTACTTCTGTTGACAAAAGGCATACTTGACCAAATTACTGATAAAGTTTCCTTAAATTCAGTCCAATATTGTGATCTTAAAGTTATCAGAAATCTCTACTTGTCAAAGCCTTTTCCATAAATCTGTTGAAATTTTGTAGCATGGCTGTTTCCGAAAACTTTCATGAAAGCCACAGAGTAAAACAATAAACTGTGGATGACAAAAGACTTAAAATGCCCATGGTTAAAGATTTGAGTAGAGTTCACTATAATGCAATTGACATGGAAATTATTGTTATTTTTGTGATACACTACATTAAGATATAAGATATAAGATAATAACTAGAATTATGACTGATAACATTATTTATGAACATATCAAAGTCTTAGGAATATCACACAAATTCCATGATACTTATATTAATAACTATATCTATATAAATACAAGAATGTTGAACATCACTTTTATTTGACAATACTTCCCATGCAATTTAACATATAAAATAAGCTTCTTTATATAGACAATTCTCTTTTAATAAGAGATAAAACAAATTCCTTTGTGATGTTCTGGGGTCTCTTCTGAAAAATCCTAAAGTTATTAAATAGTTTGAGGTCAAAAAAGACAATTTGAAATTTGATTTTGGGAAGTTTGTCGAAAATATCCAATGATTTAAATAGTTGATTAATTATGGTCACAGGTCATTGGGAAACAGTTACAAAGTGATAAAAGATTTCAAAGCCAAATAGAGAAACATATGTAATTATTAATAAACTTAGCTCTTTTTTAATGTTGTGAAAACTCAATTTTTTAAGTAAGTAATAAAAGACTGAGAAGAGGAAGCATTAATCATAGAAAATTATCTTAAGAAAGCATAAAATCTTTATTTCTTAGACCAATTACTTAAAAACAAAAATTTTAACAAATTCTAGTAACAGCAGATTAATACACTACAAAAACTTTATCATTTTAACGGAGAAGGCTAAATTCTAGTTTTGCATTAGTTTAGTTTTGCCATTAAGACTCATTTTTAAAACCCTTATAATAAATCAATTCTAGCCAATTTGACCACATAGGATTCTCTATGTTTTCCCAACTTTATATATTGTTTCAGTTTTTGTCCTTTTACTCATTCTGGAACAACCTGTAAAAGCCCTCCAAACTAGATGCAATTACTCTCCCTTTTTTAAAAAAACCAAATCCTCACACTTTGTAGCTTTTCTTATCAAAAAACTTCTTACTTTACTTCAATACTTTGCACATAATGTTGTTTACTTTCTGATTTCTAGTAGTTTTAATTATCATGCATTAACTAGAATTCTTAACTCTTAGTAAATTTATTTTCTAGGATATAAGCAATTGCCATGTATCACACCAGCATTCTGCAGATTGGCAAATGTATAAATACACCATATCATAATCTCTAGAAACATGTATTTCCTCATAGTATAATTTTTCAATGTTCTACAGGACATGTTTGCCTAAAAATGTTACCAAAATGGCACCATCAGTGTGGAACTGTGCATCTTGGGTGGTTTTAGCCTCCCTGATTTCCAACAGATGGGGCATTTGGCTGCAGTACTGTGCCAGGGCCTACCACTGCCAGGTGGAGTGAAAGCCACCCATAAATGCCAGCTGTTTATGGTTACCTGACCCTGTGGCTGGGAATCCAAGGAAATCCCAGCAGCTGCCGAGAATTTTTTCATCCCAGGGATCCTCCCTTCTCTCTCCTCTGCATCAGCTGTCTGCAATGCTTTGTTGGTGAAAGGAAACAGTATCTGGGGAGTCAATGGGCTCCAAGATTGAGTAAGTCACTCCAGTTTGTACAACTGGAAATTCCTTTCCTTTCTCTTTGGCTTTTTCCTCAGAATAATCCACTTTGTTCTTGTTTTTCTGGGAGCCCAGTTGGAGAGGGAATAATTGTTGGACTTTTACCTGATTTGAGAACTGGTTAGTTTGCATTTATTTTGCTTAATGCTCCCCAGGCTTATTAGTTGAGGTACAGTTCATTTGTTTGAAATATCTTGAATTTCTCCTTGTGTTGAATGTTTATTTGTATTGGTGTGGCCTGCAAATGTGCTGTCTGTGAGAAAGTTCAAAGGCATGCCAGGTTTTCTAGGACTCCAACTGGTTACGTATTATTGCTTGTTCATGTGCACATATTGAACTGATGGGAAAATTACATCAAGAAAAATTCAGAGTTTAAATGGTCAATATGCCACTATAGCATTAAAATGCAGAGTTTGTTAAGCTCTCTATTTTCTCTTCTGCCTATTTCGGATCTGCAGTTACTAAGCAACTGGTTTTGAAATAAAATTTATTGTTTATTAATTCATGGCTACTTAGAGATTTTGGCTTCTTATACAATTCTGTCAATTCTAGCTAAATTGTAAACATTGAAAACTCATTTGAAACTGAAGGGAAACAAGGGTAAAAGAAGTTTTTTAAAACTCAAACTGCCATGGAAACTGCTTTACCCAAAACTTTGGTCCACAGCCTTCATTAGGTTACCTATTAGGGCAAATAAATTTTAGCCATATAAAGAAATTGCAATTTGTAAGCTATAATTGGGATACAAACATCTTTTGCAACCTGGTGAGTTTATATTATCTCAAGGCTAAAATTCTAAGATAAATGCTATTGAAATTTGTGTGTGTGTGTTTGTTTAGCGTGTTTTCTGTGTGTGCATATATCATATATTATGTCCAAATGGTACCAAACTGGCTTGTAAATAAAAGGAGCTCTCATAAAGTAAGCAAATAATAACAAATGCTTTTTGCATTCATGTGAATTTAGCAATCTTTGATAAATAAGCTGGATTTTAAAAAAATTATCAGCAACATAAAAGTTAAAAAAAGTTCTTCAAAGTGGTCAGCATACATTTTTGCCTGGATTTAGTAGTCCTTTTTTTTGTTTGAAGATGTCAGGATTTGACGCAAAAGTTATAAAACTATGAAGCCAGCCAAAACAAAATGATCTGTGTTTGTGGGATTTTTGATAAGCAAGACTTCTTTAATATTGTTGGTTTAATAAAAGCAGCCAGATCTCTTCAGTTATCAGCAAAAATATCCATGTGTTTAAGCTTCTTACCTAGGTAAAAAAGTAGGTATGCCTAAATGAACATAAATATCAGTAAATTAGAATACATAAAACATCAAGTAAGTAGGAGCACAAAACAGAAACTTTTGGTCAAAGATTTATGAATATGTTTTGGTTTGAGTCTCTTAAACCTAGTTGCAGATATTGTTTCTTCCATTGAGCTTACTGTCTTTGGAGAGGTACACACAAGGTTTGTTTCTGATTTACTCTCTCATCTGATATTAACAATATTGTTAGGAACTTAAAGCTGCCCTAGGAGCTGTACTTAATAAAATCTTAGATCAAATTGGATTCTTTAGTTGTTCCTGTATTCTTGCTCACTCTTGATTTGTTCTCTGATGTTGATTGCAAGCTAGCTAGTAATGTGTACATCGTGTTGCCATAGCAAAGTCCTTTGCCTAAGAAAATTTGAAAAAGAATTCATGAACTGTTCATTTTTATATTGTAATTTATTTTAAAATGAACAAAATGGTTATTCTTAGAATCCAAGAAAAATGTACAATCTTACTCATTAGAAGTATTACACGTCCTCAAATTTGCACTTAAGTTGGAAAATGTTTTGAGACCATTTAGATCAGTTTTCAAAATATTAATTGCTTGATCTTGATCCTTATGTAAAAAACATGTTATGACTTTGTGTCATTATTTGAGATACTAAGGATTGATGTTAAAGGTTCGCTCAGTCTACAGTCAGGTGAAGTCATGTAAATAAATTTTATTTGGGGATATTGGTATTTTGAAAAGATCTAAATAGTTAACATCTTTAAGTGGGATGTATTCGAAAACATATTTATAGAACTTAGAAAAAATGTTACATTATTCAGAATGGCAAGTATTAAGAATACTTATATTTGTTTTCTCAGTAGTGTTTTTTAAATTTAAAAGTAATATTTAAAACTATATTTTGTGATTCTTTCCTGGTCTGTGTTTTGAAATTATTTTTCTTCTCTTTTCCCCAACTTTTTTAAGAAGGTGCACTTAGATATAAATTTGTTTAAACTTTAAATGACTTTCTTGAAGGCACACTTAGTCACATAGTCTGTATATGTAATAGTCACAGGATTTTATAAAATAGTTAACAGGAAAATGAAATGATAATTAGAATCTAACTAATCTAAAATAAATAAATTAGGTAGATAGAAATAAGATAAACAATTATGACAGAAAGGTTTAACTTCCAAGTTGTCTAAATGTTCTTCCCATAAGAAAAAACAATTGCACTACAGAAGATTTTTCTTTATCTTTTGGTAACTGGCCTAAGAAACAAAGATTTTATGTTTTATCAAGATAATTCCTATAGTGTCCTTATTAGTTTTTTAATGACTTGGGAAAACTGAGCTTCACAAAGGAAAAGATTTTTATATCCATGTAAATTTCTTATGGCCTTCAACATCTTTTGATTATCACTCTTGGCTAAGTAAATTGCTATTATTTACAATAACCAGTGATTCTGCTTTGATCAACTGTTTTGAGCCTTTTAACGTCTTTGATAAATGTCCTCAAAATCAAATCAAATATTGTTAACTGAGTCTTGTGCTGTTAAGTTACAGGGCCTTGATGCCCGGGTGTTTAACACCAAACTCAAGTGAACCAAAGCTTCACCTTCAGACCCAAGCGGAGGCAAAAACAAAAATGAGTTGCTCTAATGAGACAAAGGACCACAACTGTATTCAGAGATATTAGGACTCATTTAATAGTTTTTCTTCTATCTATATTACTATAATTTATTACTAGATAATTTGAATATGTAGCTACCTATAAGCTTCCTTTTGCTGTCATTATAAGAACTAGGCATGATTTATAAACTTTTTGTTTAAAATATGGTTAATTCTTTAAAGGGACCACAAAAAGCATACTGATATAAGAGTCTCAAAATCCTTAGGCTCAAATGGTTTTAATAAAATGCTTATGTTTTGTATAGTAAATTCCTATAAGTCTATAAATAAAAGCAAAATTACAGCAGCTCAATGCTTACAGATAAGTTAATTTTGTAACCTTACCTTTGACATTTTTGTTTTTTTCTTGTGTTGCCTACAAGTTTTAAAGGGTCAATGAATGCCTGTCCACCACCTTCATTCCCATCTGTCTTAGAATGTTTAATTGACTGTAAGGCTTTTGGCTCTAAGCCCCTTGGCCACAAGGGTCCCACCAAGGGATGGGATGGATGCAGAGCAGGTAGCCAGACCAACCCAGCAATGATGGGACAAAATTAAAGTTTGGCCATTAATGCTGCCTCTGGCAAATCTTGGCCAAAAGGGCGAAAATGTAAACCCTTCTCACTGACTGAATGGACATCCTGTTGGCCAAAGGGAACCTCAGAAAACCTTAAAATTGAGTTCCTGGACATGAAGGGAAGTAAAGTCAGACATACCACATTATACTTCCTCCCTTTTCGAGTTT
>NW_012149730.1:2090962-2095693 GCF_000956105.1 Propithecus coquereli | reverse complement strand
TTCCCCCCACAAAGCTCACCGTGTCCATTAGTTGTGAGTTTACCCACCCCCAAACCCCCAATCCCTGGAGAATATTGCTACTGTGTGAGCACCTTAGTGTTGATCAGTTACTGCCAATTTGATGGCAAATACATGTAGTACCTATTCTTCCATTCTTGTGATACCTTACTTCGGAGGATGGGCTCAAGCTCTATCCAGGAAAATATAAGAGATGCTAGATCACCATGGTTTCTTATAATTGAGTAGTATTCCATTGTATACATATACCATATTTTATTAATCAACTCATGGATTGATGGTCACTTGGGTTCTTTCCACGTCCTTGCTATAGTGAATTGTGCTGCCACGAACATTTGGGTGCAGATGTCTTTATTATAGAATGACTTTTGTTCCTTTGGGTAGTTGCCTAATAGTGCTATTGCTGGATCAAATGGTATTTCTTTGAGGTATCTCCAAATTCTTTTCCACAGAGGTTGCACTAATTTGCAGTCTCACCAGCAGTGTAAGAGTGTTTCTGTCTCTCCATATCCTCGCTAGCATTTGTTGTTTTGGGATTTTTTGATAAAGGCCAATTTCACTGGGGTTAGGTGATATCATTGTGGTTTTGATTTGTATTTCTCTAATGATTAGCGATGTTGAGCACATTTTTTTATGTTTGATGGCCACTATTCTGACTTTTGAAAAGTTTCTGTTCATGTCCTTTGCCTATTTATTGATGGAGTTGTTTGATTTTTTCTTGTTGATTTTTCTGAGTTCTAGATAGATTCTTGTTATCAGCCCTTTATCAGATGTGTAGAGAGCAAATATTTTCTCCCATTCTGTTGATCGCTAGGGTTGATTCGGCTTATCTGGCTGGCTAGGCAGGTGTCCCCTTCCTCCCTCACTGCTCCATGTGTGTCCCTCCGGAAGCTGCACACTTGGTCGAAGAGAATGACCTTCCCCAGTAGAGGAGGACCGCTCTTCGATCAAGGGTATAGCTGTGCTCCCCTGCTAGAACCTCCAAACAAGCTCTCAAGTCTTGTTGCTGATGGTTATCTCGAAATGGTTAATGGGCCATCTGGTGATTTGAAAGGTGACAGCTAGATGGCAGCAGAATTGAAGGTTAACTGCTCAGTATTTTCCTCCAGGGAGAGTTCCGAAATCTTAGTTTTATAGTTAGTTAAACTGCTCAAGACCTGTTCCTGGAATTCTTAAGCTTGGACACAATTGGGCATCGTAAAAGACTTATTACTTGCTTTAAGATGGGAGTGACTGTTACTGATACCAATTCCTCAGTGTCAATCCTGCAATATATTGCCACCTTGTTGGTGCTGTAACTATGTCTTCATGATGCTCTGCTATCATTCTATCCAATTATCAGATGTAAGATGGTGGGGACTAGAGTAAGACCAGAGTCAATCAGAGAATTCCATGAACATACGCCATAACTGTACTTCTCATACACTGAAGTGAATTCCTTGATCCACTGTGTGGAATACTATGACTGTGGATAAGGAATTCTGGATATTCATGGATGGTAGTCTGGAAGATCCATTGTTTCCAAGGGAGAAAAATCAGTACCCAGAGTAAATGTCTATTCCATTAAGAGGAAAATCCTGCTATTTCTATGATGGAAGTGGTCCAGTGCAAATAATCTGCCACCTAATAGCTAGCTCCTCACCCTGGAGATTGGTGACATATCAGGGACTCAGTGTTGGTTCATGCTTCTAGCAGATTGGGCAGTCAGCAGTGGTCATAGCCAGGACAGAATGGTGAGTGGAAGTCCATGTTTCTGAAACTATGCTTGGCCATCATCCCTGCCACTATGGCCACTTTTATTGTAAGCCCATTGGGAGATGGCAGGAATGCCTGGAGAAAGAGGCTAGCTGGTGTGCACAGGAAGGGTCATCCTAACCACTTGATTGTGAAAATTCTCCTCTGTTGAGGTCACTCATTTGTAAGTGTTCACATGTGACACAAATGTTTTCATGGATTTTTCCATTTAGAGAGGTATATCCACATACCTTTCCCCCAAATATCCTTGTCACTAATTTTTCCTGTAATCTTCATTCCCAGTCCCTGACCATCCAGCTAAACTTTTAGCCACAGCCCAAGCATTGGTATATAACTGCTGGCCTGGTAAATTCTCTTTGCAAATAAAGCGAACAACTAGGTGCACTGTCTGCTTTTGCCTCCCGGGAGGATTTCCCTTCACCAGGTCCTTCAGGGATGTCCCAAAAAGGGGCTATAGTTCCACAGTTGTCCACTTTTGTGTGGTGCCTGTATATCATGCAGAATCATCTGTAAACCAGACCTGAGTCTTCATTTCCTCTGTCAAGTGATCATACAAACTCTCCACAAAGCCACAGGTACAGGCTGGGAGAGAGAAGGCAGTGTAGCAGGAGTGCAAACCATGTGTATTTGGCTCATTCTTCATGAGATTTACTTGTGCCTTCAGGGCCTACTTGGGCCCAATCACATCTATACCACCTCCATCTGTTGATGGAGTGCTGCTGTGCACACCCAACTTTATCACTTAGTGGGTCAGAGCTAACATAGAGACCAGGATGGCACCTCAGTTTCCAGTATAACCTGGCTGCCTATGATCAAGCATTCAACCTCCACTAAGGCTCAATTGCAGGAGTAGAGCTGTGTCTCAAAATGGGATTATTATCTACAGAGGACTGCAGAACTTTGCTCTAGCATTCTAAATGTGTGGACGGTGATTTATCTATACAAATCTGCTAAACACCTCAAACAGCATCCTTTCGCACTGTGGCCTGGGCCTGTTGCAGAGTCTTCTCTTTTCTAAGCCCTGCTTGAAACAAGCAGCTTTCTGGTTGCTTGTAAATGGGACAGAGTAACATGAATAAATGAGGAAAATGTTGTCTCCATAATCCAAAGAGGACCACTAGGAATTTTTGATGCAATAACTTATCCTTCACCTTAGAAGAGCTATCTCAACATGACCCATACCACTTGGCCCTTAGAATTTTTACTGAGATACAAGGCCCCTGAAATGAAAAAAACCACCCAGGCTGGATGCTGCAATGCAGATCTTTTGTATTCAAAGATAGGCAACAAACTGAGTAAGGAGATAATTACACAAAATTTAAGGGAGAGGACAATTTAAGTCACATTCTAATAATATTAATGCACATCACACTGCTTATTCCATCCTGCTGTAGAGTTTTCACAATGATTCTTCTTTATCTAAGTTATTTTTTCTTTACTTAGGTTTTTCACTAGAAAATCTTATGGAAGCAGGATAATTGATTAATAATTTTACCAAAGAAAAGCTCTTTGCTTTCCCGCTATGTTGGTGCTCATGACCCATGTCAGGCTCCACTTTTAAAAAAGGAAACAAAAACCTATTGCCTGTGGCAATAGTTACATATCACTATTCACCTATTAAATTTAAATGTTACAAATTCAATACATTAAGTTTTATTTTTCTGAATGAATATTCATTAACCACTTCTTTTGCTTAAAAGGAAAACCTGAGTATGTTACCACCATGTACAATATCCTTCAATTCTTTTCCTCTTAGATGAATAAAAGATCCCATGTGATCTCACCCATGCTCTCTTTCTTGATCTCATCCAGCTCCTTTCTGCCAGTCATACTTACAAGCTTTTGTTTCTCCAATCATGAAGGCTGTGTGATAATCTAGCTTCTCCAATAATCAAGGCCCCAGGGATGGTAAGTGTCCACAGGTATCACCTTGTTAGAAAGGAAGACTCCTGAGCCCCACCACAGAACTACAGAAACAGGATGTGCATTTTAACCAAGTTTCCAGGAAATTCATAGGCATTGAAATTTGGGAAGCACGGATATAGGCCACCTCCCAAAGAAGTTCTTTGTCTTTGTTTGTCCTTTTTCCTCCCATTGACCTTTGACTCGTAAGATTTTTTTTTTTTTTTATCAGATTTTAGCTCACCTGGAAGCTAAGCATGTATCTGGAATTTGAGTTATATAATTTGCACGAGGAGGACACCCATACTTGGGGTTAGCTTCTGAAGGGAATATAGATCTTTGGCTTCATTTAAATCATGTTTTTATTAGCTTAGATGAGACTATACTAATCAAAGCACTCAGAACATCAAATTTTATGTATAAACTGAAGTTTGCATAAAAAGTCAGAAGTGGGTTGGGCTCAGTGGCTCATACCTATATAATCACAGCACTTTGGAGGCCAAGGTAGGAGGATCACTTGAGCTCAGGAGTTCAAGATCAGCCTGGACAACATAGACCATATATGTACAAAATTTTTAGAAATAAGCAAGTTTTTTGGTACGTGTCTGTAGTTCCATCTATTTGGGAGGTAGAAGAATTGCTTCTTGAACCCAGGTGTTTGAAGCTGCAGCAAGCTATGATTGTACCACTGCACTCCAACCTGGGTGACAGAATGAGACTCTGTCTCTAAAAAAACAAAACAAAACAAGTCAGAAGTATCATCTGTTGTGGAAAACAGTGGCATAAAGTGTAATTTCAATTGTTGAAACTAGAACTGTGTATAGTGACTGTAATACCCTGTAGAATAATCTGGATCTCTCATACACATCTAAATCCTCAATGCCCAGTTGAAGATCCTCACTTTGTCCTATAGGGAATCCTAAGGCACTTTTATGGGAATTTCAGTTCTCCTCACCTTCCTCTCCCGGCAAAAACACAGTTGTATAATTTGTGGACCCTGTGTTGAAAGAAAAGTTATATAAACAACATTTTCCTGATCATGAGAAATGAAGCCTC
>NW_012149730.1:2080173-2090574 GCF_000956105.1 Propithecus coquereli | reverse complement strand
TAAAATAAATTGTCTCCATTCAGATGATTTATTATCTTGTGTACCCAACTATAATGAGTTTATAAGATAACTTATGGTTAACTAGAATGTTCAATGCTTTAAAACTGGGTTTAATCATTCAAATCATAATGATCATTATAGAAGAAATCTTTCTGATGATTCTGATATAAAGATTCATTCTGTGTAATCACATCCTCTGATAAAAAACATTTAAGATATATCAATTAAGTAATAACCCCTCTATACCTACACCACTTCTGATAATAATTTCATTGGTTATTTTATATGTGTACATGGCATAAAAACATATATACAATTGAATATACAGAAATACACATATATCTTATTCAGTATTTTAGTCATAAATAGTAATACCAGTAACAATTACATGTAAAAATATGTATATATGTCAAAAATATGCAGAAAATATATTTCCTCTACCCTTGCCAGCATTAATGATTCATAAAGTACTCCATACAAATTGAATTTGAGAATTTTTCATTATTTTGTGATTTGGAACTGCATGGGAGGAAACCTATTCCATATAAAAATCTACTTAAGTGAAATTATTGCCATTTGTTCTTTATATTGTCTGTATCAGGGTCCAGTCTTTGGCTTACTTGGTCATCCTAGCAAACCAGAAAACTAACAACTTGCTGGAGAATAAGATGTTCTCAAATAAAGTCAGAAAGCCTTCTAAATAAATTTAGTTCTTATTGCTGAAATAACAAAAATAAAGCATCATTTAATTATGGAATAATCTTTCAGGCAGTGACAATGTATTCACGAACAATGGAAAATTTATAAAGTAAAATTTCAAGTCAAAGACTCTTTATTGTACACAAATTCCATAGGAAAATAAACTTGAATTTTCAGAAAGGAAAATGAAGAGTCTCAGAAATAACAACTATTCATGAGCACCAGAATTAATGCAAACATTCAACCCAAACCTCTGAGCCTTTCCTGTTATTTTGCCTTCAAGCACCTTTGATACTTCCTCTCTCTCTCTCACTTTTTTTACTTGTCTTTTCTGAACTTACCCATCTATGACTGTGTCATTTTCTGCCTATTTTTCTTCCTCCCTCTTGTTTTATTTTTCACACACATAAATTTCCCTTTCCACTTTTTCTGTCTCTTCTTTTCTTAAAATGTTCTACAGGAGAAAAAAATTACATTAGTCTATAAGTAGTAGATCAATGCCCACCGTTCTCCACATTCCAGAGTACCCTGTATCCTTCCCCTCACTGTTGTGCCACCTTTCCTAGTCACTTCTCATTATTATCCCACCTTAATTCTATTGCATAAGGGAAATTGCTCTCACGAAAGCCACTAGAAATTCATTTCCATAGTCTGCGATCTCTGTTCACTCCTTGTCCTACAAGAGCATTTATTTTGGCATTTGGCAATTTACTTTTCTTTGTCATTCTCACTATCTTTCTTTTCTTTATGTCCAGAACACTCAGCTTTCTAGTTTTCCTCCTGCTTCTTCCCTTGATCACTCTGCTTAGTATCCTTTTCTCATCTCTTTCTTGTCTCTCTTTGGACTTCGAGGCCTTTGGGTTGCAACAAGAAATGAGTTTATTGGATAGAAATTGGCTCTAACATAGAAATTCTAGGGAAGTTGGAAGAATTAGCTGGAAAAGAATGGCAGGAACAGAAGGAAGCAAGGCAGCCAGTCAACAGCCAAAATCCTGTCCCAACACTGGCTTCATGACATTGGCTATTAAGGCTGCTGAAATTCCAATGACACAGCTTATACTATCAGTGCCCCACCCTAGAACTACTGAAGCAGGATCTGCACCTTAACAAGGTCTCCAAGACCTTTCTAGGCCTTGAAGTTTGGTAAGGACAGATCTAGGCCACCTCCCCACAGATGTCTTTTGTTTTTTATTTCCTTTGCTCCTCACTCTGAGCTTTGCTTAGGAAGATTTCAGCTTAACATTGGAGCTGGATATATGTCTAGGATTTGAGCTATAATTTGCATGGAAAAGACAACTTGGAGTTTCCTTCTAAAGACAATCTAGATCTGTGGTTTCATTTAAGTCATGTTTTGATTAGCTCAGATGAGACCATACTAATCAAAGCATTCAAAGCAACAAATTTTATGGATATATAAACTGCATTTTTCACAAACATGTCAGAAGTGTCATCTGTGGTGGAAAACATTGGTATAAAGTATGATTTCAGTAGTTAAAACTAGGACTCTCTATGGTGACTTGGGGTTTATGATTTCAAAGGCTGTAATGCCCTGTGGGACAATTTGAACTTCTCATGCACATCCAACCGTACAATGCCCAGCAGGGCCTCAAACTTTGTCCTGAAGGGAATCCTCATGCTCTCTGGGGGCAATTTCAGTTCCCCACTTTTTCCTGTTTGAGCAAAAGCACACAGTTGTACAATTGGTTGACTCTTGTTTTCAAGGCAAATTTATATACACATTTCCTTAGTTTGGGATATGAAGCCTCTGAAATGAATCAGTGTGCCAAGAATTGCTACCTGTGTTTTTGTCATTTCTGTGCTATAATTGTATTTATTTCTACTTTAGAAAGCCTAACACTGTTAAAGGATTTCCACAATTTCTGTCAAGGTATGAGTAAGAGAGAAATGATTTCTTTAATATTTATTATTCTTTATATACTAACTTAAAACTTTTATTTAATTTATAATAATTTAAGATTGGGTTTATAAGAAGTCAAATGAGACAGGCAGAAATGAGAACTATTAGTGAATTATCTGTATTCTTTATTTTTACAATTAAAGTCAGGACAAGCATATTAGCTATAAGACTAATTTTTTCCCTTTAACAATGTTTTATTACTCTGTTAAATTATTACCCTGTTAATTTTATTACTCAGGGTAATTTTATTACCCTGTTATTGACCTTATAAGGTAAGTTTTGGTGAGCCAGAACACTAATTTAAAACTGAGTTTAAAGATTAAATTGCGATGATTGCTATATAGGTTTTTGTCGAGTCTAATAAAAACACCCATTCTATTTAATGAAATATGTATTCTTATTAAAACTTTTAAGGTATCACTTAAATACTTAGCTCATCTATCCTTTCACTAACTTCTGAAAATAATTTAATACATATTTAAAAGATACCCATACAGAAACAGAATTTGACATTTTCAATTATTTCGATTATTTCTTATTTGAGATTTCATGAAAGAAAGTCCATTCCAAAGAAAGTCCATACATCTGGAATTATTAGTGTTGGCCATTGATATAGCCTGTGTTAGGTTGAATTCTTGGCTCAATAGTATTCTGCCAAAAAACAAAAAAAAATTGCTGGATAAGAATTTGCTGTCAAGTAAAGCCAGAAGAATTCCTACAGTAAGTCACTTCTATTGACTATAATAAAAAAGATAAAGTAACTTTTAAATATGGAAAGAACTTTCAGACAGTGCTAGTATAGTTATGAACAACATAAAGTTTTTAAGTAAATTTCCAAATCAGATCTCATTTTCATATACAAATTTCATAGAAAACGAAAATTAATTTTGAGTAACAGTAAAGAAAATATCCTAGAATTTACATCTTTTAATGTTAAGATTTATATTTACCCCCCAGGGTTAAGATTTATATTTACCCCCCAGGGTTAAGATTTATATTTACCCCCAAGCCTCTGAGCCTTTCCTTTTAATTCTTCTTCAGGCTTTCTCTGATACTTCCTCTCTCTCTCTCTTTTTTGGCTTGTTTTTCCTATACTTATCCATATGTCATTTTTGTTCTCTATTTCTGTTTCTTTTGTTTTCTTTTGATCACCCAGATTTTCCTTTCCACTTCTCCCGTCCACTTTCTCCTCTCCCTGCTTTCCTTTCTTCTCTTTACTTTTGAAACCTTTTATTAAATATGAAGAAGTCCGACATAAAAATGTTTTATATTTGCCTATGACCAAAGGCAAATGCTAACTTCCCTCCATATTAATTGGAATGTTCTATTTCACACCCCTCACTGTTGTGCCACCTGTTTCCCATTCATTTCTTGTTATTCTCTGACCTTTATTCTATCACAAATGGAAACTGCTTTCACTAGAGCCACTAAAAATCTTATTTTCACACGTAGTGATCTCTGTTCACTTGTCCAACTGGAGCATTTGTTTTGGCATTTGGGCCGATATTTCACTTTGTCCTCTTTGAGTAATCGTTACTCTCTTTGTATCTATGACACTCAGCTTCACAGTTTTCCTCCTGCTTCTATAATCATTCTGCTCAGTACCTTTTTCTGGTCTCTCCCTTGTCTCTCTTTTGTTTGAGCCAGGACTCTTGGTTGTAATAGGAAGTGAATTTATTCAATGGATATGGCTCTAGTATAGAAACACTAGGTAAGTAGGAGGAATCAGCTGTAAAAATGGGCAGGAACAGAAGGAAGGAAGGCAGCCAGTCAATAGCCAAAATCATGTCTCAGCACTAGCTCAGTGAAAACCGCTGTTACTGCTGATGAACTTTCCAATGCCACAACTCAATTCCATTGTTGTATGTGGGATGCATCTGCTGGAGTCTTTTCTTTTTTTTATTTCAGCATAATATGGGGGTATAAATGTTCAAGTTACGTATATTGCCCTTGCCCCACCCGAGTCATATTGCTGCTTTGGCTGCCTTTGCATCCAAAATTCTTCTTGCCCCTGTTCCATTGTTTCCCACTCTCCAAATTCCAAATCTGTGGTGGTGGATTTGACTGGTCAAACCTAGATCAAGTCTCCGCACTCTAGATGCAAGATGGATAGAAAAGCTCTGGAGTGGGTAGTATTCTCTGTGGCCACCAAGATTCATGTGGTAGAAAAGGGGACTAGGCTTTGGCTATCTAATAAGTGGCATATATCCACTTTATAACCTGATTAATATGACTGTTTTCTTCTGTGTTTCTCTTTTACTTTTGGCTCAGGTCTCCAATGCATATGGCATCTATAACTATGTCTTCAACTATGCCAATGACTCATATGTCATTATTATATTTTACTAAGCTAGATTAGAGTCATACTCCTAAGTACTTTTGACTTGGATGGTCAGAGGATGCTCATTCTATGTATCTGCCTGTGAATCTGTTCTCAACCTATTTTGAATCACCCAGTGGCTCTTTCTTTCACTGACCATCCTCTTCACACCTAACGTGTCATACAGTCCTGCTGACTCTGCATTCTGAATTATTTTGGATTTATTCCTTTGTCCCACTCATCACTTCCAATGTCTTATCACACATCACTTGGTACTTCACATCATTTGAAACACCGGAATAGCATTTTAAAAATGCATAGTCCTATACTTTATTTTTTAACCACTGAATCTATTTCTACACTAATCCCTCTTATTATATATTTTGGCAAGAAAGCTCCTCAGACAATTCTGATGTGTGTCTGGTTTGGGATCCCTGGACAATAGAAACTGCTTCCTGACTGGTATCTCTGGCTCGTTTCTCCTTTTTTGCAGCTGATTTTCTACAGGACCAATTGTTTCATTTAAAATAAATCTTAAATGCCATTCTCTGTCATAAAAGTTTTCATTCATGTCTATTGCTTGAACAATAAAGTTCCAGATTCTTCACAAGTCTTAGAACTCATTGTATATTCCTGGACTTACAAAGATCTTTTATGTCGACACTACATCCATGCTCCAGACACAGGATTTTTCTACCACACTCAATGGTGTTGACAGAAATTTAGCATGTGCTTAGAATGCCTCTACTTTTTTTCTAAATCTGTTTATTTATGCACATTCTATGGACTGAAACAATTGCATTTTTCAATTCCTTCAATTACCCTTCAAATACTCTAGTCTACTGTAACAAGTAAATGAAAGGGCATTCTGACAAGTGTGTGGTTTTATTTCACCTCCCTTCCTCCGATATTCCCTTTATAAATCCTTAGTGAATGTTCCTTTTACATTTATTTCATTTCAGGGATGTGTAGTGAGGACATGGAGAAGCAAAATGCCACCTTGCTGACAGAGTTCATTCTCACAGGACTTACATATCAATCAGAGTGGAAAATCATCCTGTTCCTGGCATTTCTGGTGATATATCTCATCACCATCATGGGGAACCTTGGTCTGATTGCTCTCATCTGGAATGATCCTCACCTTCACATCCCCATGTACTTATTCCTTGGGAGTTTAGCCTTTGTGGATGCTTGGTTATCTTCCACAGTGACCCCCAAGATGCTGGTCAACTTCTTAGCCAAGAGTCAGATGATGTCTCTCTCTGAATGCATGGTACAATTTTTTTCTTTTGGAATCAGTGCAACCACAGAATGTTTTCTCTTGGCAGCAATGGCGTATGATCGCTATGTAGCCATTTGCAAACCTTTACTCTATCCAGTGATTATGACCAATGCACTATGCATCCGGCTATTAGTCTTGTCATTCCTAGGTGGCTTTTTTCATGCCTTAATTCATGAAGCGTTTTTATTAAGATTAACCTTTCATAATTCTAACGTAATACATCACTTTTACTGTGATATTATACCATTGTTAAAAATTTCTTGTACTGATCCTTCTATTAATTTCCTAATGCTTTTTATTTTGTCTGGTTCAATACAGGTATTCACCATTGTGACTGTTTTTATCTCTTATGCATTTGTTCTCTTTACAATCTTAAAAAAGAAGTCTGTCAAAGGCTTAAGGAAAGCCTTCTCCACATGTGGAGCTCATCTCTTATCTGTGTCTTTATACTATGGCCCTCTTCTCTTCATGTATGTGCGTCCTGCATCTCCACAAGCAAGTGATGAAGATATGATGGAGTCTCTGTTTTACACTGACATAATTCCCTTGTTAAATCCAATTATCTACAGTCTGAGAAATAAGCAAGTCATAGATTCACTGACAAAAACATTAAAGGTAAATGTTTAGATCTCATACTAACATGTATTTTCTTTTTATTAAAGGTCACAAAATCATGCAGGTTAGATATAGGTATGTATTGGTGCAGGAAAGATTTTTGCAATCCCGATTGTCCTAACTATTTAATGAGGTGTTAGTACCTAATAAACTCCTTAAAATATTTGTATATGTTATTCAAAAGCATACAAGGACATTTAGTCAAGTGTTGATGGCATACTAGAATAATTACAGCAGAAAACATATAAAAACCTTAGAGAGGTGGGAAATCTGTGGCCTAAGGCCACATGTGGCCCTCCAGATCCCCTTTAATTAAAAGGATTTGTTCTGTAAAATTTGGATTCAGTCAAAGGGCTGCACTCAAGGATCCAAAAGGCACACGTGGCCCCAAGGGTGCAGGTTCCCCACCCCTTTCACAGATTTATAGACTAGAGATTCTTATCAAATTTACTCCATAGAGAGGACAGGGTTGTGTTTAGTTGAACACAAGCAAATCTCAGGAATTCAGCTAGCCATCAAAACGTCTTTTATTCTCCTTTATTGGGAAATGGTTACTTTCTCTTCTCGTAGAGATTCAATTCACATATCATACAGAGAAATAAATAGAAATTGGAATGAGAAATAAGTGAGAAGGAAATTAAAGCAGTAAAGGCAGGAATAAACAATGAGAGGATGGTCTTAGTTCACTGTACTTCTATGAATAAGGATAGGCCAGTTGCCTCGCCTTGTCTATGATGCCTTCTAAGGATCTTTCTAGCTATGTTTGCATGTTCTTTGGCAATCTGAAAAGCCTCACTAATTCAGAAGCTAACAGATTAGATTAAAGAATTAAGCTGGGGTGGGTGTAGAGAAGAGAGAGAAATTGCAGAATAGCAAAAAAATAGTCTCAATCTTCCCAGAATTTTTTAAAAAATAAACTAGTAAAATGGTGATTTTTTTTTTATTTCAGCATATTATGGGTGTACAGATGATTAGGTTACGTATGATGCCCTTGCCCTCCCTCCCCCTAAGTCCGAGCTTCAAGTGTGTCCATTGCCTCAGAGGTGCACATCACACTCCTTGTTTGTGCATATGCTCGTCCCCTCCTCCCCCTACCCCCTCCCCCTGCCCAACATCTAATAAATGTTATTCTTATATGTGCACTTAAATGTTGATCAGCTAATACTAATTTGATGGTGAGTACATGTGGTGCTTGTTTTTCCATTCTTGGGATACCTCGCTTAGTAGAATGTGTTCCAGCGCTTTCCAAGAGTATATAAGAGGTGCTATATCACCATTGTTTCTTAAAGCTGAATAGTACTTCATGGTATACATATACCACAGTTTATTAATCCACTCATGTATTGATGGACATTTCGGTTGTTTCCACATCTTTGCAATTGTGAATTGTGCTGCTATGAACATGTGAGTGCAGGTGTCTTTTTCATAGAGCGACTTTTGTTCTTTTGGGTAGATGCCCAGTAATGGGATTGCTGGATCAAATGGTAGTTCTACTTGTATCTCTTTAAGGTATCTCCATATTGCTTTCCACAAAGGTTGTTTTAATTTGCAGTCCCACCAGCAGTGTATGAGTGTTTCTACCTCTTCGCATCCATGCCAACATTTATTTTTTTGGGTCTTTTTGATAAAGGCCAGTCTCACTGGAGATAGGTGATATCTCATTGTGGTTTTAATTTGCATTTCCCTGATGATTAGAGATGTTGAGCATTTTTTCATATGTTTTTGACCATTATTCTGTCTTCTTTTGAAAAGTTTCTGTTCATGTCCTTTGCCCACTTTTTGATGTAAACAGGCAACCCACAGAATGGGAGAAAATTTTCATGTGCTACAAATCCGACAGAGGGCTGATAACCAGAATCTATTTAGAACTCAGAAAAATCAGCAAGAAAAAATCAAGAAATTGGTGATATTTAAAGGTTTTTGGAATGTATCTTTGACAATGAGGGACTTTTAGTCCATATTACAAAAGTATAGATGGTGTTATGATCGCATGATGTCATAGTGCATAGTGAGTGCTGGAAAAGACATGAAAATGAGCAAGAGTTCAGATGTTTTGTTCCTGAAACACCCTCAATTGTTAGCTTTTCTCAAACTTGATTCTCTTTCAAAATAGCAAGTGATCCATCTTCAGGTCGTCCTTGCCTTTCCTCTCTCAACACTTGAAATTACATAAATTTCTGCTAATACCGCTTAGCCCCTCACCCTAACACCTACTTATCTGTGTGTTTTGCAAAAGCAAATCACTTATCTTTTCCATCTAGCTATCACTCTCTTACCTTCCAAACACTGCTGCCAGATGACTCTTCATAAACAGGGCTCTGATTAAATCATATCCCTCCTCAATAACTTTTTTTTAATTTTTATTTCAGGGTATTATGAGGGTACAAACATTTTGGTTACATTTTAAGTCTTTGGCTCACCCAAGTGAGGTTTAGAGGCATGGTCTTCTCCTCTACAATGCTCACCATGTCTTTAGCTGTGAGTTTACCCAGCCCCCGCAACCCCCTAATCCCCAGAGAATATTACTACCATGTTAGCACCATAGTGTTAATAAGTTAGTACAATTTTATGGCAAGTACAAGTGGAGCCTATTCTTCCGATCTTGTGATACCTCACTTCGGATAATGGGCTCAAGCTCAATCCAGGAAAATATAAGAGGTACTAGATCACTGCCATTTCTTATAATTGAGTAATATTCCACTGTGTACATATACCAAATTTTAATAATCCACTCATGAATTGACGGGCACTTGGGTTCTTTCCACATCCTTGCAATAGTGAATTGTGCTGCCATAAACATTCGGGTGCAGATGTCTTTATTGCTGCAGCAACAAAAATAAATAAATGGGATCTAATCAAATTAAAAAGCTTTTGCACAGCCAAGGAAACTATCATGAATAGTGAATAGACAGCCTACAGAATGGGAGAAAATATTTGTTCTCTACACATTCAATAAAGGGCTGATAACAAGAATCTATCTAGAACTCAAAAAAATCAACAAGAAAAAATCAAACAACCCCATCAATAAATGGGCAAAGGAAGTGAATAGAAACTTTTCAAAAGAAGACAGAATAATGGCCAACAAACATATAAAAAAATGCTCAACATCTCTAATCATTAGAGAAATGCAAATCAAAACCACAATGAGATATCACTTAACCCCAGTGAGATTGGCCTCTATCAAAAAATCCCAAAACAACAAATGCTGGTGAGGACGTGGAGAAACAGGAACACTCTTACACTGCTGGTGGGACTGCAAATTAGTGCAACCTCTGTGGAAAAGAATTTAGACATACCTCAAAGAGCTAAAAATAGAAATACCATTCTATCCAGCAATAGCACTATTAGGTGTCTACCCTCCTCAATAACTTTTAATTCATTGTCATTGCTACCAGATTATATACATGTAAGGTATATGTACCTAGATCTCAACAGTCATGTACTGCATAATGATATTTTGGTCAACATTGGACCACATATGGGATGGTGGTCACATAAGATTATAATGGAGTTGAAATATTCCTATCACCTAGTGACCTCGTAGCCATTATAATGTGACAGGACAGC
>NW_012149730.1:2077962-2078978 GCF_000956105.1 Propithecus coquereli | reverse complement strand
ATTGGTTTCAGGACCTCCCTTGAATACAAAAACTCACAGATGCTCAAATCCCTGATATAAAATGGCATAGTTATTTGCATTTAACCTATGCACATCCTCTCATATACTTCAAATCATATCTAGATTAGTTATAATACTTAATACAATGTAAATGCTATGTAAATAATTGTAATAGTGTATTGTTTATGGAATAATGACCATAAAGAGTCTGTATCTATTCAACACAGATGCAATTTTTTTTCTTAAATATTTTCAATCCACAACTGATTGAGTCCACAAATGCAGAACCCACAGATACGGAAGGCTGACTATATATATATCTTTGTTACCCTGCATTTGTTCGCCGGGCCACTTGAGTTCCTTTCCAATCAAAGCTTGGTTTTAACTCCGGAGTCTCCTCCTCTGCAATTGTGCCAATGGAACCTGTGTTGCAGCTGAAATGAGTCACTGAGAAACTTCTGAACACACCTTAGTCTCTCATATACATGCTTTTTCTCATATAGGTCCCGCCACAGGAAAACCTCCCTCCCCTGACTGCACTCATTCTCATTTACAAGTGAAATGGCATTCTCTTTTCAAGATGTCAATGTTCCTGCTTCCATTATGCATTTCCTGATTGCACTAACTTATTTGAAATATGCAGCAGTTTATTTATTCTTCTTATGCCCAAATTGGCCTTGTATAATACTTATTTTTGGCCAAAAGGATCTTCTAGATTACCATTTAAAGGCTTACTACTCTTTCTGTCTTTTGAAGTGTATAGACAGTGGCTTACACACAAAAGGCCCAGCTATTTGTGAAATATTTTCGAAATTTAGATGAAACTGACAGCACAAATCCATAGAACGCAGTGAGGGTGCATGATTCTTTTTTAATCTTGATATGAGCTCAAGGAGATTACTGGTCCTGGGATGGCTGCTGCATGTCAACTCGCCTTATATTTCTTTCATGACAATTAAAAATATTATACACCTAAATAAATTATTTTCGTTTTTATTAATAGGATTAGCTTCTGG
>NW_012149730.1:2073101-2074752 GCF_000956105.1 Propithecus coquereli | reverse complement strand
CACCCCTTTACCTTGAGTCAATGAGAATCTTTGTGAGTTAAATGGGTTTATTGGAGATAGCGTATATTTAGCTTGTGTTTTTTAATCCATTCAGCCAATCTACATCTCCTAAAGGGGGTATAAAAGTGATATACATTCAATGTTAGTATTGATATGTGAAATACTGTTCTGGTAATCGTTTTGATTGTTACCTAGTTGCTTTGTTTTCTCCCTTTGTTACTGTTTTATAGGAGCTATGAGTTTTAAATTTTGAGTGTTTTTACACTGGTGAGTATTCATCTTTTCCATGTCTAAAATATTTTTAAGCATTTCTTGTAGGGTAAGTCTAGTGGTGACAAATTTGCATAGTGTTTGCTTGTTTGGGAAAGACTTTAATGCTCCTTCATTGATGAAACTTAGTTTTGCAGCCTACAGAACCCTTGGCTGGCAGTTATTCTGTTTAAGGAGACTAAAGATAGGACCTCATTTCTTTCTGGCCTATAGGGTTGATGTTGACAGGTTTGCTGTTAGCCTGCTTTTTAAAAATACCCCTCAAGTGAATAAATGCATTATACTACCTAGTCCATGTGTAATATGATGTTGGGAATAACAAAAAGGATGAAGAAATAGATTCTAAAACATTCAGGATATAGAATCACTGGGACTTAGGAACATATTTGATATCAAAGTAGTAGTCGGTGAAGGAAAAAGCAGTCACATGGTGATTAGGTGGATTGTCATCCAACATTGAGATGAGAACCCAAATGCATTGGCAAGTTTGTAGTGTGAGCATCCTCTGAACATCTGGGTAAGATGTACTTAGTAATATAATTCTAGAATATAGAAATAATGACTTAAGAGTCTTTGGGGTAGTTACGGGCATAGTTATGGATGATTTATCCATTGAAGAGTACCCAAAATAAAGAAAATAAGAGCAAGGACAAAACTGGAGGAAGTTATGTTAAAGAGGTTAGGAAGAAGATAGATGTCTTGTACTAGATGTCTAACACCTGATCCCCTTTTCTACCATTTGTTTTGGTGGGAGACAAAGGATTTGACCTAGATTTGTCCAATCAAACCCACCAAACCTGGATACAGATATAGAGAGATGGAGACAATTGTACATGGTCAAAGTATTTCAGTGCAAAGGCAGCCAAGGCAAAAATATCAAGATTACTGCATATGCTTTCTGTATCCACTACAATGGCCCTGATAGTATAAGCTGCATCATTGGAAGTTCAGCAACAGTAACAGCCAATCTCATGAAGCTAGTGTTGGAACATGATATTGGCTGTTGACTGGCTGCCTTGCTTCCTTCTGTTCCTGCCATTCTTTTCCAGCTAATTCTGCCAACTTCCCTAGAGTTTCTATATTACAGCCAATTTCTATCCAATAAACTCATTTCTTGTTGCAACCCAAGGCCTGGATGTCCGAAGAGAGACAAGAAAGAGATGAGAAAAGGATACTGAGCAGAGTTGTCAAGGGAAGAAGCAGGAGGAAAACTAGAAAGCTGAGTGTTCTGGACATAAAAGAAAATAAAGATAGTGAGAATGACAAAGAAAAGTAAATTGCCAAATGCCAAAATAAATGCTCTTGTAGGACAAGGAGTGAACAGAGATCGCAGACTATGGAAATGAATTTCTAGTGGCTTTCGTGAGAGCAATTTCCCTTA
>NW_012149730.1:2071582-2073051 GCF_000956105.1 Propithecus coquereli | reverse complement strand
GCAGGAAATAATGTGAATGGAACACAGTTCAGCTGCTGTTCCTCCTTCTCCTTAGAGAATCCATATTATTGCATATGTCCATAGTTTGTTGTTTTTTATTACTATATAATATTTCCATTGTACTAATGGTTTCCAGTCAATTATCTAGATTTTTGCTGGTTTGTTCAATGTTATTACCTAAAGACTAGATGGATTATATAAGCATCTGGTATCTCTTTTGCCATTTTAAAAGTCTGTTTTCCTAATTGGCCTTTTCTTTGAATGAGAAGGTAGACAGCAAGCTGTCTCAGTATGTAGCTGAGTGTGTAACCTGTCAAAGTCGTTCTTTAGGTTGAGTATGAAACAGGTCCTCTCAGAAACTCAGACTTCTGCATTCTTCTTTTATGCATACCTAGTCTGTAGATTCCTCCTCTCTGGTTTGTCCTGCAGTACAATCCCTGCTATTTTATGCCTTCCTGAAATTTGTCAAAATATCTACTCAGTTGGTGTGATCACATTCTATTCTCTTTTATAGATTTATGTTTTGTGTGTCATTTTTAGAGGTATTAGGAAAGTCTTAAAATATATTTCTGTTATATATTCTACTATAAAGACCATCTCACACTGGGGAGTTCCAACTGCTTTACTTATTCCACCATTTCAAATGCTAATATCTTTCAGAAATACCCCCACAGACATAACCAGAAATAATGTTTAGCCAGATATCTGAGCATCTCTGGCTCTGTCAAATTGACATATAAAATGATCCATCTGATGTCTACCACTTGTCAACTTGACACCCATAAGAATCTCCTTAAACTACATCTCCAAATAAAACAATAACAAAGTCACAAATTCAGTTAACGTGACACAACTATCCTGCATTCAACAGATAACTTAAGAACATCTTCCCCAGCATTGAAGGTAAAGTACTTTGTTGATATTTACTCTTTTCTTTGATACCCAACAACTGAAATATTATGATGTAAAATTGACAATACTTAAAAACTATCTATGGTATGAAGTCAATGTATCTTACGTTACATGGTAAGGAAATAATAGAGGAAAGAAAAGAAAGATTTTTGTTATATATACACACACAAACACAAATTTATCCATAACAAACCAAGGTGGAAATACTCATGAGAATTACATTCTTCATTCCTGTCACTATTCATGTGGTCAAAACTGGTATATATAACCTTCTTCCATTGCCCATTCCTTATTCTGATTGCCTTTAGTAAGCACCTAAACTGGTCATTGTCCTTGATCTGGTATCTTTCCTCCCTTTTCTTCTATTGCAGGCCAATCTAGCCAGTGGTCTCTTGATTTGGTTTTTCTTTTCAAAGAACCAACTTTTTTGTTTCATTGATCCTTTGTATTGTTTTTTTTTTATTTCCATTTCATTTAGTTGGGCTCTGAACTTTGTTATTTCTTTTCTTCTGCTGGCTCTGTTTGGTTTACTCTTCTTTTTCTAGTTCCTTGAGGTG
>NW_012149730.1:2057202-2059317 GCF_000956105.1 Propithecus coquereli | reverse complement strand
AAAGTTTTTGTTACATGGATTGCTTTTGTACAGCTTGAGTCCCATCACCCAGATAAGTGTGACCATCACCCAGATAATGTACATTGTACCCATTAGGTGTGATTTCACCCATCCCACCTCCCCTTCCCACCTTCAGTATATGTTCTCAGTAGGTTGTTGCAATTGTATTAGTAGGTGTGAGGAGGAGGAGGAGGAGGTAGTTGCCAGGGCTAGCAGAGAATGCAGGAAAATTTGTAGCTTGATGGCCTCTAGATGGGGTGAAATAAATTTAGTTAGAAAATTTATGAGGATTGATCCCAATATAAGAATTCCCAGATGCAAAGTAATACCCTGTTACTTTGGTAAAGAGAATTACCAAAGATATATACCAAGACCTAGAGGTCTCACCTCATGTCTACCAATTGAGGCAGTCTCAAGGATTACATCCATGTTGTCCCAAGCCTGTACTGACTAGTTAACAGAGAAGCAGCGCTGTTCTTTTAGGAACAAGCAGGTGTCTCCTTCTGCAGCAGTTAGAAAATCACAGGCCCACGTATTTTATAAGGTGACCCCTGATAGTGAATCTAACTGTTCCTGTAAGAGGGCAAGTATATGATTAGATTTTACCACATCTGGTGCTACCTCTGGACTGTTGTAGGCCCAGGGATGTGCCCCCCGTGAGTACTCCAGCAGTGGCTGCTATTCCCATAAATGTAAAAAGTGGCAGTTTGGTTTTCCAGGGCAAAAGGTGTCTTGCCCATGGATAGACAGTTTCTGCTACTTATCTGAGGGAGCCACAGCAGGAGGAGTCCACTTCAAAAGGTATTGGAAATCCTCCAAGGGAGTAATGAGTATTTGCCTCGGGTGTGACAGTCCTTTTCCGTGGGGGCTAGATGAGTTTCATTTTGGTCCTTCCATGGCTTCACCAGAGAATGATGGATCCCAATAGGTATTCCTGGGACCTTAATAGCAGTTGGGGTAGAAATACTGAATAGGGACCTTTCCATACCAGGGTAGCTGGAATGTGAGAGACACATCCTTCTACTGTTTGATAAGCACTAAGTTCTCCAGTTGACGGGACTAGGGGAGAAGGGTCTCTAGGCAATAGCTTGTGCTCTTGTAATGTCTGCAAGAACTGAGCTACTTGAATGACGTGTTGGTGTCCAACCATTTCCTGAAAATCAAAATCTGAAGTAATCAGAGAAAAAGATCAGCCATACAGAATTTCAAAATCACTCAAAGAAAAGGGGGCTTTATCTGTGTGTAAGTGCAGAAGAGTGACTGGTAGAAGTTGTAACCAACTGAATCTTCTCTCTTGGGTCATCTTGCAGCGGGTGAACTTGAGGCTCTGATTACCTCACTCCCCCTGACCTGATGACTTGTGCAATACAGATATTAAGAGATCTGCAAGGCCATAGATACTCCTTGTACTACCTGTGAAGCAAAGACAGGACTTTGTGACTCTGTAAGGACTAGAAAAGGCCAAAATGGTGTATGATAGCCTCCAAAAGTCTTCAGTCTTGAATCCTCTACAGGGAGGCATTTGGGTGATATCTACTTGCCATTCCTCACAAGGGTAGGGCCCCCTTTCACTGGGATGAAGAGATAAGTTTTTCCCTCAGAGCCTATTGAGGATTACTGGTTTGGAAGATAGTACAAAATGAGGTGACCTGTCTAATAGTGGAGGCTAGTAAAGGAGGAACAAAATGTTGTCCCAGAAGATGTCTAAGTGGGTTTGGACCAAAGTAGGTAGCATTATGGGTGGCTTCTACCAGGCTGAGAAATGTGGAGAATAGTTGGCATTTGTAGACAAATGTACATTTGTTTCTATAGAACATTTTAATAAATGTCTTCCAAAGATGAAGATGGAGGGCATGGAAGGAGAGTGAAGAGGGAAGAAGAAAGGAAAATTTGACAGGGTGAAAAAAATGAGAGGAAGACAAATATGCAGGAAAAAAAGCATGTATAAATATGTGTGAGAAAGACAAGTCAAGGAAGAGAGAGATTGGAAGTATCAGACAAAACTGAAGCTGAAATAAAGGGAATGGCCCATAACCTTGGGGATAAATGTTTGTCTTAAACCTTGTGTTCATTTAAGGTTGTCAACCTTAGGAATCTTTCTTTTTTTCTTTTATT
>NW_012149730.1:2054805-2055713 GCF_000956105.1 Propithecus coquereli | reverse complement strand
AATAATAGCACAGGAATGTCAATAACATAGGTAGTGATTCATTGCATTCTCATTAATTTTGGAGATTTCATTCTCCAATCTCAGAAAAATGTTATTTATATGAATTTGTTTTGAACATAAGTGTCAAACAATGGTACATCTGTGTGCTTTTGCCAGAAATGGAAGGACTTGAAACTGAAATTCCCATAAGAGTGCCAGAATATTCCTTGTAGGACAAATGGAAGCTCTTATACTGGGCATTATGGATTTGGATGTGTATGAGAAGTTCAGGTTGTCCCAAAATGTATTACAGACTTCTGGAATCATAAATATCATTTCACTGTAGACAATTCTAGTTTTATCAATTGAAATAGCACTTTATGCCACTATTTCCAGAAAAGGTGACACTTCTCACATGCTTCTGCAAACTGCAATTTATATATAAAATTTGTTGCTCTGAGTGCTGTCATTAGTATGATCTTGTCTTAGGTAGTCCAAACACTATTTGAATATGGCAAAAGTGTTAGATTCTCTTTGGGGGCCAATCCCAAGTATGGTTGTTTTCCTCATGCAAATTGTAGCTCAAATAGAGACATATACCTAGTTTCCCCATTTTAAGCTGAAATCTGTTGGGAAATATTACTAAGTCAAAGCCAGAAGAAGAAGCAAACGAAAAATAAAGATAAGGACCATAGTGGGAGGAGGCCTAGGTATGTGCTTTCCATACTGTAATACCCATGAATTTCCTGGCAATCTTGTCAAAATGGACATTTTGTTTCAGGAGTCTTGATTTCTTACAAAGTGATATCAGCCTGTGGACATTTACCACCAACAGAGCCTTCGTTATTGGAGGACCTTGATTATCAGAGAGCCTTGATCATTGGAGAAACTATAAATGGAAAGTGTAGCTGGTATGCCCAGAGAGAAGT
>NW_012149730.1:2051823-2052905 GCF_000956105.1 Propithecus coquereli | reverse complement strand
CTTGGGCCAGGATGCAGATGGTTCTGTACCATATTCAGACACTTCTGAAAAGTGGAAGAGGGCTGCAGCATTATAGTTTCTTTCTGGAACATTCCTGAAGGACAGTGGTAAAGGGAAATCTTCCCAAGTGGAAGAATTCCAAAAGAAGCACTTAGCTGTTCAATTTGGTTGAAGGCAGAAATGGACAGACAGGTGATTATATACCAATTCATGGGTCATGGCTAATAACTAGGCTGGATGGTCAGGGACTTGGAAAATTGGTGACAGGGAATTTGGAAAAAGTACTTGCTCTAACTGGACAAGAATCATGTGGATATTTGCTTTAGCTTGAATGTGTTCCCTCCAAAATTCAGTTTTTGAAGCTGAATGGCCAGTCTGATGTTATCAAGTGGTGGGGAATTTAGAGGTCATTACATAATAAGAGCTTCTTTCCATTTGACTAGCCCTTAGAGCAAAGCTTCATGCAGCATTCAGTTTGCTTGCCCTTCTGCCTTTGGCCATGTGAGGACATAGTGTTTCTCACCCTAAGAGGAGTGTTGAAGGCATCATCTTGAAAGCGTATACTGGACCCCCATCAGACAATCAAAACAGCCTTGATTTTGAACTTCCCAGCCTCCAAATATAGGAAAATAAATTTTCTTTCTTTATAAATTACTCAGTCTCTGGCATTCTGTTATAGCAGCACAAGCAGTCTGAGACAGAATTGGTGCTGATATAACAAATCACTAAAATGTGGAAGTGGCTTTGGAGCTGGGTAATGGGTAGAAGATAGAACAGTTTTTCAATGAATGCTGGAAAAATCCTAAATGTAGCATTAAAGGTGATTCTGGAGAGGGATCAGGGGAAGAGATGAGCAACGGAGAAATCGTCAGTCTTCTTAGAAATTCCATAAGTGGTTATGAACAAAATGTTTATAGAAATGTGGATAAAAAAGAATATTCTAATGATGTCTTAGGTGGAAATGAGGAACATTTTATTGGAAAATGAAGGAAAGGCAATCCTTAATATAAAGTGGCAAAAACTTGCCTAAATTTTCTCCATGTCCTAGGACTTTGTGAAAGGCAGAATTTAAGAGCAACAAA
>NW_012149730.1:2047406-2050143 GCF_000956105.1 Propithecus coquereli | reverse complement strand
ATCCTGTCCCCAAACACGTTTAATACTAATTCATGGAGCGACAAACACCCACCTTCTATTTTTGGAAGATGAGACATGGAGTCAAAAGCTACACCCAAGTTTTAAGACTTAATGGTGTTTGCCCTGTTAGGTTTTATAATTGCTTCAGACCTGTTACCCCCGCCCCCTTTTTTAAATTTCCTTTTTCCCCTTTTTGGAATAGAAATATCTGTTCTGTGTCTGTCCTACCATTGTATTTTGAAAGCATGTGGCTTGTTTGATTTCATGGGTTTACAGGTAGAAAACAATTTGCTTCACAATGAAACATCTTTGTGTCTCATCCATATCTGATTTATGTGATATCTAGATAAGACTCTAAACTTTAGGCTTTTGAGTTGATGCTAGAATGAGATAAAACTTTGTGGTCTATTGGGATGGAATGAATGTATTCTGCATCAGAGAAGGACATGAATTTTGAGAGGGCTATGGGCAGAATGCCAAGGATTGATTGTGTCCCCTCCAAGATTCAAGAGTCAAAACACAGCCAATGTGATGCTATTAAGAAGTGTTGCCTTTAAGAGGTGATTAGGTAATGAGGGACCAAGGCCCTTATAAAAGAGGCTTCACACAGCATTTGGTTTACTTGTCCTTCTGCTTTCCACCATATGGGGCACAGCTTTCCTCCCCTCCAGACAATGCAGAAATAAGGGATCTTCTTAGAATCAAACAGAAGTCCCCAGAAAATCAAACCTGATGGCACCTTGATCTTGGACTTTCCAACCTCTAGAACTGTAAAAAAGTAAATTTCTGGGCTTTTTATTATAAAATACACAATCTGTACTCTTCTGTTATAAGAGCATGGCTGAGCTAAGACAATGTTTGTAGCTCATGTGAATGTTTACCAAAGGTTTATCTCAGCAGAGGAGTGTTTTAGTAATCAAGAGGATAGGATGATCATTCTGTAGATACCAGTTGGCCTCCAGTGACCATGATGGTAGAGATGGAGGTTATGCATGGGCTTAGCAATACGGACTTCCACTTACCAAAGCTGACCTATCTAGGGCCATTGCTAAGTGTCAAATCTACCAGCAGAAGAAACCAATACTGAGTCGCCAATAAGTCACCATTCAACCAGGTGGTCTGTTGGTTACACTGGACTGCTTTTTGTCATGGCAGTGTTTTGTTTCTAGTGGAATGGATACCCTGGATACAGAAATGCCTTCCCTATGCACAATGCTTCTGTCAAAGATAATATCCATGGACTTTCAGAATTTTTTTTAGTTGTTATGGCACTCCACACAGCCTTCCTTCTGATCAAGGAAATTACTTCACAGCAAATAAATTGGAGAATTAGGATCATGTTCATGGAATTCACTGATCTTACCATATTACCTTATTCCCCACTATCCTTAAACAGCCAGAATAATAGAACCATGGAATGAATTTAAGACTCATTTACAGTACCAACTATGTGGCAATACTTTGCAGGGCTGGAGGAAGATGCTCCAGAAGGCTGCACATTATCTGAATTTGCTTCCAATATATGGTGCTGTTTTTCTCATAGGCAGGATTCACAGGCCTAGAAATGGAAATGGTCGAACTGTGATTGAGACCACTCATTAACTCTAGTAACCCACTAGCAAAATTTGCTTCTTGTTCTTGCACTTTCATGCTCTGCTGGCCTAAAAGTTTTAGGTCCAAAGGGGGAATGTTTATTCCAGGATACACCCCATGATTCCATTAAACTGGAAGTTAAGATTGCCAGCTGGCCATTTTGATCTTCTCATCCCTCTGAATGAACACGCAAAGAAAGAAATGACTGTGCTGATTGGGGTGATCCTGACTACTAAGGAGAAGTTGGACTACTAATGCACAATGGAGGTAAAGAAGAGGTATGTCTGGAATATAGAGAATACATAGGAGATCTCTCAGTGTTACCATGCCCTCTGGTTAAGGTCAATGGAAAACTTCAACACTAAATCTATGAAGGACAATTACTGACCAAGAATCATCAGGAATAAATGTTTGGGTCACCACACCAGGGAAGAAACTACCACCACTGAAGTGCTTGCTGTTGGCAAAGGGAATAGGGAATGAGTAGTTGAAGAAGGTCATAAATACCAGCCTTGAACACATGACCAGTTACTGAAAGGAGGACTATAATTGTCACAAATATTTCCTCCTTTTTTGTAATCAATGTGTGTGTATACATATACATGCACATATATAATATACACATAGGAAATATCTTTGTTTTCTTTTCTCTCATATTCCTTTATCACATCATGTAAGATGTATTGACTTTATATCATAGATAGTTTGTAAATACTATTAATATTATATCATAGTACTTCAGTTGCCAGATGTCAAAGAGAAGAGTGAACATTACCTAAGGACTTAACCTCCTCTTCTGAAGAAGGTGTTCATGCATTGACAGTTATATGCAAGATAATTGCATCATTTAGCCAGTAATATGATTTCTTTGTCTTTATTTTAGGTCATTAAGTATGGTTTAAGAAGGTACATATGGGTGCCAAGTTGATAATGAGGAGACTTGTGATGGATATTTTTATGTATCTTCTTGACTTAGCCATGGGATGCCCACATAACTGGTTAGACATTCTTTCTGGATATGTCTTGAGGCTGTTTCCAGAAGAAAATCGTACTTTAATTGGTGGACTGAGTAAAGTAGATGGTTCTCCCCAATGTGGATGGCCTTCATCCAATCCATTGAGGGCCTGAATGGAACAAAAAGGCA
>NW_012149730.1:2045985-2046988 GCF_000956105.1 Propithecus coquereli | reverse complement strand
CCCTTGATGCCACAGTTAGCTATTGCTCTCAAATACATCTTACTTAGAAGGTTTCTTCTAAGATGATGCAATCATCACATCATTATAGCACTTGGAACAATTTCCATATGAAAATCTTAGAGAATAGTGGTTCAAAGGTTGATTTATCTTCGCAGTTTTTTTTCTAAAGGACAGGGGTCCTTCCCATTCACCTTACTGACATGTGACTATATAGTTTGATTTGCAATCATTACTATCAGTCTTCCTTTTCATGAAAAAGTAATAAAAAACAGCACAGTATTTCACCCTTTGAAACAGATACTCTGTTGAATTCTGCAACCGCCTGCCCAAACAAGGACAAAAGTACAAAGCAGAGGATGGAAACCTTTAGAATAATTGTATAGTGCTATAAATATTATAGGATGTGTAGAAATTCCATTTTAACTGATCTCTAAATAACCTGAATGAGAAAAATTTTGCTTAATTGATTATTTAAAAACAATTGTTCCCTAAGTGGGCTTTTAAACCAAGAGCATCAACATTGCTCAATCAAAAACTCCAGTGATAGAGCTTATTAATCTTTGTTTTTACAAGCTCTCCAGGTGATTACAGTTCCCACTGAAGTTTTAGAAACATTGTTTTAACAAAAGCAAACAAATAAAGGAGTCTAGAAAAAAGAGGTTCAGATAGACACCCAATATGCATAATATTTAAGACTTTACCATAGCTAGTTCACAACCCAGACTCTGAGAAATACTGTTTTAGTTTTGATTGATAGTTGTTAATTTTTTCTTAATCCCTAATTATGTTATTTCTTTCAGCACAGTCTAGGAATATTGTGTTAGTAATTTCCTGAATAGTAGAAAGTATTATAAAATGATGAGAAAAATATGTATATACATATACATATGTACAGAGAAACTATAATTTTTTCTAAATCTAGAGATTAAGGAATGAATAAATCTTAATTATTAATACTATTAATAACTGAGAATACTTCTACCATGTTATTAGTGTTTCAATG
>NW_012149730.1:2040227-2044718 GCF_000956105.1 Propithecus coquereli | reverse complement strand
TAAATAAAAACACATTAAATAATTAGAAAGCTAGGACAATTGCAATTGCAAAAAATGTTCAACAAGAACAAATTTATACCCACAACTAACCTGCAAAATTTTGTGTCTGTTTTAGTAAAAAGAGAAGAGATATTACTACAAGACCTAAACTTTCCCCTTTAATGTTTTTTTCAATGAGTCTATGACTTGTTTATTTCTCAGGCTATAGATAATTGGATTTAAGAAAGGAATTATAACAGTGTAAAATAGAGAGTCTATCATGTCTTGATCGTTAGATTGTAGAGATGCAGGGAGGACATACATGAAGAGAAGAGGTCCATAGTATAAAAACACGGATAAGAGGTGAGCTCCACAAGTGGAGAAGGCTTTCCTTATGTCTTTGACAGACTTCTTTTTTAAGATTGTAAAGAGAACAGATGTGTAAGAGACAAGAACAGTCAGAATGGTGAATGCTTGAATTGAACCAGCGAAAATATAAACCAGGAGATAATTAATAGAAGAGTCAGTGCAAGAAATCTTTAACAATGGGATAATGTCACAGAAAAAGTGATGTATTATGTTAGAATTACAGAAGGTTAATCTGAATAAAAAACCCACGTGAACAGTGGCATGAAGAAAGCCACCTAGGAATGACAAGACTAATAGACGAATGCATAGTGCATTGGTTATAATCACTGGATAGAGTAAAGGTTTGCAAATGGCTACATAGCAATCATACGCCATTGCTGCCAAGAGAAAACATTCTGTGGTTACACTGATTACGAAGGAAAAAAATTGTACCATGCATTCAGAGAGAGACATCATCTGACTCTTGGCGAAAAAGTTGACCAGCATGTTGGGGGTCACGGTGGATGATAACCAAGTATCCACAAAGGCTAAATTTCCAAGGAATAAGTACATGGGGATGTGAAGGTGAGGGTCATTACAGATGAGAGTAATCAGACCAAGGTTCCCTATGATGGTGATGAGATATACCACCAAGAATGCCAGGAACAGGGTGATTTTCCACTCTGGTTGATGAGTAAGTCCTGTGAGAACAAACTCTGTCAGCAATGTTGTATTTTCCTTTTCCATGTCCTCACTTGGTGGCCTCTGAAATAAAATGCAGTAAATGTAAGAAATATATATTCACTAGTATTAATATTTAATAAAATTTGATTGGGAGAGGAGATTTGCAATAAAGCAAAACTATTATCAGATCACCTTTTAATTTTACTTATTACTACTATACTGAAGGAAACTATTCAGGAAATAGAAGAAAAGAAGTAAAATACAATTACTTTCAATTCAAAAAATATGCAGTGGATTCAGAGAAAATGAGATGCTTTCTGCTTATGTGCCAAATTTGTGGGGACATGATTGAATAAGGTAAGGAAATCCTGTGTCTGGGACATGGATTCAGCATCAAGGGAAAAGATATTGGAAGGTTCAGGATTAATAAAGAAATTAAATGCCATGATGAGGATCTTGAACTTTAATTCTCAGGCAATAGTGATGCACTGAAAACTTTTCAAATAGGGAGTGGCATTATGAGATTTTTTTAAATGAAATATTTGATAGTATAGAAAACAGACTGCAAGTATGGGAAAATGGAATCAGGGTTACTAATCAAGAAGCTGCTACTATTTTCCAGGGTTTCCCCCAAGGCAGATTTTATACATCAGAATTCTCTGGGGGAGCTGTTTGTGAGAAATACAGATTGCAAGGTAATATTGTGGAAATAGACATAGTAGTAAAAGAATGGAACCTAGGAATCTTAATTTTGAAAATGTTTCTCCAAGTGATTCAAATACATGTTAAGTGATTAGACTGTGAGAGGTATGGCAATGGAAATGATGAGAACAAAGAAATAGATTCAAAGAATTCAGAATACAGAGTCATTAGGACTGGTGCATATTATTTGTGGAAGGGATAGTTAGTGAAGGAGAGTTGAGTTACTTTGGTACGGGGTAGAAATTCATCAAAAATTGAGATCGAGGACTTTGGGGCATTGGCAAAATGTGGAAGGATGGTCCTCCAGACATTTAGGCGAAGTGTACTTAGTCACATACATCCATTAAATCTTAAAAAAGAAATGATGACTTTGAAATCATGGGAATCATTGAAGGCATAGTTATAGATGAGCTATCCATTTCAGACAAAGGGACAAAGAGAAAGGTAGACACTTGAGGAAGTTATATTAGAGAGGTGAAAAAGTATACACCGTAGTTCCCTTTTGCTTTCCATGGTTTCAGTTATCTGTGACCACTGCAATCTAAAAATATTACATACAATAAGATATTTTGAGACAGGTCACATTGACATAAATGTTACTAATTATAGTGTTATAATTGTATTTTATTATTTGTTATTGTTGTTAATATCTTACTGTGCCCAACTTATAAATTAAACTTTATCACAGGTAGTGTGTATAAGAAAAAACATAGTATGGTATATATAGCGTTCAGTACTATTTGATGTTTCAGGCATCCACTGAGGGTCCTGGAACATATGTCCCGCAAATTAGGGGAGACTACTGTATATGTCATTTATTAGATGACCAACACCCGATCCCCTTTTCTACCAGGTGATTCTTGGTGGTGAACAGAGGCTACCACCCACTTTAGAAGCCAAAAAAGCTAAGAAGACATTTTTCCATCCCCTTTGCACCTAGAAGGGAACTTGATCTATATTTGCTCAGTCAAATCTACTCAGACTAGCTTTGGAATATGGAAAGACAGAGACAGTTACAAAGTCAAAGAGAATTTTGGTGGCAAAAAAAGCCAAGGCAGACATATCAAGACTCCAGCAAATTCATCCTGTATCCACAACAATGACACTGACATTGTCAGGGCATCTGAAAGTCAGCAGCAGTGAAAGCAGCTTTCATTGAACTGATCTTGGGACATGATTTTTGCTGGTGACTAGCTGTCCTGCTTCCTTTTTTTAGTGCCCAGTTTTTCTAGTTGGCTCTTCAAACCATAGCAACTTTTCTTGTGTTAGAGACAACATCCATTCAATAAACTAATTTCCTATTGCAATCAAGGCTGGTGACTCACAAAAGAAAGACTAAAGAGAGGCCAGAAAAGGATACCAAGGAGAGTGATCACAGAAGAAGGAGGGATCCTGAAAATCTGAGTGTGTGGACGTAAAGACAGGACAAGTATTCAGGAAGGACAAGGTGAAGTACAGGGCCACATGCCAAAATAAATGATCCTGTAGAACAAAGACTGAACAGAGATCACTGAGTGTGGAAATTACGAAACGATTAGAGGCTTTATTGGGAGTAGGTTCCGTTTTATGACAGAATTAAGGTCAGAGAATTATGAGTATTAAATTGGTAACAAGTGATGCAACAGTAAATGAAATAAAATGGAGCACCCTAAGAAATGAGAATAGTTGGCATTTGTCTGATTCCAAGGACAAATGTAAATTTTTTTCTGTAGAATTTTCAACAAAAGTTTTCAAAGAGAGATGAGAGGAAATACATAGAGAGGAGATTTTTATTATTTTAACAGAGTGGCAGAAGGGAAACTTGGATGTATAAAAAGAGAAGAAGGAGGAAGAAGAAAAATAGGTAGAGAATAGCAAAGGAATATATGGATTAGAGTAGAAAAGACAAACCAAAGAAATTGGAGAAAGAAAGCATCAGAGAAAGGCTGAAGACTAAATAAAGGGGAAAGTTCATAGGCTTGGGGGTGGGGGGTAAATGTTTGTCTTAACCCTAGGATTTATTAAAAGATGGCAACCCTGGGATTCTTTCCTTTTTCTGTTATTCAAAATTTAAACTTTATGTTCTTCCGGTATTTTGGCATGAAAAAGAGATCTGATATTAAATTTTACCTCACAAACTTTGTGTTGTTCATCAGGATACGAACACTGCCTGAAAATTCTTTAAATAATTACAAGTTGTTTTATCTTTGTTATTACAATGATTACAACAGACATTCTCTAGGAATCTTACTGATTTTACTACTTGAGAACATTTTTTTTGTCCACCAAATTTTTCATCAGAATAAAATAAAGTCAAAGACTGGAACCTGATACAGGTTATATAAATAGCAAAACCAGTAATTCCAGTTTTTAAATGTATTTTTGTTTGATATGGCTTCCTTTTATGTAATGATAAATCACTAAATATCTGAAAATTTTCAAATTGAATTTTTATATGGGTATTTATTAAGTCATAAATACTACAATTTAATAAATATTAAACTGATCATTGGACAGATACTTTCTCCATATTTCCTACTATTAATATATACATAGTTAAGTATATTATTAGTATGTTATACATAACACTAAAATAAATCGCTATCAAAAGTGGGTGAAAGGATACAGGAGCTAATATTTAAGTGACTTATCTTAAAAGTTTTATTCAGAGTATATATTTAATTCAATAGCACGGAGTTTTATATTTTAATCATCAGAAAGATTGCTTATATAAGAATCATTATGACATAAATCTTTTACCTAGTTTTAAATTGTTTATCTTTCAATTTACTAGAACTT
>NW_012149730.1:2039675-2040177 GCF_000956105.1 Propithecus coquereli | reverse complement strand
GGGGGGGGGAACCAAGGGCAACACACATAACCTAAACATATGTACACCCATAATTTGCTGAAATAAAAAAAAAAAAGAAAGAAAAGGCTAATTAGGAAAATAGACCTTAAAAAGGGCAGAAGAAAGAGACACTGGACGCTTTTATTACCAATCTAGTCTTTGGGTCATAACAGCAAATGAATAAACAAAAGTCTAGATTATTGACAAGAAACCATTAGTACAATGGAAATATCATAGAGTGATAAAAATGAACAAACTAAAGATATGCAATAATATGGATGCTCTAGGGTGAAAGAATAACAGAAGCTGGATTGTCATCCATTTACTCTCCTCCCTGGGGTTTGCAGGTATGTCTCAGAGGAACAAAAAAAAAGCAAATGGCCTGCTCACCTAAACAGAAACCCAATATGAGTGTTCAGACTACACAGCTCTATTCACTGTATGATTTATCATACTCAAGTTCTTCTCAGAGGAGCTACACAATTTTATCTTTTTTTTTTTT
>NW_012149730.1:2023722-2029910 GCF_000956105.1 Propithecus coquereli | reverse complement strand
TATAGATCCTTTAATAGTGTTAGGCTCTCTAATGTACAAAACAAACAATAGCATAGGAATGCCAGTAACAAAGGTAGCAATTTCTTGTACAGTGATTCATTTTGTGAGCTTCATTTCCCAAGCTCAGAAAAATGTTGTTTATATAAATTTGCTTTGGACACAAGAGTCAACCAATGGTACAAATGTGTGCTTTTGCCAGAAGAGGAAGGAGTGGAAAACTGAAATTCCCATAAGAGCGCCTGAAGATTTCTTGGAGAAAGATAAAGTGAAGCTCTTCTACTGGGCACTGTGGATTTGGACAAATTGTCCCACAGGTCATTATAGTCTTTGAAATGATAAATATCCATTAACTATAGGCAGTTCTTTTACCAACTGAAATTACACTTGATGTCACTATTTTCCACCACAGGTGACACTTGTGATATGTCCAGACAAACCTCAGTTTATATACATAAAATTTGTTGCTTTGATGACCTTAATTAGTATGATCGTGTCTAAGCTCATCAAAACATAATCTTAATGTGGCCAAAGATCTAGATTTCTTTTAAGAGACAGTTCCAGGTAAAGTTGTCTTTCTCATGCAAATTGCAGCTCAAATCAAGACATATACTAGTTCCTCATCTTTCAGCTGATAGAAATCCTACTAGGCAAAGGGGGAGAAGCCAAGGAAAAACAAAGACAAAGGAACTCAGTGAGATGACCAATGATGTTGAGCATCTTTTCTAGTTCTTATTTGTCATCCATATTTCTTCTCTGGTTATTTGTCTGTTTAAATCTTTTGTGCATATTTAAATTATGTTTTGTTACTATTGAGTTCGGAGACTTCTTTACATATTGTGGATACAAACACTTTACCAAATATTCAACTAGCAAATATTTTCTGAAAATCTATGAGTTGTTTTTATTAATTTTAACAATTTTTTGAGAAGCAAAAACTTTGAATTTGGATAAAGTTAATATAACATTTTTTTCCTTTTACACTTCATGGCTTTAGTGTTGCATATGTAGGTTGTATACTTAGGTCTATGGTCTATTTGATTCAATTTTTGAATATTATCAGGACCAAAGTGGCTTTTTGCCCATGTATATCGTATTGTTACAACATCATTTGTCATAAAGCCTATTCATTCTTGACTGAATTACCTTTGCACCTTTGTTCAAAATCAGCTGTCCATATATGATGGGATTATTTCCGTATCTCTGTTCTATTCACTTTATTTTTCTATCTTTACAACAATACCACACTGTCTTGATACTGAAGTTCTAAATTTAGTCTTAGAATCAGATAGCAGTAGACCCCCACGCTTATTCTTCTCTTGAAAAGTTGTTTTTGGCTATTATGCATCTTTTGCATTTTCCATGAGAATATTATATTCATATCAAAATTTTCTACAAGAAATCCTGCTGGGATTCTGGTAGATATTTTATTAAATCTATAGATGCATTTGAGGAAAATTTCCATTCTTCAATATTGAGTCTTTTGACCTAAACACCATACATCTTTCTATTTATTTAGGACTTCTGTAATTTCTCTGAATTTTTTTTATTTTTCACCATGCAGGTCTTCCATATCTGTTTTTTAGAATTATAGCTTCTCTTTAATCACTGAATTTTAGATTTTACAAATAATTCAGGTAACTAATATATTAAGGAGAAACAGCCTTTCTACATGAAGAAATATTAATATGCACCATTTTTCTGTAAATATATTGGGTGAATTAAAAAACATTGTCACAAAAACAAAATGGTTTTTTCAAAGCCATAGATCACTGCATATATATTTACAAAAAGGCATAAACATGCATCTTTCCTTTATTTGCAGAACTTACATAGAATTTTGAACATTAAGGCAATGACAGTTCTAAAACATAGTGAAATTTTAATTTAAGGCTTGATATTTGTTTTGAAACACATATTCATAGGCAACTGTGACCAAAGCAAACTTTTATCTATTAGATAAAGCTCATCTGCCCAGGACATGTTATTTATCCATTACCAACACTTCTTTTGTATTAGATGTATGGGATAGGAATTAGTAGCAAAACCATCAATTTACTTTAATGAATCATTAGTGTCCTCTTAGGTTTTATTTTGAGGATTTAGTCATCAGACCAGAACTCTGTGCACTTTTTTTTTTTGGTAAACTTAGAGGCTGGACTGATTCTTACCTGCCTAAAACTTGGCAAACAATTGAGAATTCAGGATTTCCTAAATACAAAAACCCCTCAAAGCATACTTGATCCTGCTCCCATCTCAAAACACAGAAAATGTTCTCAATTATTGGAACAATATGTTCATCTTTGTTTTCTTCAAAGAAAACAATGTTTGGTATTAATCTCTTTAGAAAAATTAAGCATCAAAATGCAGAATACCATATTTTAAATGGATCTATTCTATAATTGCTAGCATCAAGGCACAAACAATATCCTAGCTTGAACAATGTCTTTTCTTATTCAAGGAAAAGATGATGAGTGGTAAATAGAAGAAAATTCACTTTAAAATAATTATAGATTATACTCTTGTCTTATCAAGCTTAGTAAAAGTGCAAAGTGTTGAAATCTATGGAGGGAATGTCCTTTTCTCTTCCCACTCTTCCTTAACATTTAGAGTAACAAAACTCAGATCGAGCCTGTGGGTGCACATTGGGAACCAGCGCTAGAGCCCCACTCTGGCATACTGTAGAGAACAGACAGGATATTGCTAGAACACACCCCAGCATCAGCTGATAGCCAACCCCATGTCCCCATGGTTTGGATGACTTACTCTGATATACAAGGATCACTATTTATGCTAAGTGCTTGTCACTCTTTCTCTAGGCAGTAATTTTATAACAACAAACCTCTTATGATGAAAGTACCATACACTTATGTTGGTATAATAAGAGCTCATGCAGAAAAGGGTAGTATTAACTACATGAAAACTACCTCAAAAGCAAAAGACATATATAGTTTTCCTGGGTATTTTCATATCAGAAACGAGATTTCAAATGTAGCAAGAGCAGCACTTTGTATGGTATGGAGTGGGATCACATTACAGTCCGACATCTATCAAACTGGCCATGAGATCCGTGAGGAACACAGGAAACCACCTAGTAAGAAAATGAAAATGGAGAACTGTCTGCATAGTCAGATGTTGTCCAGTAAGACCACCGAATCATTGAGCAACCAGCCACTCCATTTTAGTAAGTGAAGTATCACAAGAATGGAAAATAAAACACCACATGTACTTACCATCAAATTGGCACCAACTGAGCAATACTTATGTGCACACACAGTAATAGCATTCATTCGGTGTCGGGCAGGTGAGAGGGGACATGAGGGCATGAGTATATCCACACCCAATGGGTGCAGTACGCACCGTCAGGGGGTTTCTTTTTAAAGGAAGCAGAATATCTAGGCTAAAATGCAGGCTTTGCTCAAGAGTATATGTTACCTTTTCTCTAACATCCAACTTATGGGACAAAAATTATTTACTAAAGGGAATAAATCTATAAAAGAAATAAGAATGGGATCACAGTAAGAGAACAGAGATTTTGTTGAATTTTAGAAAAGTATAAAGTAGTTGAGATGGTGCTGAAAGACAAACCAGAGAAGAGGAATCTGTGGACTAGACATGTACAAGAGAAGGCTGCAGATGAAGTTTTTGTTGTTATAAAATTACTGCCTAGAGAAAGAGTGGCAAGCACTTAGCATAAATAGTGATCCTTGTATATCAGAGTAAGTCATCCAAACCATGGGGACATGGGGTTGGCTATCAGCTGATGCTGGGGTGTGTTCTAGCAATATCCTGTCTGTTTGAGTTTCTGAGAAGCTCCCACCTTCCCCTTCCATGCTCACTCAACCTAGAGTAGGACTTGACAGGTTACGTAACTACCCATATGCTCATAGTTTCATATCTGTCTTCTCATTCAAGGAAAAGCCTAATTAGGAAATCCGACTTTGAAAGTGGCAGAAGAAAGAGACACCAGATGCTTATATTACTAAGATAGTCTTTTGGCCATAACAGTGAATGAATAAGCAAAAGTCTACATAATTGACAAGAAACCATTAGTAGAGTGGATATATCATGGAGTAATAAAAATGACCAAACTAAAGAGATAAACAAGACTATAGATTCTTTTGGGTGAAAGAATAACAGCAGCAGGATTGTCATCCCTTTACTCTCTTCCATGGGTGTGCAGGTATCTCTTAGAGGAAGAAAAAAAAAGAGAAAATAACCTGGTTTAATCATGTGTACTGGACCTCTAGACATAAAGAATAATGATATATATTTTAGGTACGAATATTTTATATTCTTTTATTGATAAGATTTAATAGCTTCTCTCTGATATCAGTCTATGCTAGGAGCCAGTGGGTTTTGGTAGATAACAGAATTCCTGGGACTTTGCTCTGCTCACCCAAACAGAGACCTGCAACCAATTAGGGTATATGGGATATGAGTGTGTAGGCTATACAGCTCTATTTGCTGTATGATTTATCATACTCAAGTTCTTCTAAGAGGAGATACACAATTTTACCATTTGATGTATTTAAAAGACAAATGAAGAACATATAACCTATAAAATGTTTTCCTTTGTTTTCCATTTTAAATATTCTAATATGAGAGGACACATGATTAAAATTTTATGTATGTTTTCAAATACATAAAAATATTTTAAGTTTATTAAATACTAGCACTTTAAGTCATTAAAAATCTAGGACAATTGCAATTGCAAAAAAGATTCAACAAGTACAAAATTATACCCACATCTAACCTGCAAAATTTTGTGACTATTTTGCTAAAAAGAGAAGAGATATAACTACACAACCTGAACTTTTCCCTTTACTGTTTTTTTCAATGAATCTATGACTTGTTTATTTCTCAGGCTATAGATAATTGGATTTAAGAAAGGAATTATAACAGTGTAAAATAGAGAGTCCACCATGTCTGGATCATTAGCTTGTGGAGATGCAGGGAGCACATACATGAAGAGAAGAGGGCCATAGTATAAAAACACGGATAAGAGGTGAGCTCCACAAGTGGAGAAGGCTTTCCTTATGCCTTTGACTGACTTCTTTTTTAAGATTGTAAAGAGAACAGATATATACGAGACAAGAACAGTCAGAATGGTGAATGCTTGAATTAAAGCTGCAAAAACATAAAGCATGAGATAATTAATAGAAGTGTCAGTACAAGAAATCTTTAATAATGGGATAATGTCACAGTAAAAGTGATTTATTATGCTGAAATTACAGAAGGTTAACCTAAATAAAAAACCTTCATGAATAGTGGCATGAAGAAAGCCACCTAGGAATGACAAGATTAATAGCCGGATGCATAGTTCATTGGTCATAATCACTGGATAGAGTAAAGGTTTGCATATGGCTACATAGCGATCATACGCCATTGCTGTCAGGAGAAAACTTTCTGTGGTTAAACTGATTGCAAAGGAAAAAAATTGTACCATGCATTCAGAGAGAGACATCATCTGACTCTCGATTAAGAAGTTGACCAGCATGTTGGGGGTCACTGTGGATGATAACCAAGTATCCACAAAGGCTAAATTTCCGAGGAATAAGTACATGGGGATGTGGAGGTGAGGGTCATTACAGATGACAGCAATCAGACCAAGGTTCCCTACTATGGTGATGAGATATATCACCAAGAATGCCAGGAACAGGGGGATTTTCCACTCTGGTTGTCGAGTAAGTCCTGTGAGAACAAACTCTGTCAGCAATGTTGCATTTTCCTTTTCCATGTCCTCACTTGGTGTCCTCTGAAATAAAAGTCAGTAAATGTAAAAAATATATATTCACTATGCATTAATAATTATTGTAAGTTGAAATTGGGGTAGGGGAGTTCAAATATAACTCTTATCAGGTTATCTTTTATTTATTACTAGTAAACTGAAGGAAACTATTTAGGAAATAGAAGAAAGGAATGAAAATGCGATTACTTTACTTTCAAAAACTGTGCAGGGTTTAGTGGATTTAGAGAAAAGGAGATACATTCCAAGCATGAGCTAAATTTGTGAGGACAAGATTGAATATGGTAAGGAAATCCTGTGTCTGGGACGTGGATTCAGCATCAAGGGTAAAGATACTGGAAGGTCCAGGATTAATAAAGGAATTAAATCTCATGTTAAGGATCTTGACCTTTAATTCTCAGGCAATAGTCATGCACTGAAAACTTTTCAAATGGGAAGTGGC
>NW_012149730.1:2005080-2022197 GCF_000956105.1 Propithecus coquereli | reverse complement strand
ATAATCATGAAATTTTGCAGACATAAAAATCCAAACTCTTCTTCATTTTTATGTTTTTGCCTCCACTCACTGGGCACTATGATGTCATATCATCTTAAAATTATTTAAACTTTGGTAATATGCATTTAAAGCCCCTGGCTGTCAACCACACATTCCAATAACATTGTGACCATTTCTCTCTTACCCATACCTTAAAAAAAAATGTGTAGATCCTTTAATAGTGTTAGGCTTTATAAAGCACAAAGAACACAATAGCATAGGAATGCCAATAACAAAGATAGCAATTTCTCACACAGTGATTCATTCTGTAAGCATCATTTCTGAAGCTCCGAAAAACATTGTTTATATAAATTTGCTTTGGACACAAGAGTTGACCAATGGTACAACTGGGTGCTTTTGCCAGAAGAGGAAGGAATGGAAAACTGAAATTCCCCTAAGAGCACCTGAAGATTTCCTGTGGGTAGATAAAGTGAAGCTCTTCTACTGGGCACTGTGGATTTGGACACATTGTCCCACAGGACATTGTAGTCTTTGAAATGATAAACATCCATTAACTGTAGGCAGTTCTTTTAGCAACTGAAATTACATTTTATGCCACTATTTTCCACCACAGGTGACACTTGTGATATGTCCAGGCAAACCTAAGTTTATATATATAAAATTTGTTGGTCTGAGTACCGTGATTGGTATGATCATGTCTGAGCTAATTAAAACATAATTTTATTGAGGCCAAAGATCTAGATTTCTTTCAGGAGCCAACTCCAAGTAAAGTTGTTCATCTCATGCAAATTGCAGCTCAGATCCAGACATATATTATCAATAGCTCCCCAGCTTTTATCTGATAGAAATCCTACTAGGCAAAGAGGGAGGAGCCAAGGAAAAACAAAGACAAAGGACTACAGTGGGATGAGTAAGGAAGTAAAGCATCTTCTCTAGTTCTTACTTGTCATCCATACTTCTTCTTTGGTTAAGTGTCTGTTTAAATCTTCTGTGCATTTTTAAATTATATTTTGTTATTGAGTTCTGAGACATCTTTATATATTCTGGACACAAGCACTATATCTAATACATAATTTGCAAATGTTTTCTGAAAGTGTATGAGGTTTTTTTATTACTATTATTTTAACAATGTTTTTGAGAAGAAGAAAGTTTGAATTTGGATAAAGTTAACATTTTTTTCCTTTTATACTTCATGCTTTTAGTGTTGTTATTCTAGATTGTATATTTAAGTCTATGATCCATTTGATTCCATTTTTGAATGTTATCAGGACTTAGTAGAATAGCCTCCAGCTCTATCTAGGATAATACAAGAGGTGCTATATCATCATTGTTTTTTGTGGCTGCATAGAGCTCCGTGGTATACATATACCACATTTTATTAATCCACTCATGTATTGATGGCCACTTGGGTTGTCTTCACACCTTTGCAATTGTGAATTGTGCTGCTATAAACATTCAAGTGCAGATGTCTTTTCTATAGAATGTCTTTTGTTCTTTTGGGTAGATGCCTAGCAATGGGGTTACTGGATCAAATGGTAGTTCTACTTGTCACTCTTTGAGGTATCTCCATATTACTTTCCACAGAGGTTGTACTAGTTTGCAGTCCCACCAGCAGTGTATGAGTGTTCCTATTTCACCCCATCCAGACCAACATTTATTGTTTTGGGACTTTTTGATAAAGGCCATTCTTGCTGGAGGTAAGTGATACCTCATTGTGGTTTTGATTTGCATTTCCCTGATAATGAACACAAGTCCTAAAAACATAATGTTTTATTTATTCTAATTCAGTTATATTTATTTTTGTTTAAGTACATTGATATTTTTTTTACCTAAGTAAGAAGCTTAAAGGTAAACAATAGGTATTTTTGCTGATAACTCAGGAGATTTAGCTGTTTTTATTAAATCAAGAATAAGTCTCACTTACTGAAAATCACACAAACACAGATCATTTTGTTTTGGATGGGTTTATAGTTTTATATCTTTTGTGTCAAACCAATACCTTCAAACATAAAAATGACCAATAAGCCCAGGAAAAATGTATGCTGACAATTTTGAAGACTTTGTTTTAACTTTTATCTTACTAATAATTTTTTTAATACAACTAACTTATCAAAGATTACTAAATTCATATGAATGCAAAAGGCATTTGGGCTTATTTGCTTAGCTTATGAGAGTTCCTTTTATTTATAAGCCAATTTGGTAGCTTGTGAATATAAAATATACATGCACAAAACACATCTAAACATACACACACACAAACAACCTGACAGCAATGTTGGAGAAGTGAGTGTGCCAGAAGCATGGGGGAATTATGTAGCTAGAGTTTTACAAATATAGAGATTAATAGTTTTCAGGATAAGGGCTTCAGAGGTATAAGTGAGAATGTGAAAATAATTTAAGTGTTGAGAGATGAAGGGCATGGTGGACTAGAAAATGGATGATTCATATAGTTAAAGAGTATTAAGTGGAAAGAAGGATAATAATCATGAAATTTTGCAGACATAAAAATCCAAACTCTTCTTCATTTTTATGTTTTTGCCTCCACTCACTGGGCACTATGATGTCATATCATCTCAAAATTATTTAAACTTTGGTAATATGCATTTAAAGCCCCTGGCTGTCAACCACACATTCCAATAACATTGTGATATTACCAATTTCTTTATCTTACTAGTTTTGTTTTTTATTATAAGAATTAAGACCATTTTCTTTCTATTATTCACTTAATTTTTCTTCTCTGTGCCAACTGCAACTTATTCCTTTTCTTTAACCTATTAGTTTTCTGAATTAGTGAGGGTTTCAAATTGTCCAGAAATATACAAACACAGTTTGAAAGGGCCTTAGAAGCCATCATAGACAGTTAGAGGCATCTTGCCTCTCCTTGTTCATACAAGCACAGAGTTAAGAGTATCCTCTTTCACTTCAACCTGCCATTAACTGTCTTAACTCTGTTCGCATTTTTTTCCTTATTGCATTTTCACGTCTGTTTATTTCTTTGCTTGATATGTGAGTTGATTCTCTACAGAAGTGACATTCACCATTTCACAATAAAGTGGAACGAAAGACTTTTTGATGGCCAGAATTCCTGGGATTCACCTCTGTATACTCAAACCCAAATCCACCTCCACTATTAAGTTCAATGTGATAGGACTCTCAGGCAATCCAGGTGTATTAATATCAAGACAAAACACTCAAATCTTTATCTCATAAATGTCTATGTTAGCATTTAACACATTTATTAAGCCACATTGAATAGCGTACATGACTGTAAAAAATTTTAGCTTGCTTTCTGCTATAATGATTCTATTTTGATATAAACATTTGATTAAAATTCCTTGAATGTTTTTTAAAAACATAAGAATATTTTAACTATTTTATTAGGCACTAACACCTTCAGTAACTAAAATGCTAGGACAGTTGTAATTTAAAAAAAAAAAAAACCTGAACACTGACAAACAAAAATAATATCTCTAACATGCACAATTTTGTGACTACTTTACTAAAACTAGAAAAGACATTAGTATGAGAGCTAAACATTTCTTTTTAACATTTTTGTGTGTGAATCCAGGACTTGCTTATTTCTCAGACTGTAGATAACAGGATTTAGCAAAGGATTCATGTTCATATAAAATAGAGTCCATCATATCTTGATCATCAGCTTGTGGAGATGCAGGGAGCACATACGTGAAGAGAAGAGGTATAAAGACACAGACAAGAGATGAGCTCCACAGGTGGAGAAGTCTTTCCTTATGCTTCTTTATTAAGATCGTAAAAAGAAAAAATGTGTAAGAGACAAGAACCATCACAATGGTGAATACTTGAATTGAATGTGAAAAAGCAAAAACCATTGCATAATTAATAAAAGGATCAGTACAAGAAATGTTTTACAATGGAATAATATCATAGTAAAAGTGATGTATTATGCTGGAATTACAGAAAGTTAATCTGAATAAAAAACCTTCATGAAATAAGACATGAAGAAAGCCACCTACAAATGAAACCACTAATGCCCAGATGGATAGTCTATTGTTTGTAATCACAGTATAAAGTAAAGGTTTGCATATAACTACACAGTGATCATATGCCATTGTTGCCAAGAGAAAACATTCTGTGGTCACACTGATAGCAAAGGAAAAAAACTGTTATCATGCATTCACACAGAGCTATCATCTGACTATTGGTTAAGAAGTTGACCAACATCTTGGGGGTCACTGTGGATGATATCTAAACATCCACAAAGGCTAAACTTCCAAGGAATAAGTACATGGGAAGGTGAAGGTGAGAGTCCTTCCAGGTGAGAGCAATCAGACCAAGGTTCCCCAAGATGGTGATGAGATATATTACCAACAATTCCAGAAAGAGGGATTTTCCACTCTGATTGATATGTAAGTCCTGTGGGAACAAACTGGGTCAGCAATGTTGCATTTTCCTTTCCTATCTCCTCACTGTCTGTCCTCTAAAATAAAAGGCAGTAAATGTAAAAGTAACATTTACAGTGAAATTATAAATTGAAATTGGAGAAGAGGTGTTGAAATAAATTATACACTTATCAAAGCCCTCTTAATTTTATTTATCAGTACTATAATTTATGGACACTATATTTCAGAAATTAAAGAAATGAAAAAAGGCTATATTTCTTTTTCAAAAATGTGCAGGAGGGCAGACAGGATCCGGCGCGGTCAGGTCAGGGCAGCCACAGACATATTTGAAACACGGACTTGGAGGGGGGGAACCAAGGGCAACACACGTAACCTAAACATCTATACCCCCATAATATGCTGAAATAAAAAAAAAAATTTAAATAAATAAAAATTTTAAAAAAATGTGCAGGAAATAACAGATTTAGAAAACAGTAGAAGCATTCTACATGTATATTAAATTTATGTGGACATAGTTGAACACAGTAGAAAAATCCTATATCTGGGACATAGATGCAGTGTCAAGGCAAAAGGTTTTCGAAGGTTGGAATAAAATAAATGAGGTGAATACCATGTGAAGGAACTTGCACTTTATTCTTCAGGAAATAAGCATGCACAGAAAATTTAAAGATAGGAAATGGCATCATAATATATTTATATATTATATATAATATATTTTTAAAATTTGATTTTTGATAGTGGAGAAAATATGCTGCAGGAAGGGGAAACTGGAGTTATGCATACTAATTAGGAACCTGTTACTAAGGTCCAGGGGATCCCAAATTAGGTTAAACATGAGAATTTTCTGGGAAAATATTTTGAGAAAAATATAAGTTGTGAGATTTTAGTGTGAAGTGGATTAAGTAGCTCAAGAATGAGGTCTAGGAATCTGCATTTTGAAAGTACCTTCTACGGGATTCAAATACATGTGAAGTGTCTAATCTGTGCGTGATATAACATTGGAAGTGATTGTGAGACAATGAGATAGATTGAAAAAAAGTCAGAATGTAGAGTTTCTATTAATAGTATTCTGTGACATATTTGATGTGAGAAAAGTGGACAGTGGAGGAGAGAGGAGTCACTTGGTGGCTCGGTAGATGATCATTAAAAATTGAGATTGAGAGTTCAAATGTGATGAAAAGTTTATGGAGTGAGCATCATCTGAACAATCAGGCAAGGTCTAGTCAGTAATATGAGCCTACCAAAACTTAATAGAAATTATGACTTAGAATCACTGTGGTAGTAGAGGGCAGAGTAAGGAATACCCTGTCCATTGGAGAATAGAAAAAGTAAGAATGGCAAAAAAAAAGAAACTTGAGAAATTATATTAAAGAGGTAACAAAGGTGATATATGTCATTTATAAGATGGACAAGATCTGATCCTCTTTTCTGCCACTCAAGTCTTGGTGACTATCAGAGGTTACCTACTGCTCTAGGATTTAAAAGAAGTAGAAATGAATTTTCCCATTCCTCTTACATCTAGAATGAAGAGACATGATATAGGCTAGCCAATGAAACATACCCACCCTACAATTGGAAAGTAGAAAGGGGGGAAAAGGGTACAAGGACAAAAGTGAATTTTTGTTGCAAAGGTAGAAAAAGCAACAATACCAAGCTCCACCTAATGCATCCTTCAACCTCAATGGCATTTACAGTGTGAGATTTCTCATCTCAAGTTAGTAAAGGTAGGAGCAGCCTTCATTGAGCTAGTATTGGGGCATCAAATTGGTGGTTCACTGGCTGCCTTACTTCCTTCTGCTCCTGCCAATTTTTCCAGCTGAGTACTCCAACCTCCCTAAGGATTTCTATGTAGACCCAATATCCACTGAATACTACCAACTCCTAATGCAACCAAGAGCTCACTCCAAAAAGAGATGATGAAGTTACCAGAAAGGATACTAAGCAGACTGATACAAAACAGTGGGAGGAAAACTGTAAAGCTGAGTGTTGTGGTCATAAAAAAGGAAAGAGACTCAAGGACAAAGTGAAATATTGTACCAAATACCAAAATAAATACTCTAAAGCAGCAGTCCCCGACTTTTTGGCACCAGCAGTGATATGAGTGATGGTGAGGGGAGAGGCTGTAAATACAAATGAAGCATCCTGGCTTGCTGTACTGCTGGGCTGCTCACCTCCGGCTGTGCATCCCCTCATTTCTAAGTTTCATGGAAGACAATTTTTCCATGGACCATCTGGGGTGGGGGAGTAAAGCTCTGCAGTGTGGTCCATGGCCCAGGGGTTGGGGACTGCAGCTCTAACAGGAAAATGAATAAAGAGGTATCTTTAAGTGTGAAAATTAATACATTATATTTGCTTTATTGAGAGCAGTTTCCAGTTTCCATTTTGTTATAGAGCTCAAGCCAAAAATAATTCAAAACAAACGGGAAGCAAGTGATGCATCAATGTGTAGCATGAAATAAAATACTCCAGGATATGTGGAGACCATTTGGCATTTATAGAAAAATGTACATTTTTTTCTATAGAACATTTTCATAAATGTTTTCCAAAGAAGAAGATGGCGGGCATGGAATGAGTAGGGAGAGAGAAGAAGAAAGGGAAATTTGACAGGGTGAAAAAAATGAGAGGAAGAGAAATAGTCAGGAAGTACCTTTAGGGGTGAATGTTTGTCTTAAACCTGGAGTTCATTTAAGGTTGTCAACCCTAGGTATCTTTCTTTTTTCTTTTATTCAATATCCAACTATATTTTCATATGGAATTAGTAGATAAGAGGTTTGATTTTAAAATTTATAAATGTGCTTTTCATAAATTTGCTAAGACTGTCTTAAAGTTCTTTCCACTTTTAAAAATTTTAGTTATTTTTAAAAATATTTTTAGGCAATGCCTCCCTCTGTTGCCCAAGCTAGAGTGCAGTGGCATGATCATTGCTTACTGCAGCCTGGAACTCTTGGACTCAAGATATCCTCCTGCCTCAGCCTCTCAGGTAGCTGGGCACGCATCACTGTGTGGAGCTAAATTTTCTGTTTTGGAGAGATGAGGTCTTTCTATGTTGCTCTGGTTGGTCTCAAACTCCTGGCTTCAGGTGATCTTCCTGCCTTGAACTCCCAAAATGCTGGGATCTTACAGGTGTGAACCACCATGAGCAGCATCTTCCCATATTTAAAAGTCGCTTCTTTACCTTTGTTATGATAGTGATTGGAACTGACACTGTCTAGAAATTCTGCTGATTACCTGAGTGGACTTTCCTCTCTGCTAGTTTTTTAGCAGAATATAATTGACCAATGACTGGAACCTGATACAGCAATCTATATGTAATTAATGGGAATAATTTTAATTGTTAAATACATATATATTTAGAATGGACTTACTCCACAAAATTCCAGATTACTAAATAGATGAAAACTTTCAAATTTAATTTGTGAGTATGTGTGTACTCATTAAGTTATAAATACTGCAAAGAGCAGTGATATTTTCTGCATATTTACATATACACACACACACACACACACACAAAAATGTCAACTTATTGTCAGAGTGGGTAAAAGGATAAAGGAGTTAATATTTAACTGACTGAACTTAAAAGTTTTAATCAGAAATGTGATTAATGAAAAAGAATGGATGTATATTTACCAGCATAATGAGAAATAATTCTAATGTAAGAATCATTATGTCCTGATCTTTAAACCCAGTTTTAAATCATTTAATGTTATAGTTAACCACAAGCTATCTTATAGTCATTATAATAAGGTTAATAAAATATAAAATAATTTTAAAAGAGCAATTCAGTCTTAAAACTATTTTCCTTTTTTTCATATGTAGTCATGAAAATAAAATATAAAGATAATCCAGTAACAGTTATCGAATTTGAACCTCGCTATTTTGACAACTTGTACACACAATATAAAATAATAGTACATTAAATAGCATTTTTAACTTTTGTAGAAAGCATAATGAAGATTACAGAAATCATTTCTCTCTTACCCAAATCTTAAAAGAAATTGTAGTTCTTTAAAAAGTGTTAGACTTTCTAAAATGGAAAAAAAAATAGAATAGCACAGGATCGCCAATAATACAGGTAGCAATTCATTGTGCTGTCATTAATTTTGAAGACTTCATTTCCTAATCTCAGAAAAATATTGCTTTTATAAATTTTTTTCGAACACAAGAGTCAACCAATGGTACAACTGTGCTTTTGCCAGAAGAGGAAAGAGTGGAAAGTGAAATTTCCATAAGAGTGCCAGAGAATTCCCTGTAGGGCAAATTCCCTGTAGGACAACTGGGCATTGTGGATTTGGATGTATCTAAGAAGTCCAGGTTGACACAAAGGATATTATAGACTTCTGGAATTATAAATATAATTTCACTGTAGACAATTCTAGTTTTGTCAGTTGAAATAACACTTTATGCCACTATTTCCACCAAAGGTGACACTTCTTATATGTTTATGCAAACTGCAGTTTATATGTAAAATTTGTTGCTCTGCATGCTTTGATGAGTATGGTCTTGTCTTAGGTCAATAAAACTCTATTTTAATAAGGCAAAAGTGTTAGATTCTCTTTGGGAGCCAACCCCAAGTACAATTGTTCTCCCATGCAAATTGCAGCTCATATGGAGGCATATACCTAGTTCTCCCATTTTAATCTGAAATCCGATGGGAAATATAATTAGGACAAGGCCAGAAGAAGAAGAAAATGAAAAACAAAGACAAAGACCACAGTGGGTGGTGGCCTAAGTCTGTGCTTCCCAAACTGTAATGACTATGATTTTCCTGGAGATCTTGCCAAAATGTACATTTTGCTTCAAGAGTCTTCATTTCTTACAAAGTGATGCCTGTGGACATTTACCACCAACAGAGCCTTCATTATTGGAGGACCCTGATGATCAGAGAGCCTTGATCATTGGAGAAACAATAAATGGAAAGGGTAGCTGGTATGAACAGAGAGAAGCAGGGAGGTGCCAAATGTGTCCAGAGAGGCCAGCAAGAGTGGGATCTCAAGGAGCCTTGAAAGGTAGTGCAGAGATTTGTTCTTTACCCCAAAGTATGTAAAAACTACTGAAGGATTAATGAAGAATTTTGAAAATGGTGGTAACACGTTTGGATTTTCCTTTAGAGCATTAATGGAACAATATGTTGATGAGCATTCATGGAGAAATAAAATATAATTTATTTATTATAAATTTATAATTCACATATAAATAGTGACATATAACTTTCTTGACAATAAAAGAAATCTTTAAAGAAACAAAAATAACCTCCACCTGGGTCATAGATGTTAGTTTGGTTATAAAGTAAAGGATATAATTTTTGGTAGACTCATTAATTACCATACTTTCTGGAATTTTGCTACAACAACATAAAGAAGTAGGAGAAATATAACATAGATAACACAGGAGTCACTGTAAAACCTCTGCAGAAAGGAAAATGAAACAGGATGATATGCAGAGTTGGGTAATAACATGACACAAAATTAAACTAAATTAGGTGCCCCCGTAAATTTCCTGTGACTATCTCCTAACTCATTTTGTTGCCTATCTTTGAGGACAAAATGTCTGCATTGCCACATCCAATATGGCTAGTCTTTTCAATTCTAGTCATTTCAATAGGTAGGTTCTGGATTCTCATTGTGGTTACAATGTGTATTTCCCTAATGTCTAATAATGTCCAGCTTCTTTCTGTACTCTTATTTCACACTTGTATGTATTCCTTAGGAAAATTTTATTCAACTTAATTGGATTATAACTTTCTGTTGTAATTGGCTTAAAAAGTTCTTTATATGTGTTAGATACAAGTCTTTAGATACAAGTTAGATATATGATTTGAAAATATTTTCTGAAGGACCTTGATTGAATTTCTCTTCCAGAACATTGCTTTCATCCATTACACTTATGATATTATGCTGATTGAATCTAGTGATCAAGAAGTAGCAACTGCCTAGACTTACAGGTAAGATATTTTTGTGCCAGAAGTTGGGAAATAAATCCAAAAAAAATTCAGGAAGCTTCTATCTCAGTGATATTTCTAGGAGTCCAGTGGTATTGGACATGTTGAATAACCAGTTGTAATCTAAAAGAAAAGTTATTGCACCTGGATCTTCCTACAAACAAAAACGTGGTCCAACACCTACTAGGCCTCTTTGGGTTATGGAGACAAAATAACTTCAGTTGGGTCTATTACTCTGGCCCATTTCCTGAGTGACTTGAAAAGCTGCTAGTGTTTTTGTGAAGTTCAGAACTCAAGAAGGTTTTACCATAGGTCTAGGCTGCTGTGCAAGCTGCTCTGCCTCATGCACCATATGATCCAGCAGATCTACAGATCTTTGACATGGCAGTAGTAGATGGAAAAGCATTTGTAGCACTTGGCAGACATATACAGGTCAATAACAGCATAGGCACCTAGAATTTTGGAGCAAAGTCATATCATCCTCTACCAATAACTGTTCTTTTGAGAAAAAGTTGTTAGTCTGCTCTAGGACTTACTTGAAGCTGAAGAATAACTGATACTCGATCAAGTTACCATGGGACCTCAAAAGCCCATCAAGAGCTGGGTGTTTTCTGACTGATCGACCCAGACAGTTGTGTATGCACAACATTCCATCATTGAATGGAAGATATATTTATGCCATCTGGCCTTAGCAGACCCTGAAAGCACAAGTACATTATGTGAAGAGGTGGCCCAAATGCTCATCGTGCTTAATCCTGCTACATTGCCTTCTCTCTGACAGCCTTCACCTATTGTCTCATGGGGAGTTAAGTGTGATCAGTTGACACTGGACAGAAAACTTGGGCCAGGATGCAGATGGTTCTGTACCATATTCAGATACTGCTGAAAAGTGGAGGACTGCAGCATTATAGCTTCTTTCTGGGACATTCCTGAAGGACAATGATAAAGGGAAATCTTCCCAAGTGGAAGAATTCCAAAAGAAGCACTTAGCTGTTCAATTTGCTTGAAGGCAGAAATGGACAGACATGTGAATATATACCAAGTCATGGGTCATGGCTAATGGCTAGGCTGGATGGTCAGGGACTTAGAAAATTGGTGACAAGGAAATTTGGGGAAAAGTACTTGCTGTAATCGGACAAGAATCATGTGGGTATTTGCTATGACTTGAATGTGTCCCCTCCAAAATTCAGTTGTTGAAACTTAATGGCCAGTCTGATGTTATTAAGTGGTGGGGACTTTTAAAGGTGATTACACCATAAGGGCTTCTTTCCATTCAACTAGGCTTATAGCCATTAAAGAAAAGCTTCATGCAGCATTCAGTTTGCTTGCCCTTCCGGCTTTGGCCATGTGAGGACGCAGGGTTTCTCCCCCTATGAGGAGTGTTGAAGGCATCATGTTGGAAGCACATACTTGACTCCCATCAGACAACCGAAACAGCCTTGAGTTTGAGCTGCCCAGCCTCCACAACTATAGAAAAATAAATGACCTTTCTTTATATATTACCCAGTCTCTGGTATTCTGTTATATGAGCACAAGTGTTCTAAGGCACAAATTGGTACCAAATATGGATGTGCTGTTATAACAAATCGCTAAAATGTGGAAGTGGTTTTGGAACTGGGTAATGGGTAGAAGCTGGAACCGTTTTTAAATCATGCTGAGAAAATCCTGAATGGAGCACTAAGGGTGATTGTGGTTAGAGGTCAGGAGAAGAGAGAGCTGAAGAGAAACCATCAGTCTTCTTAGAGATTACTTAAGTGATCATGAACAGAATGTTTGTAGAAATGTGGACAATAAAGAATATTCTAAGAATGTCTTAGAAGGAAATGGGGAATATCTTATTGGAAATTGGAGGAAAGGCCATCCTTGTTATAAAGTGGCAAAAACTTGCCTAAATTGTTTTTGTGTCGTAGGATTTTGTGAAAGGCAGAATTTAAGAGCAACGAACTGGAATATTTGGCAGAAGAAACCTCTGAGCAGGAAACTGTTGAGAGTCCTGCATGGTTTCTGTTAATTTCCTATAGTGAAATGCAATTAGAGAGAAGCTATTTAAAGATGAAATTAATAATTAAAAGGGAAATAAAACATAAAAATTTGAAAAGTTCTGAGCTTGGCCAGGTAAAGAATAAAAATGAATATTTAGGAGAGAAAACCAATGGTGTGGTCAATAAAGTGACCCTTTATTAAGGAGATTTGGTTGGTAGAAGGTTGGATGTTATCATCAAGACAATGGTAGAATGACTGAGAAGACATTTCAGAAAACTTTGAGGCTGCCATGCCCATAAGGGGCCAAGGGTGCCAGGGCCTTGAGGGTAGAATGGCTTCAAAGTAGGAGCCCAGGGAACTTGTGAAACCTTGGGGCTCATTTCCCAAGGGTACATCTACTCTCTGCTCCCTGAATTCTGGCACAGTGCTCTTCACCCACCCCAGAGGTTTTTTCAAGTGGGCCAAGGTGCAGCTTGAGCTACTTCCCCAAAGGCACAAGCAGTAAACCTTGGCAATGTCCATGTGGTGCTTATTCTGCAGGCATGCAGAGTGCAAGAACTGTGGAGCCATGGCTTCCCCCACCTAGATATCAAAGGATGCCTCAGATAACCTCTGGACCCAACAGAGACCTGTCACAGGGGGAGAGCCACACCAGAGAACCACCACTAGGGCAATTCCTAGCATGTCTGTGGCAGTAGGGGTTTCTCCCAAGACCATAGACCTGTATAGCATCCAGCATGCCATGCTAGCCAGGGAGACCTACAGGCACTAGACTTTAGCCCATGAGAGATGTGGTGTGGGCTGCACCCAGCAAAGCCATGAGGGTGGGGTTCCTTGAAACCTTGGGGACCCAACACCCTCCCCACCGTGTCTGGAAGATGAGACATGGAGTCAAAGATTATACTCAATTTTTAAGATTTAATATTGTTTGCCCTCTTTGGTTTTGGAATTACTTGAGACTTGTTACCTCTTTTTTCTTTCTTATTTCTCCCTTTTGTAATAGAAATGTCTGTCCTGTGCTTGTCCCACCATTGTACTTTGGAAGCATGTGCCTCATTTGATTTTCATTTGATTTTACAGCTAGAAAGCAATTGGCCTCAGAATGAAAAAATCCTGTGTCTCACCCACATCTGATTTAGATGATATCAAGATGAGACTCTAAATTTTAGACTTTTGAGTTGATGTTGGAATGAGTTAAAACTTTGAGAGCTTTAGGGATGGAATGAATGCACTCTATATCAGAGAAAGACATGAATTTTTGGAAGGCTATAGGCAGAATGCCACGGTTTGAATGTGTCCCCTCCGAGATTCAAGTGTCAAAACTTACAGCCAATGTGATCATGTTAAGAGGGTTCTGCCTTTAAGAGTTGATTAGGTCATAAGGGATCAAGGCTCTCATAAAAGAGGCTTGACACAGCCTTTGGTTTACTTGTCTTTCTGCCTTCTATCCTATGGGACACAGCTTTTCTCCCTTCCAGATACTGCAGCAATAAGATGCTTTCTTAGAAGCAAACAACAGTCCTCAGACAATCAAACATGATGGTACCTTGATCTTGGAATTCCCAGCCTCTAGAACTGTAAAAAAGTACATTTCTGGGGTTTTTATTATGACGTAAACAATCTGTAGTCTTCTGTAATAAGAGCACAAATGGGCTAAGACAATATTTGTAGGTCATGTGAATGTTCACCAAAAGGTTATCTCAGCAGAGGAGTCTTTTAGTAATCAAGAAGATAGGATGATAATCCTGTGTATACCAGTTGGCCTCAGATGGCAGAGATGGAGGTTGTGCATGGGCTTAGCAACACAGACTTCCACTTACCAAAGCAGAACTGTCTAGGGACATTGCTAAGTGTTAAATCTACCAGCAGAAGAAATCAATACTGAGTCCCCAATAAGTCACCATTCAACCAGATGGCCTGTTGGTTACATTGGACTGCTTTTTATCATGGCAGTGTTGCCTTCCCTATGCACAATGCTTCTGTCTAATCTACCACCCATGGACTTTTAGAATTTTTTATTAGTTGTTATGGTATTCAAAATAGCCTTCCTCTGATCAAGGAAATTACTTCACAGCAAATTAATTGGGGAAATGGGATCATGTTGATGGAATTTTCTCATCTTACCATATTACCTTTTTCCCCACTGTCCCAAAACAGCCAGTATTATAGAACCATGGAAAGAATTTAAGCCTCATTTACAGTACCAAACATGTGGCAATACTTTGCAGAGCTGGAGTAAGATGCTCCAGAAGGCCGTAGATTGTCTCAATTATCTTCCAATATATGGTGCTATTTCTCTCATAGGCAGGATTCACAGGTCTAGAAATGCAAATGGTAGAATTGAGACTGAGACCACTCACTACATCTAGTGATCCACTAGCAAAGTTTCCTTCTTATTCATGCACTTTCATGCTCTGCTGGACTAAAAGGTTTAGGTTCAAATGGAAATGTTTATTCCAGGAGACACACTGTGACTCCATTCAATCAGAAGTTAAGACTGCCGCCTGTCCACTTTCATATTATCATCCCTCTGAATCAATAGGCAAAGAAAGAAATGATTGTGCTGATTGGGGTGATCCTGACTACCAAGGAGAATTTGGACTACCAATCTGCAATGGAGGTAAAGAAGGCTATATCTGAAATATAGAAGATTACATAGGGGATCTCTCAATGTTATCATGCCCTGTAATTAAGGTCAATGGAAAATTCAACAGCTTACTCTTGGCCGGAGAATTACTGACCAAGAATCATCAGGAATAAATGTTTAGGTCACCACACCAGGGAAGAAACTACCACCACTGAAGTGCTTGCTGTAGGCAAAGGGAATAGAGAATGAGTAGTTGAAGAAGGTCATAAATACCAGCTTTGAACACATGACCAGTTACTGAAATAAGGACTATAATTGTCACAAATATTTCCTCCGTTATTTGTAATTAAAGTATGTGTATACATTTATACACACATATATAGTATATACACATAGCAAATATCTTTCTTTTCTCTCATATTCCTTTATCACATCATGTAAGGTATGTTGCCTTTATATCATAGATAGTTCTTACATACTGTTAATATTATATCATGGTACTTCAGTTGCCAGATGTTAAAGAGGAGAGTGTACGTTATCTAAAGACTTAACCTCCTCTTCTGGAGAAGGTGTTGATGAGTTGACAGTTATATGCAAGATAATTGCATCATTTAGCCAGTAATATGACTTCTTTGTCTTTATTTTCGGTCATTAAGTATGGTTTAAGAAGAGGTATATGGGTGCCCAGTTGACAATGGGGAGACTTGTGATGGACATTTTTGTCTGTCACCTTGACTTGGCCATGGGATGCCCAGATAATTGGTTAGACATTCTTTCTGGATGTGTCTTGAGCTTGTTTACAGAAGAAAATCACACTTGAGTTCCTGGACTGTGTAAAGTAGATGGTACTCCCCAATGTGTATGGGATTCATCCAATCCACTGAGGGCCTCAATGGAACAAAAAGGCAGAGGAAGTTTGCATTCACTTCTGCCTTCCTGACTGATTGAGCTAGGACATTGTTCTTCTTCTGCTCTTGGTGTTCCTAGTTATCAGGCCTTCAGATTTAGGCAGGAATCTATACCACTGATTCTACACTCTGAAATTTTTGCTTTCCTGGCTCTCCAGCTTGAAGATTCCAGATCGTGGTATTTTTCAGCCTCCATAATAACATGAGCAAATACCTTATAATAACTCGATCCCTTTCATACTCTCTATCTCTCTCTCTCTTGCTGTCTCTCTCTATCCTACGTACATATATACACACACACAACATATATATGTGTGTGTATATAGATAATATTCTCTCTCTCTTTGGGTGTGTGTGTGTGTATGCTTCTATAGATTCTCTTTCTCAGGAGAACCCTAATACAAACACTTGCTATACAATTAGTGAATTTATTTTTCTGGAAAAGTAGAGGGAAATACCTTGATGCCACTGTTTAGCTATTGCCCTGAAATACATTTAACTTAGAAGATTTCTGCTAAGATGATGTAAGCATCACATTATTATAGACTTGGAACAACTTCCATATGAAAATCTTAGAGAATAATGGTTCAAATGTTCATTCATCTTCATAGGTTTTTTTCTAAAGAACAGAGGTCCTTCCCATTCACCTTACTGATATGTGACTATATAGTTTGATTTACAGTCATTATTATCAGTCTTCCTGCTCCTGAAGAAGTAATAAAAAACACCACAGTATATCAACCTTTGAAACAGAAGCCCTATTGGATTCTGTAATCACCTGCCCCAAAGACAAAAGTACAAAGCAGGGAATGGAAACCTTTAAAATAATTGTATAGTGCTATAGCGCTATTTAAGTAATGAATATAGGATCTGTAGAAATTCCATATTGACTGATCTCTAAATAATTTTAATGAGAAAATTTTTGCTTAAGTCATTATTTAAAAACAATTGTTCCCTAAGTGTGCTTTCAAATTAAGAGCCCAGACATTGCTGAATCAAAAACTTTGATGATGGAGCTTATCAATCTGTGTTTTCACAAGCTTCCCCAGTGACTACAATGCCCACTGAAGTTTGAGAAACATTGTTTTAACAGAAACAAAAAACAAAAAGGAGTACATAAAAAAGAGTTCTAGACAAAAGAGGTTCTGATAGACACCCAATAAGTATAATAGTTAAGATTCTAGCATAGCTAATTCGCAACCCAGACTCTAAGAAATACTGTTCTAGTTTTGATTGGTGGTTGTTTTTTTTTTTTTCCTAATTCCTAATTATGTTATTTCTTTCAACATCATCTAGGATAATTGTGTCAGCAATTTCCTGAA
>NW_012149730.1:2002615-2004839 GCF_000956105.1 Propithecus coquereli | reverse complement strand
GTATATTTTACCTTTTCTCTAACATCCCACTTATGGGACAAAAATTATTTACTAAAGGGAATAAATCTGTAAAAGAAGAATGGGATCACACTAAGAGAATAGGGATTTTATTGAATTTCAGACAAGTATAAAGTAGTTGAGATTGTACTGAAAGACAAACCAGAGAAGAGGAATCTGTGGACTAGACAGAGAGAAGGCTTCAGAGGAAGCTTGACTTTCTGAGAAGCTCCACCTGCCCCTTCCATGCTCATTCAGCCTAGCGTAGGACTTGACAGGATACGTAACTGCCCATGTACTCACAGTTTCACATCTATCTTCTCATTCAAGGAAAAGGTTAATTAGGAAATCAGGCCTTGAAAGTAGCAGAAGAAAGAGACACCAGATCCTTATATTACTAATCTACTCTTTGGGTCATAACAGTGAATGAATAAGCAAAAGTCTAGATAATTGACAAGAAACCATTAGCACAGTGGATATATCATGGAGTAATAAAAATGAACAAACTAAAGATACACGCAATAATAGGGACTCTTGGGTGAAAGAATAACAGTAGCAGGATTGTCATCCCTTTACTCCCTTCCCTGGGGTGCGCAGGTATCTCTCAGAGGAACAAAAAAAGAGCAAATGACCTATTCTAATCATGTGTACTGGACCTCCAGATATAAAGAATAATGATGTATGTTTTAAGTACATATATTTTATATTCTTTTATTGATAAGATCGAATAGCTTCTCTCTGATATCAGTCTACCCCAGGAGCCAGTTCGACTTGGCAGATAACAGAATTCCTGGGATTTTGCTATGCTCACCCAAACAGAAACCTGCAACCAATATAGGGTATATGGGATATGAGAATCCAGGCTATATAGCTCTATTTGCTGTATGATTTACCATACCCAAGTTCTTCTCAGATGAACTACACAATTTTACCTTTTCATGTATTTATAAAGACAAATGAAGAACATATAACCAATAAAATGTTTTCCTTTGTTTTCTGCTTTAAATATTTGAAACACGGACTTGGGGGGAGGGGAACCAAGGGCAACACACGTAACCTAAACATCTGTACCCCATAATATGCTGAAATAAAAAAAAAATATTCTAGTAGGAGAGGACACATGATTAAAATTTCATGTATGTTTTCAAATACATAAAAATATGTTAAGTTTATTAAATACTACCACTTTAAGTCATTAAAAATCTATGACAATTGCAATTGCACAATTCAATGTGTACAAAATTACACCAACATCTAACCTGCAAAATTTTGTGAGTGTTTATCTAAAAAGAGGATAGGTATTACTACAAGACCTAAACTTTTCCCTTTAATGCTTTTTTGAATGAATCTATGACTTGCTTATTTCTCAGGCTATAGATAATTGGATTTAAGAAAGGAATTGTAACAGTGTAAAATAGAGAGTCTACCATATCTTGATCATTAGATTGTAGAGATGCAGGGAGCACATACATGAAGAGAAGAGGGCCATAGTATAAAAACACAGATAAGAGGTGAGCTCCACAAGTGGAGAAGGCTTTCCTTATGCCTTTGACAGACTTCTTTTTTAAGATTGTAAAGAGGACAGATGTATAAGAGACAAGAACAGTCAGAATGGTGAATGCTTGAATTGAACCTGCAAAAACATAAAGCACGAGATAATTAATAGAAGAATCAGTACAAGAAATCTTTAACAATGGCATAATGTCACAGTAAAAGTGATGTATTATGTTAGAATTACAGAAGGTTAAGCTAAGTAAAAAACCTTCATGAATAGTGGCATGAAGAAAGCCACCTAGGAATGACAAGACTAATAGCCGGATGCACAGTGTATTGTTCATAATCACTGGATAGAGTAAAGGTTTGCATATGGCTACATAGCGATCATACGCCATTGCTGCCAAGAGAAAACATTCTGTGGTTAAACTGATTGCAAAGGAAAAAAATTGTACCATGCATTCAGAGAGAGACATCATCTGACTCTCAATTAAGAAGTTGATCAGCATGTTGGGGGTCACTGTGGAAGGTAACCAAGTATCCACAAAGGCTAAATTTCCAAGGAATAAGTACATGGGGATGTGAAGGTGAGGGTCATTCCAGATGAGAGTAATCAGACCAAGGTTCCCTATGATGGTGATGAGATATACCACCAAGAATGCCAGGAACAGGGTGATTTTCCACTCTGGTTGATGAGTAAGTCCTGTGAGAACAAACTCTGTCAGCAATGTTG
>NW_012149730.1:1997909-1998760 GCF_000956105.1 Propithecus coquereli | reverse complement strand
TTATAGAAACCATTTCTCTCTTACCTGTACCTTAAAAGAAATTGTGTAGGACTTTTAATAGTGTTCAGCTTTCTAAAGCACAAAGAATACAACAGCACAGGAACGCCAGTAACAAAGGTAGCAATTTCTTGCACAGTGATTCATTGTGTAAGCTTCATTTTGCAAGCTCAGAAAAACATTGTTTATATAAATTTCTTTTGGACACAAGAGTCAACCAATGGTACAAATGTGTGCTTTTGCCAGAGGAGGAAGGAGTGGAAAACTGAAATTCCCATAAGAGCGCCTGAAGATTTCCTGTAGGAAGATAAAGTGAAGCTCTTCTACTGGGCACTGTGGATTTGGACACATTGTCCCACAGGACATTGTAGTCTTTGAAATGATAAACATCCATTAACTGTAGGTAGTTCTTTTAGCAACTGAAATTACATTTTATGCCTCTATTTTCCACCACAGGTGACACTTGTGATATGTCCAGGCAAACCTAAGTTTATATACATAAAATTTGTTGGTCTGAGTACCGTGATTGGTATGATCATGTCTGAGCTAATTAAAACTTAATTTTAATGTGGCCAAAGATCTAGATTTCTTTCAGGAGCCAACTCCAAGTAAAGTTGTCTATCTCATGCAAATTGCAGCTCAAATTCAGACATATCCTATTAATAATTCCCCAGATTTCAGCTGATGGAAATCCTATTAGGCAAAGGGGGAGGAGCCAAGGAAAAACAAAGACAAAGGACTACAGTGGGATGAGTAAGGAAGTTGAGCATCTTCTCTAGTTCTTACTTGTCATCCATACTTCTTCTTTGGTTAAGTGTCTGTTTAAATCTTCTGAGCATTTTGAATTATGTTTT
>NW_012149730.1:1995123-1997859 GCF_000956105.1 Propithecus coquereli | reverse complement strand
GGAAGGTCTAGGATTAAAAAAGGAATTAAATGCCGTGTTAAGGATCTTGACTTGTAATTCTCAGGGAACAGTGATGCACTGAATACTTTTCAAATAGGGAATGGCATTATGAGATATTTTTTAAATCAAATATTTGGTAGTGCAGAAAACAGCTTGCAAGAAGGGGAAAATGGAGTCAGGAATACTAATCAGGAAACTGCTACTATTTTCCAGGGTTTCCTCAAAAACAGATTGCACATCAGAATGCTGTGGGGGAGCTGTTTGTGAGAAATATAAATTGCAAGGTAATACTGTATGAATATACAGAGTAGTACAAGAATGGAACCCAGGAATCTTAATTTTGAAAATGTTCTCAAAGTGATTCAAATGTAGGTGGAGTGATTAGACCATGACTGATATGGCATTAGAAGTGATGAGGAGAACAAAGTAATAGATTCAAAGAATTCAGAATATGAAGTCATTAGGACTGGTGCATATTAGGTGTGGAGGGGATGGTTAGTGAATCACTTGGTTATTGGGTAGAAGTTCATGAAAAATTGAGATTGAGGACTTAGGGGCATTGACAAAATGTGGAAGGAGGGTCCTCTGAACAGTTAGGTGAGATGTACTTAGTGTCATATGTCTATAAATATTAAAAAAAAATGATGACCTTGAGGTCATGGGAGTCACTGAAGGTATAGTTATAGATGACCCATCCATTGCAGAGTGTATAAAGCAAAGGGGTGATTAGCAAGATAGACACTTGAGAAAGTTACGTTAGACTGGTAAAAAAGTGGACACAGTAGTACCTCTTTGCTTTCCATGGTTTCAGTTACCTGTTACAAACTGCAGTTTAAAAATATTACATAAAATAAGATATTCTGAGACAGAGAGGTCACATTGACGTAACTTTTATCAGAGTATACTGTTATAATTGTAGTGTTTTATTATTTGTTTTTTTGTTAATATCTTACTGTGTCCAACTTAAATTAGGCTTTATCACAGGTACTATGTATAGGAAAATCATAATGCAGTATACAAAGGGTTCAGTGAGATTTCAGGCATCTAGTGATGGTCTTAGAACAGATGGCCTGCGAATAAGCGGGGAGTACTGTATATGTCATTCATTAGATGACCAACACCTGATCCCCTTTTCTACCATGTGATTCTTGGTGGTGAGCGGAGGCTACCACCCACTCTAGAAGCAAAAAAGCTAGAAAGATATTTTCTCATCCCCCTTGAACCTAGAGTAAGGGACTTGGTCTATGTTTGCTCAGTCAAATCCACCCAAACTAGATTTGGAACATGGAAAGAGAGGCAATTACAAGGTCAAAGAGAATTTTGGTGGCAAGAAAAAAGCCAAGGAAGACATAGCAAGGATCCAGCAAATGCATCCTGCGACAACAATGACATTGACATTATCACTTGGGGCATCTGAAAGTCAGCAGCAGTAAGAGGAGCTTTCATTGAACTAAGTTGGCACATGATTTTTGCTGTTGATCAGCTGTCCTGCTACCTTCTTTTACTGCCCATTTTTCCAGCTGGTTTTTGAAACTGTAGCAACTTTTCTGTGTTAGAGACAGTATCCATTCAATAAACTAATTTCCTATTGCAACCAAGGCCTGGACTCAAACAGAAGAAAGACTACAGAGAAGTCAGAAAAGGATACGTTGTAGAGTGATCAGAGAAGCAGGAGGGATGCAGAAAAGCTGAGTGTGTGGCCATAAGGACAGGACAGCTTTTCAAGAAGGACAAAGTGAAGTACAGGGCCGCATGCCAAAATAAATGGTCCGGTAGAACAGGAGTGAACAGAGATCATTGAGTGTGGAAATTAGGAAATGATTAGAGGCTTTATTGGGAGCATTTTCCATTTGATAATAGAATTAAGGTCATAGAATAATGAGAAGTAAATGAGTAACAAGTGACAAAACAGTAAGTGAAATTAAATGGAGCACTCTAAGAAATGAGAATAGTTGGCCTTTGTCTGCTGCCATGGACAAATGTAAATTTTTTTCTATAGAATTTTTGACAAAAGTTGTCAAAGGGAGAAGGGAGGAATATATGGAGAGGAGACTTTTTATTATCTTAACAGAGAGGTGGAAGGGAAATTTGGATAGCTGAAAGAGAACCAGGAGGGAGAAAAATAGGTAGAGAATAATAAATGCATACAGGGATTAGAGTGGAAAAGAAAAACCAAAGAAGTTGGAGAAAGGAAGCATCAGAGAAAGGCTGAAGACTAAATAAAGGGGAAAGCTCATAGGCTTGTGCAGGAGGGTAAATATTTGTCTTAGCCCTAGGATTTATTAAAGATGTCAACCATGGGATTTTCTTTTTCTGTTATTCAAAATTCAAAGTTTGTTTTCCTTTGGTGTTTTGCATGAAAGAGAGATTTGATTTTAAAGTTTACTTTACAATCTTTGTGTTATTCATAAGGGTACTAGCACTGCCCTAAACTTCTTTACATATTTAAAAGTTGCTTTATCTTTGTTTTTACAATGATTGCAACTGACAGTCTCTAGGAATCTTACTGATTTTGCTATTGAGAATACTTTTCATCCATAAATTTTTTTTTCTTTTATTTCAGCATACATGGGGGTACAGATGTTTAGGTTACGTATGTTGCCCTTGGTCTCCCCCTACCCAAGTCCGAGTTTCAAATATGTCCATCCTTCGGGTGGTGCGCATTGCACTCCTTGTGTGGAAACAACCCAAGTGCCTGTCAATCCATGAGTGGATTATCAAAATTTGGTATATGTC
>NW_012149730.1:1988259-1993213 GCF_000956105.1 Propithecus coquereli | reverse complement strand
TTCAATTTTTGAATAGTATCAGGACCAGAGGCTTCTTTTGTTTTCCTCATGTATATCCTATTATTCCAACATCATTTGTTATAAAGCCTATTATTTCTTGACTTAATTACCTTTGCACCTTTGTCCAAAATCAGCTGTCCATATGTGATGAGTTTATTTCTGTATCTCTGTTCCACTCCCTTTACTTGCCTGTCTTGACAACAATAGCACACTGTCCTGATACTGAAGTTCTAAATTTAGTCTTAGAATCAGATAGTGGTAGACCTCCACATTTGTTCTCCTTTTGCAAACTTGTTTTTGGCTATTATGCATCTTTTGCATTTTCATCAGTATATTAGATTCATCTTGAAAATTTGTACAAGAAATCCTGCCGGGACTCTGGTAGACATTTTACTAAATCTATACATGCATTTGAGAAAAATTTATATTCTTTAATATTGAGTCTTTTGACTAAAAACCATACATTTTTCTACTTGTTTAGGACTTCTGTAATTTCTCTAAATTTTTTTTTTCACCATGTAGGTCTTGCCTATCTGGTTTTTAGAATTATAGCTTCTCTTTAATCACTGAATTTTAGATTTTACAAATAATTCAGGAACTAACATATTGAGGAGAAATAGCCTTTCTACGTGAAGAACTATTAACATGCTCCATTTTTCTGTAAATACATTGGGTGGATTAAAAAACACTGTCGCACAAACAAAACGATTTTTCAAAGCCATAGATCACTGCATATATATTTACAAAAAGTCATAAACATTCATCATCCCTTTATTTGTAGGACTTACATAGAATTTTGAACAATAAGACATGACAGTTCTAAAACATAATGAAATTCTAAGTTAAGGCTTGATGTGTGTTTTGAAACTGATATTCATAGGAAACTGTGACCAAAGCAAACTTTTGTCTACTAGGTTAAGCTCATTTGCCCAGGACATGTTATTTATCCATTACCAGCACTTCTTTTGTATTAGATGTATGGATGGGAATTAGTAACAAAACCATCAATTTACTTTAATGAATCATTAGTCCCCTCTTAGGTTTTATTTTGAGGATTTAGCCATCAACACCAGAACTGAGTGCATTTTTTTGGTAAACTAGAGAACTTATAGGCTGCACTGATTCTTACCTGCCTAAAATTTGGCCAACAATTAAGAATTCAGGATTTCCTAAATAAAGAAAACCCCCAAAACATACTTGATCCTGCTCCCATCTCAAAACACAGAAAATATTCTCAATTATTGAAACAATATGTTCACCTTTGTTTTCTTCAAAGAAGACTGTTTGGTATTACTTTCTTTAGAAAAATTAAGCACCAAAATGCAAAATACCATATATTGGATGGATCCATTCTATAATTGCTAGCCTCAAGGCACAGACAATGTCCTAGCTTGAACAATGTCTTTTCTTATTCAAGGAAAAGATGACGAGTGGTAAATGGAAGAAAATTTACTTTAAAATAATTATAGATTGCACTCTTGTCTTATCAAGCTTAGCAGAAGTGCAAAGTTTTGAAATCTAGGGAGGGACTGTCCTTTTCTCTTCCCACTCTTCTTTAACTTTTAGAATGACAAAACTCAGATCTAGCCTGTGGGTGCAGAGCCGCACGCTGGCCTACTGTGGAGAACAGACAGGATATTGGTAGAACACACCCACGGATGAACTAATAGCCAACCTCAAGTTCCCATGGTTTGAATGACTTACCCTTATACAGAAGGATCTCTGTTTATGCTAAGTGTGTGCTGCTCTTTCTCTAGGCAGTAATTTTACAACAACACACCTCTTATGAGGAAAATACACTTACGTTGGTATCAATAAGAACTTATGTAGAGAAGGGTAGCATTGACTACCTGAAAATTACCTGAAAAACTAAAGAGAGTTGTAGTTTTCCTTGGTATTTTCAAATCGGAAAAGAGATGTCAAAACAGTTGATACTGTAGGTAGCAGGAGACTAAAGCCACAGATGCACTGTTGTTTAAATCTCATGGTGGCAATATCAGATTTCTTTAGATATTATAAGCGGGAAACAGAATTTTCTAATAGGCAGTGTCAAAATATTTTAGGTGCAAATTAAGTTTAGTACGTTACACTTCAACTAAAATATTTTGAAGAATTGAAAAGTTTATACCCTAGTATCTGCTAAGCTTGGCTTCAGCTAAATGACTCTATGGGTTTTATAAGTGTTGAACATATGTTTTTTAAAGATGGAAAAAGTAGCTCTGAAAGGGCAAATGTAGGCAACATGAAAGCAATTATTTTTATATTTACATCTTCACTTTATAATACACTCAGATTTATACCCAGATTTCATGTTTACATGTACGAGAGACAAAGAGCAGCAAAGAATCTAAGCAATTGCATCATCAACTACGTTCAACAGAATTAATACTATTGTCCCTATTCCCCATTTTCTAAATCCAGAAGGACATGGTAAATGCCATCACATACATACACTTCACTTTTCGAAGTTGGAGACTGTGTAGTTCACCACACGTCTGGGTTTCTACAGAGCTGAACTGAGACTCGATCATGTTTCAGGACAAATAGGCTGGAAGAAAGGTGTCCCTTGCTGTTTGAGTTTCGTTGCTGGTGAAGAACAAAGTCCCCATGGTTTCAAAACCAGAACTCAAGGTCTGTGTTTCTATACTGTTCAACTGAACTTCACTTTCTACAGCTGGTATGTTTTAGCAGCACAAATTTTGGGTGTCTGTGTGATGAATCAGCACCCATGGAAAAGCCAGAGCATTTCAGAATACTTCCTGGAGGTAGATGAGTGCTAATGTCTAAAAAGAAATATAAGTATGTGTCTGCATATCAAACATGTCAAGGCCTAAGAAGTTAGAATTTCCCCTCCATCTATGGGACTGAGCAGAGGTGTCTGTGAGTAGGAAGTCATTTTGGCTCTCTGTGTCCAGCGATTCCAAGATTTGTTCAGTGTTCATGGTGCTAAGTTCACTGTCTTCAGGTTGAACCTGGATATTTGAGGCTGAAAAAGAACTCTTCGATTTTAAAATCTACTCCGGGATTCTGCATTGGGCAAGACGGTAACTGAGAGTCAGGTCTAGGATTCATGTTAGGTCCCGGATTGGTGTCAGACAATATACTACGATTATCCAATGTCTGACAAGGCAGATTACTTGACAGGATGTTTTCTAAATACTTAGTAAATCTGTGGTTTGTGTTTGATTATCTGTCATGTCCTGTGAAGGAAGCATACTATTTTGTACACTGAAGTGTATAATTGTTGCAGATTTCTCAGTGTCTTAGGGTCATTCTGAGGTAACAAACCATGACTTTCCTGTCTCTGCTACTAAACTGTGGCTTATATTATAAGGTTATCTGTAGCAACGTTGTATTACGAATAAACAGTCTCAATAATGTCTCTGCACATTCTGGGTTGGTCCATGTGTATGTGGTAATCTGTGGATCTTTGAGTCCCTTTGGCTTGAGTTTCTCTGGAGTCCCCACCTGACTGGAAACAAGCATCTATGAACACACCAGTCTGAGCACCTCTAGATGACATTACCTTAGAGCTGAACAGTTATGGGAAGAGACACTGAGAATCAAACCACAAATCAGTTTGAGAACAAGACCACACAGAGGAATCAGGGCTGGCCCACTGTGAAGAAGGCATAAAGCTATATGAGGCATAAGGTAGTTCTATCAGTATGTTGATTGAAGAAATTCTGTTCTTTTGACATATGTTCCCTAGTTTCTGTAAAGAATAAGATGGGTTTTTACTCAAGTTCACTTAAACATCTGTACTAACGGCTCAATTTTAGAAAGAGGTGGGCTCTCCTTAGGAGAGAAAGCCTCTGAATCTGGGCCAAGGATAAGGGTTCCTATCGACAAGGGCAGTAAGTGCACAGCCCCTGTGGCAGAGCCCTGATGGGCACCTAATACCACAGGCTGGGTAGAGGAGTCAGCTGTGGGCACAAAGACAGGCATAGGAGAAAACTGCATCACTGGTAGTTTAACCAAAGCCACTTTGGGCACTGGTAGAAGCAACTTCTGGGAATATCTCGGAGGTGTTAAAAGAGTTTGCTTTCTGGCAGCAGAGCTGCAAGAGTCTTCAAAAGAGGCTAATTAGCCTTATTTCTGGTCTAGAGATTGGCTGGTTGCTCAGTGATTCAATGGTCTTACTGTGCAACATCTGGCTTTGCAGACAGTTCTCCATTTTCATTTTCGTACTAGGTGGATGCCGGTGTTCCGCACAGATCTCATGGCCAGTTCCGTAGATGTGGAACTGTAATGTGATCCCACTCCATACCACACAAATTGCTGCACTTACTATATTTATACTTCTTCTCAGCATGTATTTTCATAAAATGCTGTGTTACAATAGAAAAATCAAGAAAATGGTTTGTCATGGCCTCGGACTTTCTTCAATTAGACACCAATAGAATTTCTGTAGAGTTTTCAAATCTTTTCTTTTTGTTGGATTTACTTTGCTGTCCTGCAGGTGTTGGCTCTTGACCAGGTGCATACTGAGCATGGGGCTGCTGGGCAGGATCTTGCCACAGCTGCATGCGGTGCACAGGTTGTTGGTCTGCTTGTCCCAGAACAGGTTGTTCACAGCGGGCAGCATCAGCACTTGGGTCTGGCTGCCCCTCTGCCCCTCAGCCAGGATCCCTAGGGCCCCTACAGTCCCTAGGCAGTGATGGCTCCCCTTAAGGCTACCAGGACTGTGCAGACAGCCATGGCCACCCTCTCAGAGGTCTCCATGCTCCTCCATGGCCCTATTATATGTCTTTTGTCATATTTGTCCCTATGCTTTCCTGTGCTAGTTAGTAATGTACATAGTATTGTAAATTTTAATTTCTGAGTATTCATAACTAGTATATAGAAATACAACTGATTTCTGAATATTGATCCTGTAATCTGGAAACTTGATAAAACTCATTTATTTATTATTTAGTTCTAGTAGTTTTTTGGTAGATTCCATTAGATTTCT
>NW_012149730.1:1985298-1987100 GCF_000956105.1 Propithecus coquereli | reverse complement strand
TTCCATTCTGTAGGCTGTCTGTTTGCTCTTGTGACAGTTTCTTTGGCTGTGCAGAAGCTTTTTAATTTGATCAGGTCCCATTTATTTGTTTTGGTTGTTGTTGAGATTGCCTTTGGGGTCTTCTTCATAAATTCTTTGCCTAGGCCCATGACTAAAAGGGTATCATGTTCTTTTTACATGAAGATCTTCCTTTCATAGTTTTTTTTCTTATATATCTGATGTTAATGAATTTTCTCAGCTTTTATCTTAAAGGTTTTTATTGAATCTTTTTTTTTCTTGTGCTCCAAGGCTGCTTTATTTAAGAAAAGAGTGATGAGTAATGTGGGGATTAAGAGCAAGAACAATATTGACATTCACCTTTCTTCCAACCTGTTTCCCCAAAACTCCCTACTCTCCTCTTTGAGTTCTGAACTTCTTTTATGAATCAAGAACTTAATCCCAAAATTTTTGTTACAAATCCCAGGACCTTGTTTCCTCATCTTCTCCCCTTTCATCTGCCCCATTCCCTCCCTTCCTGGGAAGGATTTTGAATGCATGGGAGGGTCTTGAGTGTGGACCTAGACAGAGGGGAATGCCTCACCCTCAAGGGTGAAAGAAACTGATGAGTAGAGTATCAAAGTGATTGTCCTCATACTTCTAGGTACCAAAATAGGGCCCTGGTGCCAGAGGAAAGCACACTAGTATTGTGAAAGGAGACTCAGCAGCCTCAAAATCCTGTCATTGAGAATAGACATTGCTTGGTCAGTTTCCTTTCTGATGCTGGTTTCAGAGCCACATTCAGACCATGCACTTCTTAATCTTGATCGCTTGAGTGTCCATGATCAACTTCTTTCTCTCTACAGAATGCTGTAGGATGGTCTTCATGTTGCTGATGATTTTAATTGTTGTCAGTTTGCGCCATTGACTTCTTTAGCAGGAGCCATAGCTGATGTTCTTGAAACTGTGCTGCAGAGCCTCAAAAGAGCAGAATTTAGTTTGGCCGAACACCTTCCTGCAGGGTGATATTCTTGTGCTTCATGAGCTTGGAAAATTGCTTTAGATTTTTCTGTTGAGTTTTGATGTCTTGAAACTTCTAGACTTTTCCTTCAACTTTTCCTTTTCCACCTTCACAGCAGTAGGGTAACAGTATTGGGCTTAATGGAGGTCTCCTCAGAGCTCCTCTCAATCCTGGTCCTGGCCTAGTTCTTGGGCTTAGAGGACTCCAGTTGGCATGGGGCACCTGACCCATTTCAATCTGAAATACTCAGTATGTCATTCCTCTGTAGAATTCACTCGGCATAGATCACCTGGAATCCCCCACACATCAGCACTCACTCAACACCTGCCCAAATGCTGGCCCATGGTGGAGAAGGAAGGGGAAGCAGGAGAGGCAGGAAATACTGCCCAACCAAGTCAGAGGTCAACCCAGCCCAGTTTCTGCCCTCCTGGCCCATCACCTCCACCATACGGTTCAGGTGAAAAGGCAAAATCCAAAGCCACTTGTTCAATCATGGAGAAGGAAAGCCCATAAGCAACTACCTGGGCCACATTCATTTCAGGAAAGTATTTTTTTTTGACTGTAGTATTCTGAGTTGACATGTTTCTCCCAACCAATTTAAAATATGTCAATCGCTCTGGCTTATATACTTTTTATTCCTCTGGCCCTTCAAACTTTTCTTTTTATCTTTGATTCTAAGATATTTAAATTTAATGTATCTAAGTGTTTTTGTGTTTTTGTTTGTTCATGATTTAATTTGATTGTTTTTGTATTTATCTTGCTTGAGGTTCTCTGAGTTTCTCTGGTTTTATAACTTTCATTATTT
>NW_012149730.1:1975068-1976192 GCF_000956105.1 Propithecus coquereli | reverse complement strand
CAGTGGTGAGATTCTTGGGTCAAATGGAAGGGCTACCTTTACTTCTTTGAGGAATCTCCATACTGCTTTCCATAGTGGTTGTACTAGTTTATATTCCCACCAACAGTTTATAACATTCCCTTTTCATGAAATTTGTACCAATATTTATTATTTTTTGACTTTTTAACAGTGGCCATTTCAATAGGGGTAAGGTGGTATCTCACTGTGGTTTTAATTTGCATTTCCCTAATGATTAGTGATGTTGAGCATATTTTCTTTTCTTATGTTTTTTTTTTCCATTTGAATATCTTCTTTTGAAAAGAATTTGTTCGAGTCTTTCCCCCACTTTTGGGTGGGGTTATTTGTTGTTTTCTTGCTGATTTAAGTTCTTTGTAGATTCTGTATATTAGTCCTTTGTCAAATGTATAGTTTGCAATATTATGTCCCATTCTCCAGGTTGTCTATTTATTCTGTTGATTATTTCCCTTGATGTGCAGAAATGTTTTAGTTTAATTATGTCCCACTTATTTATTTTTATTGTTGCTGTATTTGCTCTTGGGGGTCTTAGAAATAAATTCCATTGCCTAGGCTGATGTCCAGAAGAGTTTTTCTTACTTTTTCTTCTAGAATGCTTATGGTTTCAGGTCTCACATTTAAGACTTTAATCTATTTTGAGTTAACTTTTGTATGTGGTGAGAAACAGGAATCCAGTTTCATTCTTCTCAATGTGGCTATGCAATTTTCCCAGCACCATTTTTTGAATAGGGCATCCTTTTGTCAGTGTATGTTTTTGTCTGCTTTGTAAAAAATCAGTGGGTTGTAGCCATAAGGCTTTATTTGTTGGTTCTCTGTTCTTTTCCATTGGTTTATGTATCTACCTTTATACCACTACCATGTTGTCTTGGTTACTATAACCTTGTAATATCATTTGAAGTCAGGTAATGTAATGCCTCTAGATTTGTTATTTTTGCTTAGGATTACTTTGGCTAATCAGGTTCTTTTTTTGTTCCATAAGACATTTGGGATTGTTTTTACTGGGTCTGTAAAAAATGATGTTGGTATTTTGATGGGAGTTGTGTTGAATCTATAAATCTGTAAATCACTTTGGGCAGTAGAACATTTTAATGATGTTAATACTTATAATC
>NW_012149730.1:1972737-1975018 GCF_000956105.1 Propithecus coquereli | reverse complement strand
TCATATTAAAATAGGACATATAGGTATGCTTGGTTCCTCTATAAAACATTCATTTCTACCTTAGAACAACAGGGGTATCTTAGTTTGTGTTCTAACAGAAGTATATCCTGAGATATTATTCAAGTGCAAGTAATTTATTTGTGAAAGTTGGTGAGTGAGAAAGTGAGGAATGAGATAGGGAAGGGAAAATGCTGTCAATAAATGGTAATTTATCAACCAAGTTACAGCTATCGGCAACCAGCTTAATCTTTTTTTTTATTTTTTTGAAACACCATGATCTAGTGTAGAGTATAAACTTCAAATTTACCTCAACTAAAGGGCAAAGAATTGGGGGTATTAATTTTCCTACTCCTGTCAGTCATTGTTTGATAAACGTTCTAGAGGAAATTCTATGAAGAGTATTCATTTTCCTGCTCTTACAGTCTGTCTTAAGTTAGAGTAGAGTGGCTGTAACCATCAGGGAATACCCTTGGCTGTAGATGTACTGTTATAGAGGACATGGGCAGGCACCAACAATCTCTATAGCAGTCAATCAGCCATGTGATCTGTGACTCACATTGAATGAACCATTCAACACTAGCTGTATTATATAATAGTAGGTACGACTATCTCTCAAGCAACCCTCAGTCTCAAAAAACTGAGGTTGCAGTTTGTCAACAAATGATCAAATAAATTACAAAACTCACTATCATGGGCTTAGAAAAGTTGAAAACAGTGTTTGAAAGTGAGTCATTGCATACAGTTTACACATACATATAACACTTACATAGAGCATCTTAGAAGAGAGTCTTCTCTGGTTTTTGCCAAAGCGCTTCTAAAAGAGTGATGGAATGTTATTTAACTTGTTTTATAGTCTTCAAAATCTAAATAAACACTTACAATACAGTTCTCAGTCACCTTATTATCATCCATTGATTCATTACTTACGGTGTCTTATATGCTGGGTAGACAGAAACCCAAAATTGTGTCTACGAACAGTGCCCCAAAGTTGAGCAGTCCACGCAGCCTACACATTCATTCACAATCCCTCTGCAAACACTTGTCTCAACACTATTCATGGAACCTATTATTTTTTTCTCAATAGTTTATAAAGATTGTCCCACTTTCTTTGTGCAACATATGGGAAGTCAGATCTTACTGCTGTATCTTTTCTTTGTTAGTAACTAAGCCTTTGTGTTGGTTTGTAGATATTCTTCTCTGTCCCGTGGAATCTGGCATATTTTTCCCAGGAGTATATATCCTCCTTCTAATTTGTAAACTCTAAGTGCTATCCATCGTATATTACTTATATCAGAAATTCAAGATTTCCCTTCTTTCTATGAAAAGGCTTGATGAATTTTATCTTAGATTCAGTGATCCTGATCTGACAATTCTAGAATCATCAGCTTAGAGGATGTAAACTCACTATACACTCCCAGCCCTACTGAGTTCTCTTCTAAAATGCTTTTTTTACGTCTACCTGATTTTATTTATTCTTGACAACAAAATCTTCACACTAATATTACTGACTTTATAAAGTCAAGTGGGACGTGAATGACTCCATGTTTTTTCAGTAAGAATGATATAAACTTCCTAAATGTATTTAATATAACATAGCAATGAGTTCTAATGCCGGTCTCCAGTACCTTTTCACCAGGAAGAGGTGCTAACTGGATCTAGTCCTCCTAGGTCCTCTCTCATGTTCCCCATAACCACATCCCATGCAATGGAACTTCAGATTTAGGTACCATTGTATTTTAGTTTTCAGAATGGCATTCTAATCTGAGCATTATTTGAGGATTGAAACTTCTCTGGAGTCTGATTTCTTTCAGTTCTATGGTTCTAGGAAGGCCCTTTTTGGTAGGCAGAATAGGAATAAGTGGTACAGCAGCAGTAGTTGAGAGGAGTGGCTCCAGTGTCAGACAGCCTAGGTTTGTAATCCCAGCTCTGCCACTTCCTAACTGGGGACATGGGCAACTCAGTGAGCCTTTTGTTCCTTTCTTTTCTGTCAAAAGAGTTTGATAACAACAATAATAACCTCACAGTGATGTGAAGATTAAATGAAATAATACAGATAATAATGTTTTGAAAACAGTTTAAGCCCTCAAAATATTAGCTTTTTATTGTCTTAAAATGAGAAAAAGCTGCTTGTATATGTAACTTAGGATAAAATTTCCTGTATCAACATCTCCCAGATAGTGGTACCTCGAACACTACTGCCTAATCATTACATGCTTGATATAATAGGTGCAGCAGATAATTACCTGGTGAGTTGGGAATAGACTTCACAGTAGCTTCCTTT
>NW_012149730.1:1968423-1970867 GCF_000956105.1 Propithecus coquereli | reverse complement strand
AAAAATTTATGAGACTGTCTCTCCCCAAGTAACAGCAGCCTTGTTCACAAATAGTAAAATAGTGAAACTATCCTGTATGATCTACTACTTTTCAGTATTTCATGATTTCAATGCTTTCCTTCAGGCCTTGGATCAATGAGACAGTGGCAATGTAAAGATTTTTATTCTCTCTATAGACTAGAATGTCAATTAATTTATATTTAACATGTTGGCATAAATTGAAACGCTACCATGTTTCAGTTGATTATTTTGTCTCGATGTAATAAAATATTCCAATGAAACCAGATAGCCAGTCTTTTTATAATTGTAGCATTCATACAAACAAGGCTTCACTGGTTTGGGGGATACTATGTGGTGGTACGGGATTTATATTTAATTGCTCACCTATTTATCCTTTCTCAGATTTAATAATATGACTAATACATCATGGTTCTTTAGTTCATTAATTATGTGATGTAGCATCCTGTGTGCATGCCCATATGAGATCTTGCGTTCAAATCTAGTTCAATTCTACTCAAGTCATCACTTCACTCAAGAACATTCTCTTACTTCCTATTGCAATTTGAACAAAGCCCCACACCCTCAGTTACCCATTGAAAACCTCTCCAAATTTTGTTTTCTTCTTACCTTTTCAAGTTCATCTCCAAAATTAACATATGCCATAACTACAAAAGGTACTCAAGTTTCTCAGAATATTGAGCAATTCCCAACATTCTATTTATGATGTATTCCAATGCTCATAACAACCTATTCCATATATGCCAAATGTTCATTGTCTATCCTATTATCAGAAACATATATACATACACAATTACACTACAAATAGGCAGTGTTTCCCTTGCATATGAGGCATGCATGTGTTCCATTGATTTATAAGACTACTCCTGGTTTGAAATTATTCTAGCTCATACAGAAATTTTAATAGTTTTCTTGATTACTTAGCATTAGTTTCAGATTTTTTTTTACCTGAACATGGTATTCATGGTAATATAAAACCATAATTACATGGCCTGGCCCCATACATCATTAGACATAGAATGGATATACATGAAGATGGCATTCATAGAAATAAATAATGGAGAAAAGATGGGAGGCCTGTAAAATGAATGGTCTTGTACCATGTGACCTCTCTTTCAATCAGCTGTGACCAAGATGGCAACCTCTGTAATAAAAACTATACCAGAGTGCATAGACTTGCCTTAGCTTCAGTGTGTGCAGTGGGTATAGGAGCACCTAGACTTTAGTAGACTTCTCTCCAGTACAAACAATAAATTATACAGAATTTTTCTTTGAAAATGCAAATTAAGATAAGCAGTAGAGAAAGGCTACAGATTGTCATCCAAGAATTATACATCAGGAAAAAAAAGTAGCAAAAACAGATAAACATTGCTCATTTATATAGAAAATGATTTTTGTTTTGTTCATTACTAAAATACAATAATATAAATAAGGAGATCAAAAGGCATATAATGGATACTATGCTGGAAGGAAAAGAATGCAAATAAGAAGCTATGACAAAACATAAGACACAAAAACAAACAAAGTAATTCTTTTGGTAAAATATGGAATAATTCAAGCTTTAAAACTATAATTATTGCAATTGATTTTATTACATCAAATATATTACAATTTTTGAGTTTATAATAATACTGCTTCTAAACAAAAAACAAATAAATCCCATTGACTACCTTGGGAAGTCACTAGGGCTGTAACTCATTATTCTGAAAATAGCTAAATATTTCCATCTGTGCACATGAGTGTTGATCGATTAGTTCCAATTTAATTGTGAGTATATACGGTGTTTGTGTTTCCATTCTTGTGATACTTCACTTATAAGAATGGTCTCTAGTTCCATCCAGGTTGTTACAAAAGGTATTAGTTCACCATTTTTATGGCTAAGCAGTACTCCATGGTATACATATATCACATTTTATTCATCCACTCATGTATTGATGGACACTTAGGTTGATTCCACATCTTTACAATTGTGAATTGTGCTGCAATAACCATTCAAGTGCAAATGTCTTCTTGATAAAATGACTTTTTTTCCCTTGGGTAAGTGCCTAACAGTGGGATTGCTGGATTAAATGGCAGGTCTACTTTTACTTCTTTGAGGTATCTCTATATGACTTTCCATAGAGGCTATACTAGTTTGCAATCCCACCAACAGTGTATAAGTGTTCCTTTCTCTTCATATCCATACCAGCATCTGTTGTTTTGGGGACTTTTTGATAAAGACCATTCTCACTGGAGTTAGGTCGTATCTCCTTGTGGTTTTGATTTGCATTTCCCTGATGATTAGGGACATTGAGCATTGAGCATTTTTTCATATGTTTATTAGCCATTAGTCTATTTACTTTTGAAAAGCTTCTGTTCCTGTTTTTTGCCCACTTCTTAATGGGGTTTTTTGACATTTTCTTGCTGATTTGCTTGAATTATTTGTA
>NW_012149730.1:1965996-1967057 GCF_000956105.1 Propithecus coquereli | reverse complement strand
GCCATTATTCTGTCTTCTTTTGAAAAATTTCTGTTCATGTCCTTTGTCCATTTATTGATGGGGTTATTTGATTTTTTCCTGTTGATTTTCTTAAGTTCTATACTATATAGATTCTTGTTATCAGCCCTTTATTGGATGTGCAGAAAGCAAATATTTTCTCCCATTCTGTAGGTTGTCTGTTCACTCTAAGGACAGTTTCCTTGGCTGTGCAGAAGCTTCTTAATTTGATCAGGTCTCATTTGTTTATTTTTATTGCTGCTGTGATTGCTTTAGGGGTCTTCTTCATAATTCACAATTGCAAAGATGTGGAAACAACCCAAATGCCCATCAATACATGAGTGGATTAATAAAATGTGGTATATGTATACCACGGAATACTACCCAACTACAAAAAACAATGGTGATCTAGCACCTCTTCTATTATCCTGCATAGAGATTGAGCCCATCCTTCAAAGTGAGGTATCACAAGGATGGAAAAACATATACCACATGTACTCGCCATCATACTGGTACTAATTGATCAGCACTGAGGTGTTCACATGGTAATAATACTGGGTGCCAGTCAGACATGGGGGGTTGGCGGGTGGAGGCTACAGTGGGTGGGGTGAGTAAACCCACAGCTAATGGAGATGGGGCGCACTATATGGGGGAGGGACACACTTGTGACCCTGGCTTGAGCAAGGCAAATGCATTTCATGTAACCAAAATGTTTGTGCCCCCATAATGTCCTGAATAAAAAAAATTGATGTACTTGTACTTGTTTTATTTTACATTTGTAGAAATTAGAACTAGATGGAACTTTAGAGGAAATCAGTGTGGAGTTTCCACATGCGCCACTTATATTTAAAGGAACTGGGATGGCAGTATATGTTATTATCATTGCAGAAGGCATTGTTTCTAGAGTTTTATCATGTAGTTTCAATATTAATTATTTCATAAGATGTAATTATAGTGAATTAAGATTGTTTTTTAATAAAGAAGATGATATTTATACAAAAGAAAATAGATTACTAAAGGGAAAGAATCAGAAATATATTCTACCTCTCCTTTATGGACCATAT
>NW_012149730.1:1958154-1964326 GCF_000956105.1 Propithecus coquereli | reverse complement strand
GTTTGATCATGCTTACTATTGCAAACAAAATGTTCATGTAGATAAAGTACAGGAGATCTGTAATGTTTGAGAAGGCTGTATACTGTGGTATTTTCTAATCTGCAAATTTCTGAATGCCCCTGTATCATATAATGCCCTATATAAGAGTTATTATATGGACTTCTAGATATAGAAAGTTTTAAATTCTGATGCTCTATTATTCAATTCAAGACAACCTCTTTTTAAAAAGAGATTATTGTTGTTAAGATACGGCACAAATTTTAAAGATAAAAAGAGATACCAATTTTTTAATCTCTTCATTTTTCTTAATATTTCTCTTTTATTTCAGGATCACTGCAAGAATCTGGGTTTTTATTGTGTTATTATTGTATGGCGGAGTATTACAGAGCCTTAGTAACACACAGGCCCAGGGCAGTGAGCCATGAACTAAATGGCTCGTGCTTATATACCAGACTCCATTGTTGTCAATTATTCAGTGGAATTTGGATGAGGGGTCCCTGGCAAATAAAAGATTTTCAAAGACTAAATGTCCAGATAACACAGAAGTAAACTGTTTTTAAATAAATCAACTGTGGATGATGTAAAGACACTTCAACTGGACCCACATCCCAGTAAACATGGTACAAAGCTGGGTTCCCTCACAGAGTGCGCGTACATCCTGATCACTAGCCCTGTGATGAAAAGGCAGAGTCATGACTAATCCAGAAGACTCCATGATTTGTTTATGCAAAAGGTGAAAGAAAAGATTTGAAATTTCCCTAAGGAACTGTTTACTTCTTTGTAACTCTTGTTAAGGCATTCATAACTTCTTTATTTCTCAAACTGTAAATAAACGGGTTCAGTAGGGGAATTATAATCGTGTAAAATAGAGAATACATTTTGTCCTGATCTTCAGCTAGGCCAGATGCAGGACGCACATACATGAAGATGAGAGTTCCATAGTATAATGAGACAGAAAGCAGATGGGCACTGCATGTGGAGAAGGCTTTACTTCTGCCCTTTTCAGACTTTTTTTTCAGAATATCAAAGAGTACACGTGTGTAAGAGATCATGATAGTCATTAAAGTGGGTATTTGTATGAGAGCTGCAAAAATAAATATTAGTAGTGCATTAGTAGATGAGTCATTGCATGAAATTTTGAAGAGCTGTACAATTTCACAGTAGAAATAATGTATTATGTTAGACCTGCAAAAAGTTAATCTTAATAACAAACTCACATGAACCAGGGGATGCAGAAAACCAATCGCATATGAAACACTTATCAACTGAGTACAGAGTTTGCTAGACATCACCACTGGATAAAGCAAAGGGTTACATATGGCTACATAGCGGTCATAGGCCATCACTACCGGGAGGAAGCATTCTGTAGTTGCACTGGAAGCAAAAAAGTAAAATTGAGTGATGCACTCAGCTAGGGATATCATTGCAGTCTTGTCTAAGAAATTGACCAGCATCCTGGGGGTCACAGAAGTGGAAGTACAAACATCTACGAAGGCTAATCCACCAAGAAATAAGTACATAGGCGTCTGAAGATGAGGGTCCTTCCAAATTAGAACCACCAGTCCAAGGTTGCCCACCATGGTGATGAGGTAGACCATCAAGAACACGATGAAGAGGAGGACCTGCAGCCATGGTCGATCTGTAAGTCCTATGAGAACAAACTCTGTGACAAGAGTCTTATTTCTTTCTGACATAGCCACACTTGTCACTGTAATAAGAAAATGTGTGACAAACACAATCAATAAAAATAACACAAAGCAGTAGCATTTTATTTGTGAGTTAATCTATACTTTTGAGTTTCCCACCTAATTGGTGGTTTTTGAAGTTTAACTTTCATCCCTTAGTAAGATTTGTTTACAAAGTCTGTGTTTGGGTATCTGACCCTAAAATTGAAAAATACTGAAATGAAAGCAAATATTTGAGGAGTATGGGAGGCAAAATTTGCCTCTACCTTCTTAGAGGTTTTGGCTGGCCTGAGAATTAAATAGATATAAGACAGGTTAGCAGGAGGAAAGCATACAAATTTATATAAATTTTACATGACATGAATGTCCTCATAAGTAAATGAAGACCGAAACAAGTGGCAAACTAAATATTTTTATACTATGTTGAACAAACAGAGGCAACCGTGAAAAAGCAGCTAAAGTATGTGAGTAGGCAAAAGGAAGACAAGAATTATTTTAATAAGCTTTGTTTGTACAGAATTCTCTTGGATATAACCCCTCAAATGAAAGAAAACAAAGTTTCTTTTCTCCTGGTACCGGAAGGGCATCTTTCACATGGGAGTTTTTAATCTCCTATTTTTAGGAAGAAAAGGAGAGATTAGCATGCCCTTCTTCCATCTGTTGCTTTTTTATGTGCCTTTACCTCAAAACAATCCATATGTCTAAATTTCATATTTTGGAATGGCATATTCGCCACCTTTCGGAGGCAATATTAAAACCAGGTGGAAGACCACTGCATGGTAAGGAGATGCAAATCTAAAACCATTGCATGTGGAATAGAAATAGACTAATCATTGAATGTAGGCATAACTACATAATTTTTATGGCATGGCAGAAGAATCTGTGAACAATGGGAAAGGACAAAAAATATGGGAAAATATCTGTAACACAATTTGCATATATAGGGTTAATACTTATACACACACAACACTTATACTCTCTTATAACTTGGTGAAAATAAGTTAGAGAACTCTATTAAAAAATGGGTAAAACATATGAACAGTCATGTTTACAGAATAGCAAGTGAACATGACCAATAAATATATGAAACAATGTTCAACAGCTTTAATAATCAGGGATATTTTAAAAATTGATGTATCATTTTCACTTGTCAGATAAGCAAAAAAGTAAAATGAGAAATAATATCTGCTGATGACAGGAAAGTGACAAAAGAATCACTCTAATATAACTGGTGAAAATGTAAATTGTAACAATCTTTTCAGTCTGGACATTATCTATCAAAATTAGTAATTTAAAAAACCTGTGATCTAACAATTTCACTCCTGGATACATCTGCTAGAAATAATGTCACCCGTACACAAGAATGTCTTATAAAGCATTGTTCACGCAGGCAAAGTTTGGAAACAAAAAACACTCATCAACCAACCATAGAATTACTGAATAAATTATGGCATAGTCTGCCTGTGGGATATTATTCAGATACAAAGGAAATGGATTTGAGCTATATAAGTTAATAATAGGAGAATTTTCTCAATACATTATTAAGCAAAAAAACAAAAATGTAAAGAAGTTTAAATTACTTGTCCCATTTTATAATTTTTAAGCTTTTTGTTTATGTATATAAATAAATGTCATGATATGAGCATGGATAAAGACTGATTCGCTTTCATGAATTATAAGCTATCTCTAAAAGAACTTCCAGAATAAAATTTCCCAAATATTCTGGGGTAAATTTATATAAAAGGATGGTTACCTGCATATTTATAGAAATAAGAATAATAAAATGATATTTTTACCTTTAGCAAAGAGTATTTGACACTGATAATGCTAAAATAAAATTAGGAATACATAATCCATAAATTTTTCTTACAAAATATCTATTTATGATCTTTTATGTTGCATGATATTTTCTAAATATTAAATAACTGATAATAGATATAACTATTGAGAGCAGGTATGATTTTTTTAAATAGTCAAAAATATTTGAAAATTATATAAGATAGTGTCCAAAGTATAGTTATCATTTTCATAGTTTTTTCATACACTTCCAATACTTTTCTTATTATGTTTTATTCTTAAGTGTTTTGTAGGTTTTGTTGCTATTATGAATATAATATCTGATATTTTCATGACATACATAATAAGATTGATTTCCTTCTATGTCCTATAAACTATCTCTGAAAGAACATCCAGAGTAAATTTTCCCAAATATTTTAAGATGAATACGTAACTTCCTATGTTCCTTGAAAGGGAAACAAAGATACATTTAACACAAATAATAAGAGTGGAAAAAAATCATAATTTATTCACTTCAAGAAACAATTTCTTAATTTCATAGTACATACCTCGTGACACTTAAAATACATAGAAATGAATTAGAATGAATACATAGAATATTAGAATGAATTAGAAGAACTGAGTTTGTTTAATCAATGGGAAGAATGATGAGTTGTTATTCTCCATCTTCACTAAGCTGAAAAAAAGATTAAATAAGTTTGAAAAACTAAACACATACCCACAGACATCCCCATTATAATACACACAACCTAAAAAATTCACTGGAGTGTATTTGCTGAAAACAGGTTATGTGGATGTTATGGAAATGTAGTTTTCTTTCCAAAGTGGAGATTTTGTCCTAAATAAAGTGTCCTGGCTTTCTTTGCAACCCAAACCACCAAATAATTGACATTTCTAGTCACACATTATGAACTCAGTGTAATTAAACCAAGAAGTAATAAGTTTTGGGAATCACCTTCTTCAAGATTAATTTGAAAAAAATACTTACGGGTTGGAGTAAAAGAGACAATGCTAGCTGTATTTATTGATTTTAGCTCTTATTCTCATGATTCCATGAAATTTTAAAAGCTATGTGTAATAAACATCACCAAATCAAAGGATAGGATTATTTACATTCTGCAAAATCACAAATGATGTAGAAACAAGCTGCATGGCTTGTGCCTCAGTTCTAAACTTTCTATACTATAAAATAATATAATCATATAAAAATAATTTTAAAGTTGTTGAATCATTCTTATGATTGATTTTCCCATTTACTTCCTTCATCTATTAAAATTTATTATTTATGAAATTTTGTGATAAACATTTCTCCTCTACAGTAAGACATCCTCTCCCATCTTTCTAAATTTTGATGTCTGGTTGAGAAGAATCGCAGTGCCTCAGTGGAATTTTAATTTCTCACATAGATATCTCATTATCATCTAAAGACATTGCAAAACTCTAAATAATAAAAATTGTAGAAATCATTGTATTCTCACAGAGTTCCCGCAAAGACATTGGGAAATGGAAAGTGATATATTTCCTGAAGTAGCATAGAAAATGCAGGAATGAGGCAGTGATTACTTACACATTGATTTTTACTAGTAACTTCAAAATGAATGAAGATAATATGTATTACTCTTATTTCCAAACTTGTTCTTTAAAACAAAGGAAAAGGAAAGAAAAATATTCCCTCTATGCTTCCAAAGGATTCCCTGTAGGATGAAGTCAAATTTGTTCTACTGGGCATTGTGAGTTAATCATCATTTCACCCCCACAAGTAGCTGTAACTATTAAAAACTATTGTAATCCAAAGGGATTACTGTGGGAGCATCTGTACAAAACTTTAATAAACACGTTAGGAAATGTTTGTTTTTCTGTTCTCTTCTTTCCATTCACAATGGCATCATCCAAATACCTCCTTGGCGTGTTTCTTTGGAAGTCTAAAAGGTACATTAGAATCACCATGTCCAAATTTAAAATTGGAATCATCTGTTACCTTACCCCCAGCCCTGGTTATCTTCCAGTGTTCTTTATCTTGTGGAATAACACCATTAAACAATCAGTTATGCAAGCCATAAACTAGGAAGATATCCTTGACACTGAACTCTCCTTCAAACTCTAAGGATTAATGATTGCCAAGTCATATAAATTTCACCTCCTAAAATCTCTTTCTAGAAATTTATCCATTTCCTCTAAATTATCTTATTTGTTGGTATAGAGTTCTTACATACTATTGCTCTATAACTCTTTTTATTTCTGTATGGTCAATGGTGATGTCCCTTCCTTGATTCCTTATTTTAGTATTTAAGTCTCTTTTTTCAAGAGTTTCTTTTTATTTCAATAAATTTAGAAGTACAAGTGGTTTTTGGTTACATGGATGAATTGTATAACAGTAAGTCTGGGTTTTTATGTACTCATCACCTAAATAGTGTACATTGTGCCAGATGGGTAATTTTTCATTCCTGACCCCCTCCCACCTTTCTGCCCTTTTGGGTTTCCAATGTCCATTATACTACACTGTACTTCCCTGCTTCCCCATAGTTTAACTTCCACTTAAAAGTGAGAACATGTGGTATTTGGTTTTCCATTCCTGAGCTACTTCACTTAGGATAACAGACTCCAGTTCCATCCAAGTTGTTGCAGAAGACATTATTTTATTCTTTTTTATGGCTCAGTAGTATTCCATGGTACATATGTACATATGTACA
>NW_012149730.1:1952369-1954404 GCF_000956105.1 Propithecus coquereli | reverse complement strand
TTAGCTCCATAAATTTCCCTCTTAGCACTGCTTTTACTGTATTCCGGCAATTTTGATAGCTTGTGTTACTGTTATCATTCATTTCAAAAAATGTGTTTAATTTTCATCTTGATTTCATCAATAGCCCAAAAATTATTCAGGAACAGGTTATTTCATTTCCATGTATTTATATAATTTTGAGACTTCCTCTTGGCATTGATTTCTATTTCTTTTCACTGTGGTCTGAGAAGATACTTGATATTATTTTGATTTGTTAAAATTTATTGAGACTTGTTTCATGGCCTATCATATGGTCTGTCTTAGAAAATGTTCCATGTGCTCATGAGAAGAATGTATATTCTGCAGTTTTGGGGTAGAATGTTCTGTAAATGTCTATTAGATCCATTTGTTCTCTAGTCTAGTTTAAATGCCGTGTTTCTTTGTTGATTTTCCTACCTCAGAATCTGTCCAGTGCTGTCAATGAAGTGTTGAAATCCTCCACTAGCATTGTATTGCTGTCTATCCTTTTACTTAGGTTTAATAGTATTTTTTTTTTATGAATCTAGAAACTCCAATGTTAGGTGCATATATATTTAGGATTGTTATATCTCCCTGTTGGATCATTTCCTTTAACATTAAATAGTGACCTTTTTTGTCTCTTTTTACTGTTGTTGACTTAAAGTCTGTTTTATGTGATGTAAGCATGGCTACTCCTGCTTGCTTCTGGTTTCCATTTGCTTAGAATATTTTTCCGACCCCTTTACTGTGAGTCTACAAGAATCTTTATGACTTAAGTATGTCTCTTAAAGGCAGCGGATATTTAGGTTGTTTTTTTTTTATCTGTTCTTCTCATCTATGTCTTTTTACTAGAGCATTTAGACCATTTACATTCAAGGTTATTATTGATACATGAGATACTATTTCAGTCATTGTGTTGATTGTTACTTAGTAGCTTTGTTTTCTCCATTGTGTTACTGTTTTACAAATCTTGTGATTTTTATACTTTTGAATGTTTTTATACCAGTGAGAATCAGCCTTTCATTTTGATGTTCAGGACTCCTCTTTGAGCATTTCTTGTAGGGCCAGTTCAGTGGTGACAAGTTGCCAAAGAGTTTGCTTGTCTAAGGAAGACTATTTCTCCTTCATTTATGGAACTTAGTTTTTTAGGATACAAAATTTTTGGCTGATAATTATTCTGCTTAAGAAGACTAAAGATAGGATCCTAATCCCTTTTGATTTGTGATATTTCTGCTTAGAGGTCTGCTGTTAATCTGATAGGTTTTCTTTATATGTTATTTGATCTTTTTGTCTTTCTGCCCTTACAATTCTTTCCTTCATGTTGATTTAGATAGCCTAATGACTATATACCTTGGTGATGTCCTTTTTGCAATGAAGTTTCCAGGTTCCAAATTTTTTGCTTTTTCTTCTTTCTCCCACAGGAATATCCATATTTCTTAGCTATGGGCATTTTATTAATATATAATCTCATATTTCTCAAAGACTTTGTTCATTTATTTTAATTCTTTTTTCCTTATTTTTTTCTAACTTGGTTAATTCAAAAGACTTGTCTTCAAGCTCTGAAATTCTTTTTTCTTCTTGATCTATTCTATTATTTGAGCTTTCTACTGCATTTTGTAAATCCATGAACATGTCTTTCATTTCCAGAAGTTCTGGGTTTTTTTAATATATCTCTTCTTCAAACAATATTTTATCCTTCATTTTTAGGATTAATGGCCACAGATTTATAAAATGGTTCTTGTCCTCCAATTTTGAATCTTCTGTTGATGAACAAGATATATTGCTTTTCTTTAGCAGGGGAAGAATCATAAGGTTCAGATCATTCAGCACTGGAAGCTCATATCTCCTCGGGGTGTCCTATATTCAGTCCCAGTGGCAGGGCTGTAACCTGGTCATGAACATAAAGTGCTCCCCTAGAACCATAATCAGTGGAAATTCCTATACATACTTTTCATTTTATCAGTAAACTATTCAATTGTCTCACATTTTTTGGAACATTTCATTGACATTGCTTAGAACACGATAGGTATCTCAAGTT
>NW_012149730.1:1949222-1951154 GCF_000956105.1 Propithecus coquereli | reverse complement strand
TTAGAGACTAGATAGGACTTTTATAAAATTAGTTGATAGGGATTGATTTCCCTGTTTTAGAAATTTATTGTGGTCCTCCCAGAATTTGGTTTTGCTTAATTCTCACTACAGAGGAGAGTTCACACAATTCTAAAGTTTCTCATTTATATGTCAAATTGGAAATGGGTAGAGGCATATGCAACTAATACCTGTTTAGAAAGCATACAGTGGAAAATTGTTCTATTCTCATAATGTATCAAATCCAATAAGACATTCAGACAGAGGTGTCATTTCTACAGGGTATTCTTAATTTCACATTTTCTAATTTGTAATTTAATATAACTCTGGTACCTACTACCACAGAATCACATTATCCTCAAAGTTTTATCTTGGTTCGTCCTCTAATGTTGTCTTCTCTGCCTTTTGATAGTATTTCCCTGTTCTGTGTTCTAGTTTCTGGTAATCCTAGAAAACTCTGTTCACTGCCTATTCAAGTTAGTTCAAAATTCTTTGGATTTCCCTGCTGAAATTTTACAAGTAGATCTCAACCTTCTTTTATTCTATTGCTTTAACAGAAATATCCTCTGCACCTTGCTTACGTGCTTTATTTTCCCAACACCCTTTGACATATCTAAAACAGGAGTAAATAGAACAAATATGTCAGGTCTATTCAGTGAGGTGAATACGGTTGACTGAGCTACCAGGAGTTTTCCACCTCATAATCAGTAATAATTCACTACCTTATTTTATATAGGACCTTCACCAATTTATTTCTTTTTTATCCTACTTTCATTAGCCATCAAACCGAGTTTGTCATGGCTGTCTATATAGTATTCTATTCTTCTAAAAGGAAGATTATGTAAGGGTAACAAGCACAATGAACTGTCCTTATCACTGAATTTATCATAGTCTATGTTGAGGCATTTTCCATTAAGAATAATTCCATGGTTTATCAATATTCAATCTAAGGTGACTGCATTTGGAACATTTCTCCTATCCCTGCAGGGCTCTTTCATCTACCATTATGTGAAAGAATTGGGTATGAATTCCAGGGTAAGCTCATTGGATTTTTACTTTAACCATGGGATATCATTATTTAGAATGAGAAACATGTACTGAAGTTTACATTAGTCTGGCCATATAATTCTCTCCATTCAGACCGAATGGATTCCCTATCATTAAAATATTACTCCCTTGAACATGCAATCTGAATATCCAGATTGATAAAACCTCATCAGATTTCTAGTGTTTGTTGTTGGCAAGATGCTTTGATTATTTAACAATACCCTTTAGTTTCCATGGTCATCTGGCATTGTCTTCCCACCTCTTGGACAGTCAGTGGTGGTCATAGTCAGTGACCTCTATTTGAACAGTAAATATAACATCTACCAAGTTCCCAGCAAAACTTGTCATGACTTATCTTCTATTTTACACATTTGCCTCATCTCTTCTAAGTCAAGTCTATTTCTTTGTGTTCTCTTGGTAGGATTTCCATTTTGTTGATGATATTAATAATGATCAAGCAATGTTTCCAGCCATTTTTTCTGTTTGCCTTTTTTTATTAATCCATTTTGTTTAATCCTAAATGTTTGAAGCTATCTCATCTAAATTCCATTGATAACGTTTGTCCCCCATAATTTTCCTCAAAAACCTTCCACTACTTCAAGCCAAGGATGAATTGGCAGCCATCCTATCACCAAAGTCTCAAAAGATCCTCCCAACCATCCTTGTGCATGAGTCTAATTTAATCACAAGATCACTGGAGTAGATTTCAAGTGTACAATGACCATCAAACTCACTTACTCAGTGTTTACTTAGCCACATTTATTACTCAAGTTTATTTAGCTGTAAGCAAGATAGCAAACAGGTAAAGCAGCAGCATGAACAGCAGCAAAATTCCCAAGGCCATGGACACCCAAATATAGCTTCCCAAGTCTCATCACTGAATGCAAA
>NW_012149730.1:1946183-1947592 GCF_000956105.1 Propithecus coquereli | reverse complement strand
AGGTCTAAAGAGGTGGGTTGGGCTCATTCACGTAAGTAACTAACCATCTATGCCAGCCTCAGAGCTATTTCTCAATAAGTATTTCTCAGATGTCACAGTAAAATTGCCAATTACCACCTGTAATTTTGGAAGTCCCTAGAAAATAGTTAATTTGCAAAAGCTAAATGCTCAAATACGAATGGAACACAATGTTTCTAAATAAGCTAGTTATGGGTAATATTACCAAACTGTCACCAGACCCATATCGAAGTAAACATATACAAAGCTGGATTCCTTTACACACAGCTCGTGGACCGCCCTGACCACTAGCACTAACCTGTAGGACTTGGGTTTTTTTCAGCAGAAAATAAAGAAGAAACAGTTTGAAAGTTCTCTGACAACTATTTATTTCTTCATTATTCTTCTCAAGGCACTGATAACCTCTTTGTTCCTCAGGCTGTAAATAAAAGGATTTAATAGAGGAATTATTATGGTGTAAAATACAGAATACATTTTGTCCTGATCTTCAGCTGTTCCAGACCCAGGACGCACATACATGAAGAAGAGAGTGCCATAGAACAAAGATACAGAGAGCAGGTGGGCACTGCACGTGGAGAAGGCTTTGCTCCTGCCTTTCTCAGACCTCTTTTTCAGGATGGCAAAGAGGACACAGGAGTAAGAGATTATGATAGTGATAAAAGTGAAGCCTTGTATACAAGCTGAAAAGATTAAAACCAGAAGTATATTAACCATAGGATCAGAGCAAGAAATTTTGAACAATTGTAAAATTTCACAGTAGAAATAATGTATGATATTTGACGTGCAGAAAATTAATCTAACTAACAAACCTACATGAATTGCTGAATGCAGAAAACCAATGAAATATGAAAAACCGATAAACCGAGTACAGAGGTTATTGGACATCACCACTGGATAAGACAAGGGACTGCATATGGCTACATAGCGGTCATAGGCCATCGCTACCAGGAGGAAACATTCTGTGGTCACACTGGAACCAAAAAAATAAAATTGGGCTATACAGTCAAAGAGGGATATCACATGGTTCTTAGATAAAAAATTGATAAGCATCTTAGGAGTCACAGAGGATGAAGTGCATGCATCTGCAAAGGCTAAACTGCCAAGGAATAAGTACATGGGGGTGTGAAGGTGGGGGTCCTTCCAGATGAGAGCAATCAGGCCCAGGTTGCCCACCATGGTGATGAGGTAGATCAGTAAAAACACCAGGAACAGGGGCACCTGCAACCCTGAATGATCTGTAAGTCCTGTGAGGACAAACTCAGCCACCAGAGTCTTATTTTCTTCTGCCATATGTGACCTGGCCAATCACTAGAACAAAAGAATAAGTGAGGAAATAGTCACAAAAGAGTCATAAAATTGGTGACATTTTTGTGTGACTAACATTTTCCCAT
>NW_012149730.1:1944444-1946133 GCF_000956105.1 Propithecus coquereli | reverse complement strand
AAGTTGGGTAATGTAATGCCTCCAGATTGGTTCTTTTTGCTTAGGATTGCTTTGGCTATTAAGGTACCATATGAATTTTAGAATGGACTTTTCTAGTTCTGTAAAAAATGACATTGGTATTTTGATAGGAATTGCACTGAATCTGTAGATTGCTTTGGGCAGTAAAATCATTTTCACTATATTGATTTTTACAATCCATGAGCATGAAATATTTTCCCATTTCTTTGTGTCATCTATGACTTCTTTCCTCAGTCTTCTGTAGTTCTACTTGTAGAGATCTTTCACCCCCTTGGCTAAGTCTACTGCTAGATTTTTTTTTTTTTTTGGCACCTATTGTAAATGGGATTGAGTTTTGGATTTGATTCTCAGATTGGTTATTGGTTTATAGCAGTGCTACTAATTTGCATATGTTGATTTTATAACCTGAGATTTTACTGAATTCATCTATCAAATCTAGCAGTCTTTTGGAAGAGTCTTTAGGATTTTTCTAGGTGTAAGATCATATTATAGGCAAACAAAAATAGTTTGACTTCCTGTTTTCCAATTTGGATGCCTTTTGTTTCCTTCTTTTGCCTGATTGCTCTGACTAGGACATTCAGTACTATGTTGATTAGAAGTGGTAAAAGGGGGTATCTTGCTTTGTTCCAGTTTTCAGGGGGAATGCTTCATCTTTTTCCCATTCAGTATGATGTTGTATGTGGGTTTTTCATATCTGGCTTTTATTATTTTGAGGTATGTTTCTTCTATGCCTAGAGTTTTGAGGGTTTTCATCATGAAGGGATGCTAGATTTTATAAAATGCTTTTTCTGCATCTATTGAGATGAGAATGTGGTGTTTGTTTTTGCTTCTGTTTATGTGGTGAATCATATTTATTAACTTACATATTTTGAATCATCTTTGTATCCCTGGGATGGAACCCACTTGATCAAAGTGAATTATATTTTTGATGTTCTGTTGGATTCAGTTTGCTAGTATTATCTTCAGGATGTTCACGTTTATGTTCATAAGGGATATCGGTCTGTAGTTTTGTTATTGTTGTTATTGTGTCCTTTCCTGGGTTTGGTATTAGAGTGATAGTCACTTCATAGAATGAGTTGGGGAGGATTCCCTCCTTCCCAGTATTCTGGAATCATTTCGGTAGTATTAGTACCAGTTCTTCTTTGTAGGTCTGGTATAATTTGGGTGTGAATCCATCTAGCCCTGGGCTTTTTTGTTGTTTTGGGGAGATATTTTATTACTGATTCAATCTCACTACTTGTTATTGGTCTATTCAGGATTTCTATTTCTCCCTGATTTAAACTTGGGGATTTGTACATTTTCAGGAATTTATCCATTTCCTCTACATTTTCTAGTTTGTTTGCATGGAGTTGTTCATAATGGTATTATTGGATGATCTTTTACATTTCTGTGGCATCAGTTGTAAATTCATTTTCATTTTAGATTGAGCTTATTTGAATCCTTTCTCTTATTTTCTTGGTTAATTTAGCTAATGATCTATCAATTTTGTTTATCTTTTCAAAGAAGCAACTTTTCTTTCTATTGATCTTTTGCATTTTTTTTGTTTCATTTCATTTAGTTCTTCTCTGATCTCTGTTATTTCTTTTATTCTCCTAGCTTTGAATTTGGTTTGTTCCTGTTTTTCTAGTTCATTGAGATGTGACACTAGGTTCTGTCTTTTTGATTTAGACA
>NW_012149730.1:1930545-1930864 GCF_000956105.1 Propithecus coquereli | reverse complement strand
TTTTTTAGTACAGCTGCCTTGCGTAATATACAGGTTATATAATAAACAATCTTGACAACTGGTACAATACACTTAGGACATTTCAGATCAACAGGAAATTCAGACCAATCCCAGTCATTTATTCTGAATTGATGCACATCTTGAGCTAATATTGCAAGTTGTCTAAATGTCACTTCCTCAGAGGGGGCTCAAACTGCAGGAAAAAACTACAGTTTAACTGGTACCCTTTTCTTTCCATGATAATATAAAATAATAGCTGGGATTTTGTTAAACATAATCCTGGTAAAATCCTGTATTTGTGCAATTATAAAGATAATAA
>NW_012149730.1:1925177-1925488 GCF_000956105.1 Propithecus coquereli | reverse complement strand
TTTTTTTATTTCATTCTTAATTTCTTTTTTCACTCATTAGTCATTCAGGAGCATGTTGTTTAATTTCTATGTATTTGTATAGTTTCTAATGTTTTCCTTATTATCAATGTCTAGTTTTATTCCATATGGTCACATAAGGTACTTGATATGGTTTCAATTTTTTAAAATTTTTTGAGACTTGTTTTGTGTTCTAACACATAGTCAATTCTGGAGAATGCTCCATGTGATGATGAAAAGAATGTGTATTCTGCAGCTGTTCAGTGAAATGTTCTGTAAATGTCTGTTAGGTCCATTTGGTCTATGGTGTCGTT
>NW_012149730.1:1923731-1925127 GCF_000956105.1 Propithecus coquereli | reverse complement strand
TCTGTCCAGATTTTGTTTGCTGATTTAAAAAAATATCCTGTATAGGATTTTAATTTCTTACTTAGACACTTTGTTATCTTATAGACAAATTACAAAGATCTAATAATACAAATTATGAAAATCTTTGCATCCTCACCCAGTTCCTAGAAAATATTGGGAAACTGGAAATGTGCTTGTTTTCTGGAAGTAATATAAAAGGTACAGAAATGAAGCAGTATTAATTGTGTACTGCTTCACACTGCTTACATAATTCCTTGGAAACTCCACACTACAGGGAGATAGCATTTTCTTTCTTCTATTTTCAAACCCATTCTTTAAAAAATGTTTAAATTCCCTTAGTGTTTCTAAGGGATTCTCAATGGAATGAAGTCAAAGTTGTTCTATTGGGCATTGTAAGCTAATCATCAAACCACCCATATACAACTAGTCATAACAATTAAAACTACACGTTGTGTCCTCAGGGTTCACTGTAGGGGCATGTTTATAAAATATCACTGAGTAGAATTTATAATAAGCTTGTCTTCTTTCCCCTTATCTTTTGTTGATGCCACAGCCAAACCACCAAATTAACTCGATTTCCATTTGGAAATCCCCAAGATACCTTAGAGTTAACACGTACAAATCTGAGATTAATACTTTCCCCTATTCCACCCCCAAACCTGGCATTCTTCCAGTGTTCCTTGGCTCAGGGAATAGGATCACCAAACAAGCATTTATGCAAGCCATAAACCAGGGACACAGCTTTTACACTAACCTCACCCTCCACTGCCCTGTTTCAACCATTGCCAAGACCTCTAGATTTTATCTGCTAAAGATGTCTTAAATCCAACTATTTATTCCAATTACACCTTTACCCTCAAAAGCCCAGATAAATTCATCTCTTGCCTGGACTTCTTAAATAATCTCCTAACTATATTATCTGTATCTGCTAACACAGTCATCTAGTGTATTTTCCATACTGACATCAGACTGCATGTACAGTTCTCAACCACCACAGCATAAACACATTGCCTCACTTAAAATTTATAAATAACTTCTCATTGCACATAGGACAATATCTAAAATTCTTTTTTAAATTTCATGTTATTTTATTGACAAATAATATACATATTCATGTGGTACATAGTGATATTTCGATACATATAATGTATGGTGATCAGATCGGAGTAATTAAATATTCATCATCTCAAACATTTTTCATTTCTTTGTGTTGGGAACATTCAGTATTCTGTTCAAACTATTTGAAACTATATAATATATTGTTGTTAACTATAGTTGTCCTACAGTGCTACAGAACACTAGAATTTATCCCTCCTTTCTAGCTGTACTTTTGTATCCCTTAACAAATCTCTGCTTAGCCCTCCCTTCCCAGCCTTTCATATTTTCTGTACTACTT
>NW_012149730.1:1922820-1923681 GCF_000956105.1 Propithecus coquereli | reverse complement strand
TCAGCAATAGAGTGAGACCCTGTCTCAAAAAAAAATGCATTGCTTGTTTTATAATAATGAGAATATTATTCATACTTATCTGTATCTTTCTTTTCTCAGATAACTATGCATTGTGGTAAATCTCAATTCAATTGGTATAACTCTTTTTTAAATGGCTGAATTTTATTCCATAATATGAATGCACTGTGATTTATCCAATCATTTCACTGTGGATGTGTCTGGTATTTGAGAGGTATTAGTCTATCTTCACTGAAAATATTAATAAATGAAGAATAGAGTTTTAGAATTTTTACTTTTAAATATATACCCACAGAGGGCCCTAGTATGTACAACAGAGCCATAAATATAAATTAAAAATTAAGAACCATAAGAGATTTTTGCTCTCAGACATTTTTCTTTATAACCTCAAATGACTGAATTATTGATATTCCTGGTCTTAGTTCCTACAAGGTATGGTTTAGCTGAGAATTAATAATCTTTGTGAATTCTTTTCTCAAGTTATTTGAGACACAAGCAAACTCAAGGAGTCTGTTGAAGTTACCTTTAGTGATGTTAGCCCATATCCTCATGATTTCATGAAATTAAAGAATTTTTCTTACATTCACTCAAGAAAACCTTTGGTCAAAATCTCCCGTTCTGAAAAATTACAAGTAAGTGAGATTTGAGCAACATATCTTATAACTCTTAAGAAAACTTTTCACATTGTAAAATAAATTCTGAATATGTTGGATTTTTCTTGTCATTATTAGTTAAGTTTTTCATTTTTCATTCTTCTATTAACCAAAGTTTATTTAAAATCTTCCCAACAATAGGGTTATCTCCACTGTAAAAATTCTGATGGAAATACACATGTTTAGACAA
>NW_012149730.1:1921042-1921405 GCF_000956105.1 Propithecus coquereli | reverse complement strand
TATTTTCCTTCTATACCTATTTTTTTTAGACTTTTTATCATTAAGGGATGCAGAATTTTATTAAAAACTTCTTCATCATCTGTTGAGATAATCATGTGATTTTTGTACTTCATTCTATTGATGTGATGTATGATGTTTATGGATTTGTATGTTGAGCCATCCTTGCATTCCTGGAATAAATCCCACTTGATTGTGGTATATTACCTTATTGATGTGTTAATTGGATTTGGTTTTCTATTATTTTTTTTTGAGGATTTTCATGTCTATATACCTCAGGAGTATTGGCCTGTAGTTTTCTTTTTTTGTTGTTGTGTCCTTGTCTGAATTTGGTAACAGGGTTATGCTGGCCTCATAGAATGAGTT
>NW_012149730.1:1920658-1920992 GCF_000956105.1 Propithecus coquereli | reverse complement strand
TAAACATGGGGGGGTACATGTCTCTCCAATATAATGAGATCCTTTGGATAAATTCCCAGTAGTGGGATTGCTAGATCATATGGTAGTTCTATTTGCAGTTTGTTGAGGTACCTCCATACTGTTCTCCATGGTGGCTGTTATAGTTTGCATTCCCATCAGCGGTGCATAGGAATTTCCTTTTTTCCTCATGCTCTCCAGCATTTGTTTTTGTCATTGCTGTTGTTTGGTCTTTTTGATAGTAGCCATCTTAACTCAGGTGAAATGATATCTCATTGCAGTTTTATTTGCATTTGGTGAAGTTGAGTATTTGTCATATATTTGTTGCCTATTTATA
>NW_012149730.1:1920271-1920608 GCF_000956105.1 Propithecus coquereli | reverse complement strand
CAGCTTTATAATATATTTTGATGTCTGGTAGTGTGATGATTCCAGCTTTAATATTTTTGCTCAGGACTGCTTTGGTTATTTGGGGTCTTTTGTGTACCATACAAATTTTAGGATCTTTTCTTCCTGTGAAGAATATCACTGGTCTTTTGATAGGGATTACATTGGATCTATAGATTGCTTTAGGTAGCATTTTCATTTTAACAATATTAATTCTTCCCATCCATGAGCACTGGGTGTCTTCCCCTTTGTTTGTGTCCTCATAAATTTCTTGAAGTTGTTCACCTCCTTTGTTAAATTTTTCCCCAGGTTTGTTTTCATTTTGTGTGTGTGTGTGTGT
>NW_012149730.1:1919781-1920102 GCF_000956105.1 Propithecus coquereli | reverse complement strand
GTACATGTCTCTCCAATATAATGAGATCCTTTGGATAAATTCCCAGTAGTGGGATTGCTAGATCATATGGTAGTTCTATTTGTAGTTTGTTGAGGTACCTCCATACTGTGCTCCATGGTGGCTGTTATAGTTTGCATTCCCATCAGCGGTGCATAGGAATTCCCTTTTTTCCTCATGCTCTCCAGCATTTGTTTTTGTCGTTGCTGTTGTTTGGTCTTTTTGATAATAGCCATCTTAACTCAGGTGAAATGATATCTCATTGCAGTTTTATTTGCATTTGGTGAAGTTGAGTATTTGTCATATATTTGTTGCCTATTTATA
>NW_012149730.1:1917843-1918370 GCF_000956105.1 Propithecus coquereli | reverse complement strand
TACCTCAGGAGTATTGGCCTGTAGTTTTCTTTTTTTGTTGTTGTGTCCTTGTCTGAATTTGGTAACAGGGTTATGCTGGCCTCATAGAATGAGTTAGGAAGAATTTCATCTACTTCAATTTTTTGAAATAGTTTGAGAAGTATTGGTATTAATTTTTCTTTAGAAGTTCAGTAGAATTTGGCTGTGGAGCCGTTTGGTCCTCAACCTTTTTTTGTTGGAAGATTTTATTTTTTTTTTACAAATTTAATTTTGTTACTGGTATTGGTCTGTTCAGATTTTTACTTCTTCTTGGTTCAATCTTTTTAGATTGTATATATCCAAGAATTTATTCATTTCTTCTATGTGTTCTAAATTATTGGCATGTAGTTGTTCATAGTAGTCTGTAATGAACCTTTGTATTTCTGTGGTGCCCATTGTAATATCTCATTTTCTTTGCTGACTTTATTTATTTGGGCTTAGCCTAGCTAATAGTTTGTAATTTTGATTATATTTTCAAAAAACCAACTTTTTGTTTCATTGATAATATG
>NW_012149730.1:1916940-1917793 GCF_000956105.1 Propithecus coquereli | reverse complement strand
GATGTAAGATTCCCATGAGCATTTCTTGTAAGACTCGTGTAGTGGTGACGAATTCTCTCAGTTTTTGCTTGTCTGTGAAAGATTATATTTTTTCTTAATATCTGAAGGATAGCTTTAATGGATATGATATTCTTGATTGGCAGGTTTTTTTCTTTCAGTACTCTGAATATATCATCCCATTCTCTGCTAGCCTATAAGGTTTTTGCTGAGAAATATGCTGTGAGTAGAAAGGAGATTCTCTTACATGTGACTTGATGCTTTTCTCTTGCTACTTTTAAAATCCTTTCTTTGTCTTTGCTTTTGATAATTTGACTAAATGGCTTCCTGGACCTAGATGTCCATCTCTTCCCCAACACTTGAGACATTTTCTGCTGTTGTTTCATTAAATATGTTTATCTCACTTTTTCCCTTCTCTTTTCCTTCTGGAACACCCATAATACAAATTTTTATTTGCTTAATGGTGGCCCAGAAATCCTGTAGGCTTTCTTCATTCTTTTTTTTTTTTCTTTTTTCTTTTGTCTGCCTGCATTATTTCAAAAGACCTGTGTTCGAGTTCCAAACTTCTTTCTTCTGCTTGGTCTAGTCTGTTGTTGAAACTCTTGATTGTATTTTTTATTTCATTCATTGAATTCTTCAGCTGTACGATTGTTTTTGGTTCTTTTTCATTATATCTGTCTCTTTGGTAAATTTTTCACTCAAATCATGAATTGTTTTCTCCTGATTTTGATGAATTACCTATCTGTATTCTCTTGCATCTAACTGAGTTTTCTTAAGACTGTAATTTTGAATTCTTTTTCTGGCATTTCATATATTTCCTTTCAATGGGGATTGTTACTGCAGAATTATTGTTTTC
>NW_012149730.1:1915562-1916890 GCF_000956105.1 Propithecus coquereli | reverse complement strand
TCCTTCCTCACCTCTTTTTATATCTTTTAATCTGAATTTTATTTTGTCTGATATAAATATAACTATTCCTGCTCACTTTTTGTTTACATTTGCATGGAATAATTTTTTTCTCCCATCACTTTCAGGCTATGTGTGTATTTATAAGTGAGATGGATTTCTTGTGGGCAGCATATAGTTGGGACTTGTTTTTTTATCCATTTATCCAGGCTATATCTTTTAAATAGGGAATTTAATCGATTTGTATTAAGGGTTTTTATTCATAGGTGAGGACTTACTCCTGTCATTTTATTGATTATTTTCTGGTTGTTTTGTATATCCTCCATTTCCTTCTTTCTTATTGTTTTCTTTTGTGATTGAGTGGTTTTCTGTAGTGATAAAGTTTGATTTCTTTCTTTCTCCTTTGCGTATCAGCTCTACCAGTGAGTTTTATAGTTTCTCATGTTTTCATGATGGTGGTTATTATCTTTTCACTTCCTGATGTAAGATTCCCATGAGCATTTCTTGTAAGACTCGTGTAGTGGTGACGAATTCTCTCAGTTTTTGCTTGTCTGTGAAAGATTATATTTTTTCTAAATTTCTGAAGGATAGCTTTAATGGATGTGATATTCTTGATTGGCAGGTTTTTTTCTTTCAGTACTCTGAATATATCATCCCATTCTCTGCTAGCCTATAAGGTTTTTGCTGAGAAATCTGCTGTGAGTAGAAAGGAGATTCTCTTACATGTGACTTGATGCTTTTCTCTTGCTACTTTTAAAATCCTTTCTTTGCCTTGCTTTGGATAATTTGACTAAATGGCTTCCTGGACCTAGATGTCCATCTCTTTCCCAACACTTAAGACATTTTCTGCTGTTGTTTCATTAAATATGTTTATCTCACTTTTTCTCTTCTCTTTTCCTTCTGGAATACCCATAATACAAATTTTTATTTGCTTAATGGTGGCCCAGAAATCCTGTAGGCTTTCTTCATTCTTTTTTTTTTTTCTTTTTTCTTTTGTCTGCCTGCATTATTTCAAAAGACCTGTGTTTGAGTTCCAAACTTCTTTCTTCTGCTTGGTCTAGTCTGTTGTTGAAACTCTTGATTGTATTTATTATTTCATTCATTGAATTCTTCAGCTGTACGATTGTTTTTGGTTCTTTTTCATTATATCTGTCTCTTTGGTAAATTTTTGACTCAAATCATGAATTGTTTTCTCCTGATTTTGATGAATTACCTATCTGTATTCTCTTGCATCTTACTGAGTTTTCTTAAGACTGTAATTTTGAATTCTTTTTCTGGCATTTCATATATTTCCTTTCAATGGGGATTGTTACTGCAGAATTATTGTTTTC
>NW_012149730.1:1898650-1914294 GCF_000956105.1 Propithecus coquereli | reverse complement strand
GATGATATGATATTATATCTAGAAAACCCCAAAGACTCATCTAAGAGACTCCTAGAACTGATAAATGAATTCAGCAAAGTATCAGGCTACAAAATCAATACATATAAAGTAGGTTTCATAGAAAAAACTTATTCATATAAATGGGCCTTAGGGTGTGTTGGTTCAGTGGAGTGCATTGGTCTTGGTTCTAGGTGGATGTGGTAGTGTAGTTTCCAGGTTGTTTTTCAGCTATAATTCACAAAAGTGGTATTTGCAAGTTTCTCAGTAGCCTAGACTGAAAGAGTCTGTGGCAACAGTGAAGCAGGTTTGCCAGGAGTGGGCTCACTGAACTGTTTCTCAAGTCAGGGATGCATGCATACACATGGTGTGTTGGATAACTTGGGTTCTGGCTCAGTGGGGTTGGGGCCATATGTTTGCTTGGCCAGCCTGGGGGCATGCACACCAGGAATGGTCCATGGGACTGTTTCTCAAGTCTGGTATGTAGGTACACAGCTGTTCAGCTGGCCTGTGGATGTGTCTGCTGGGGATAGCCCACAGGGCTGCTTCTCAAGCTTGGTACATGGTGATGTGGCTTCTCAGCCAGCCTGGGTGTGTGTCTGCTGTGGGTGTCCTACGAGAATATTTCTCCAGCTTGGTTGGGACATGGCCATGCAGCTGCTCAGTTGGCTGAGGGTGTGTCTTCTGGGAATGGCCCATAGGACTGATTTTCAGGTCCAGAATGTGGGTACAGGGCTGCTTGGCTGGCCTGGGAGTGTGTCTGTAGGAGGTGGCCCACTGTGCTATTTCTTAGGCCTGGAATGCAGATGCACAGCTGCTCAGTGGATCTGGGCATATTTTTGCCAGGGGTAGGCCACAGAGCTATTTCTCAGTCTGTGGTTGCAAGCACAGGGCCTTGAGGAGGTCAGGACAGGGCACCTCAGGGTTGTTGCTCAGGCCCTGAGTATAGGCACATAGCCACTTCATCAGCCTGGGAGCATGTCAGCTGCGCAGAGGCTTGAGGGCCTTTCCCACTTGTGGGAGGACATGCAGCAGTTTGGCCAGCTCAAGGGTGGGTTCACGCTGGCAGGACTGCCAGACTGTTTCTCTGGCTGGAAGTGAGAGCAGCAGGGGTTGGTTTCCCTGCCATGGATCCACAGACCTGGAGTTTTTGTGTTCGGCCACCAGTGTGGGCTTGGCGGAATGAGGATGGAGCCCCAGTGCCGGACAGGTAAAGTGGCTACTGACCCCTCACAGGAGGTCACACTCCAGAGGTGGCTCTAGTCTCAAGATAATGCTATGCTGCAGCAGCTTGTCTTACAGGGGTGGGCAGAGGTTGGAGAGTGTACACCTTGTGCTCCCAATCCTGGGCAATGCAGCTGCATGAATTCCCAGCAGTTCTCCAAACTGGGAGACTGTGGGATTCTCCTGTTGTAAGGACTATAGGTGTTTGCCATAGCAATGGGGACTGGGGGGAACCTTCTGCTTACCTTTTTCCCTTAGCAGGAATTCCCTACTGACTCTAGGCAGATCTAATTTGGGTGGGGGAGATGCAGCTACAGAGGCCAAATGCCTCCATACTGCCCTCCTGGACTTCTAATCATCACAGTAGGTCTCCACTCCACTCCCCCACCCCCCACTGTACTCCAGCACTCTCTCTTCAACACCCCAGTAAAATCTTAGCTGTTTATCTGTTGTCTTGGTCCTTTCTTGTTGGGGAAATGAATGCCAGGCACCTCTAGTCAGCCATCTTGCTCCCAACCTTCAACAGCTAAAATTCTAAAGCCTAAATATCCATGTCCCTATACTGAAAATAGACCCAATAACTGTGCGTACATAGTTTAGGGATTTGGGGCATTGTATTTGTGCACTACATATACTACCCCTAACTGCATGTACAGATAATCCCCAATGTCTTAGGGGATTGACACAATATAAGTTTAGTTCTCCTTCATGTAAAGTATTAATCACATGTTCCTAATTGAAAGACTATTCTACTCCACTTGGTGATTCAGAATCTTGGAGTCCTTCCATCTTCTCACTCAAGTATTTTCCTCACACAGCTTCCGTCAATGTCTCAGTTCTCATCTGGACCAAGCTGGGGGGAGAATGTTCACAGAGGAATCAAAGTGTGAGTTGTTTATGAGCCAGAAATGTAAGTGATGTATATTACTCTCAATCCTAAATTCAATCACATGACCACAGTTAGCTACAAAGAGAAGCTCTGTGTGTAGAAAGAAAGAAAATGGATTTGAGGATTAGCTAACAGTTTTTCTACTCTACTTCCTTTTATTGTCAATTACTTGTTTCACCCTCTTTTCCCCACATGAGACAATCTCATCCTTTCCACAATGGAGTCAAACACAATTCCCGTCTAGTCCCTGTCTGTCTTAGTCTATATGCATTGTTATAATTAAAATACCTGAGGCTGAGTAATTTATAATGAAAAGAGGCTTATTTGGCTTGCAGTTCTGCAGGCTGTACAAGAAGTGTGGATCCAGCATCTGCTTCTGGTGAGGACTTCAGGGATTCTTCTAATCATGGCAGGAGGTGAAGGGGAAGCAGGTGTGTCACATGGCAAGAGAGGGAATAAGAGAGAGAGAAGGAGGTGCCAGGCTCTTTTCGACAGAATGGCACCAAACCATTCATGAGGGATCTGCCCTTATGACCCAAACACCTCTCACCTCCAACACTGGGAATCAAATTTCAGCATCAGATTTGGAGGGGACAAATATCCAAACTATATCACTGTCTCAAAAAAAGTTAGGATCTTCAGGTGATACTCTGTTCCCTTCATCAAATCAAGTTGTGGCTGTGCTTTGTCTAAGTATCAAAAATTTCTTTACAATATATTATTTTTGCCACATGTAATATTAATAATTACATTTCTCAATGTACAGTTTTCTAGGATTTATCTGTCATTTCATGGAGTACAGGAACTTTACAACGATACTTATCCGGACTACTTATCAGGTCAAATTCACATGATAACAGCAACATAATGGAGTAGACTGCTGTTCTGCAAAATGTCCAGTAAATAAAGCTTCCTTCAGACACAGAGCAGAAGAGTTAGCATAGCCCTGAGGCAAGATCATCAATGTATACTGTTGCCCATCCCAGGTGAATGTAAAATACTCTGATCCTCATTCATCATCTGTCTGGAAAATAATACATTTTCTACACCAATAACCACATAGCTCACACAAGATATTGTACTGACATATTCTAGTAAGGGTAGCTCATCTGACAGAACAATAGCAATAAACACTACAATGTGGCTAGGTGTGTGGTTGTCTAGCATTATCAGCCATGACCTCTATGGGTTTTGTAGAGACCATGATGGAAGAATAAAAAGGGATATTATGGGAATCACCACCATTGCAGCCTTTGAATCCCTGAGAGTAGCACTAATCTCTGACACTGAATCAAAAATGTCTTCTATGTCTCTCTGAGATACAAACCTTTCAAATGACTGAAGCTGACAGACCCCACAATTCTCATGGGGCAGCCTCTAAAGGACTATTTGGACAGTGCTGCTTATTCTAAAGACCTCAGCAAGTTGCAAGTCCTTTAAACACCAGGGGAAGCCATAACCTAGTGCTGCCTTTATCCAAGGTGCTTTGATTATCTGCAAGAACTGGACTACTTAAAAAATGTTAAATCACAGAATCTAAAAGGGAAAAAAAGTGTATTTACACGACAGCTCTCTTGAGTTGCAACAGTTGCCTCTGACAAGCATTTAGCATATGGAAATCTTCCATGAATTTCCCTCAGTAAAGGGGTAAATTTCATTCTTTGTGGACTTTTATGGTTTGTTTATACCTTCCAAGTCAAAAGTTTCCTGCTCATGGCATAGGAGTAACTTGAAAATCATCTCCAAAGATATTTCTCCAGGGTATGGAAATGTTATATAGTGTTAAATTTTGTTTTTCCGAAAGCGAAAACACAAAACTAGGATTTTTTCATTTAAAAAATCAATTTAAGAGGAGTGAGTCTTGCATGAGAAATAAATACTTGAATTAAATGAGAGCTACACAAGAGCAAATTAAGTTACCTGAAAATTCAAGGGATTCAGTAAATCACCCAAGTAGAAAATGACACACAGCCCGAGTCCTCCCCTCAGTAGTACTGCAGGGACTCCTGGTCCCATCGCAATAGCAGGGAACAGTGATGGGCAAATTTCAAGCCACCCTCTGCCTAATCTTGTTGCAAACCATGCCCCAGAGTTGTACAGGAAAGACCAAGAGGTGATTCCTTTCCACACTCTAAAGCAAGACTCTGGGCAGAAGACTCCTCCCTCAGGCTCCATTAAAACTATCTACAAATCTCTTCAACTCCAGCTTGGAGCCTGGCAAAAGGAAATTGGAACACTGTCATCTGACTGTTTCCCTTCCCTATCTATCTCCTTATTTTTCTCCCATCACCACTCAGTGAGAAAACGCAGGCTTACTTTTTACTTCTCTTACTTTACTTCCTCCTTGTACCATAAAGAAGCCAGCCTCAGCCTAGCAGGTGTAGCTATATTTCCAGTATGGAACTCTGACCTAAGTCTTATGGGTCACTTCTTAACATATGAATACGAAAGAGCTAGGTGAAAGAATTTTTATGAATATTCTTTCAAGACAAATTCCTGTTTTTGATGTCAGAAGGTGAATTCCTTCTTTCTTTTGTATTGCTTCTATAACAATTCAAAACATACTCCCGGACAGATAGAAACTTTATGCCAATTATAAAGCCAGCTCTAGATTCAGAGAAGTGACTAAGAAAAGAAAATTAATACTTTCCACCCTCTTTGCTCCATTACTTTCTCTGCTTAGTAAACAAGTCCACTCAAAAGATTCCTACTCTTTTGGGGGGAGGGGAAGGGGACTCTACCTACTTCCAGAAAGATCTCAGAGTTGAATTTTCTGTCATTCAGACTGTCAAAGTTGGCTAAGTGAAACTGGATATTGGATTCAAGTCTTTCCTCCCATCAGGAAGCTGCCTCCACCCACAGTACAGCCCATCCCTGTCCCAAGGATTCCAGCTACAAGTTCAGCAGGTCAGCCTCCCTTGGGGAGGTATAAATAGGCCTTGACTGGAGGTGGAGCAGTTATCTTTATAAAGGTGTCAAAAAGCATAGGCTTTCACCCAAATCCCAGTTTTTCTCTTTCCCCACTCTCATATACCTACTCCCACTGTCAGGTTACAGCCCCATCTCTGCCTCAGCTTCCTGACCAGAGTGAAAACAACTGGATGAGCTGATTCTTGGGAAATTAGTAGGACACCCCCCACTGATCTCCTGGGATCTCTCACGCTGGCCTTGGAGAAGGGTCTAGACACCAACTGACTGGTCCTATAACTTGTCACTCATAAATACCTTAAAATTGCATATACTAACAGTGGACTGTTACAGAGAATTAAGAATAAAAAGTACCTGGTATATTTTATGTCGAAATCTCAGAAAATGACACTGTGGTTCAAGTTCAAAAGTGTTTTCTCACTTTGTTAGGAACTCTTTTATATCTTTCCATGGAACAAAAAATAACCTCCATTTTTTGTATTAATCATATATCTCATTCTTTCCTCCAAGACATTAATGGGTTCAGTAATGACAGTAATTTAAAATCCCATTTCTGTAGTTTTCCATCCATTGCCTTCATGTTACTTGATTATATATTCCTCAAAATCATCCCAAAGTTCTAATCAACTCATTTGATTATACATTCCTCAAAACCTTATTTCTAATACACTCTTTTTATATTTTTAAAAATTTTCCCCAAAAAACTCTTTTATATGAACATAATCATCATTCATTTGGTCAAAAAATATTTATTTAGTATTTCTTAAGTTAGTACACTGTCATTCTTAGCTCAGTCACACATAGAGCTATAACCCAGTGATACTACAATAACCCCTATTTTAAGAATAGAGAAAAAACAAAGACACTAGCCAGCTTATTTGCAGACATGGAACACATCTAAGAGCTATCATTAAATGTCAATGTACACAATTATCCAGTTAACTAAGAATGCCTTTTACTATTTTAGAGGTACATAATTCTAACACAATTGTAAGGACTTTTTCCTTCCTGATCTTTTTATTATTACAAGTGGGACTATCATAGTCAAAGTGAAATAAATCATTGTAATAACACAATAGTAGAAAGAATGGCCAGTGTTTCAATTTTCTGGATTCAATTTAAATGGTAAAAACCAATATAAGTTTTGTTTAAATAGTACATTAAATGAGGAGAAAAGAGGAACCAAATTAATAGGAAATTACTATTTAATAACATAAAGATAAGCAAGGCAGAAAAAGCCTGAAGCTAAAAATATATTCCTGAGTTTTATATTCCTGGAAAGTATGTGAGAAGGCTAAATCCTCCAGAAACCTGGGGGAAAAGGTCTAAGTCAGCATCATCACAATGCATTTCTTTAATGACAAACTGTGCATAATTCTGTGCATAAGGTATGTTTTATGTATTCAAATCTCTGCCTTGGTGATCTAAAGCAGGAGCTACCCACATAGAAACAGCAAACCTAAGAATATAACCATTAAAGAAAGATTTATAAGTATTAGATTCACAATTCTCAGGCTTTCATAATAAGGCCAGCCAAGTGGGTGTCATACTAAGACAATTTTTACTTGTATAACCTAGTCACCAATTCTGTATGGACATAGCTAACATCTTCACTCCCCAACTCTGTGCTGGCCTGAAACTAATTTTCTCAAAGCATCTGCTCTGAACTCAAAATTAAGGCACAATAATGGAAAATTTAACGAAGACAAGGTTTGCAAAAAATGCAGTTCTGACAGCAGTGCAAGTATATAAAAGTACGGGGATACTTTACGTAAGAAAGCACCCAGGGGTTTGGTTTCATACTTTTTCCTTAAATGAGAGTTTATTCTGTAGAAAACAATTCTCTGTATTTATTAGGAATAGAAAAAGAAAATTAGTTGGGGGTTCTTATTAGATATTAAAATGCACTAACAGAAAGCCTGGCGATGTTTGCAGTAATCATTGAGTAAACGTGCTGCAGTCAAATCACCAAAAGTACCAGAGTATCTTCATTTTACATCGGCCAAGTATATGATGATGAAAATGTGGCTCTCTGCAGATGTGGTGAACTCTTCTTTTCTGCATATTTCCAGGAAGTACTACCTAAAACAAGATCCAGATTGAAGAGAAAGACGTAGACTGCCCACAGGAACCACATATCTCTGATCCTTTTTACACTGTGTATTTTGAAACAACCTATTCCCCAAACTATATACTAGCAAAAAGGAATAAAAATACTTGTGTTTATTTGCATATGCATATGTGGTATGTGTGTGTGTGTGTAGAGATAGATAGATACATACATACACAGATATAGACATAGATACGTAGCAATCTATATATCTATATATACACACATGTACATATATGTCTATATATATGATTCAACTTGGCAAGAAATATAACTGACATACATTTTTGACAAAAATATAAAATTTTACTGAGAAGTATAAAAAGTGGTATAATGTATGGAAATCCATAATTTTACCTAAATAGGAAGGCTCAATTAAAACCATTCATTTTCATAAATTAATATATAAATCTGATGCAATTTCAAACAAAATCATAGGGAGGTAATTTGACTAGAAAATTCCATGTTGCCTGTGCTTTTGGAGTCATATCCAGAAAAATCTTTGCCGGGACCAATGTCAAAAAGCTTTTTCCCTATGCTTTCTTCTAACAGTTGTATGGTTTCAGGTCTTGTGTTTAAGTTTTTAATCCATTTTGAGTTGATTTTTGTTTATGGAGTGAGATAAGGTCCAATTTTATTCTTCTGTATGTGGATACCCAGTTTTCCCAGCACTGTTTATTGGAGAGACTATCCTTTCCCCATTGTGTATTCATGGCACCCTTGTGGAAGATCCGTTAGCCATATATGTGTAAATTTATTTCTGAGCTCTCTATTCTGTTCTAGTGGTCTATATATCTATTTTTATGCCATACTGTCTTGTTTACTACAACTTTGCGGTATATTTTGAAATCAGGAAATGTGATGCCTCCAGTTTTATTCTTCTTGCTCAAGATAGCTTTAGCTGTTTGGGTATTTTGTGCATCCGTATGAATTTTAGAATTGTTCTTTTCTATTTCTATAAAGAATACCACTGGGATTTTGATAAGGATTTTGAATTGGAATTTTGAATCTGTAGAATCCTTTGGGGGATATGGACATTTAACAATATTAATTCTTCTAATCCGAAGTCACAGGATATCTTTACATTTATCTGTGTCTTCCTTAATTTCCTTCATCAACGTCTTATAATTTTTAATAAGTCTTTCTCATCATTAAGTATATTCCTAAGTATTTTACACTTTTTGTTGCTATTATGAATGAGATGGTTTTATTAATTTTTTCAGATAGTTCATTTTATGTTCATTTTGTATCTTGCTATTTTACTGAATTTGTTTCCTAGTTCTAAGAGGTTTTTTGTTCACATGTTAGGTTTTTCTATATATATGATCATATAATCTGCAAATAGAGATAATTTTACTTCTTCCTTTCCTATTTGGACACCTTTTATTTCTTTTCCATGTGTTATAGCTTTGAATAGGACTTCTAGGACTGTGTTGAATACAAGTAGTAAGAGTTAGTGTCTTTGCCTTGTACCAGATATTAGAAAAAAGGCTTTTCATTTTTCCCCATTGCTTATTATGCTAGCTATGGGTTTTCATACGTGGACTTTATTGTGTTGAGGTCAGTTCCTTCTATGCCTATTTTCTTGAGAGTTTTATCATGAATGGATACTGAACTTTGCCAAATGCTTGTTCTGCATCTATTGAGATTATCATGTGGTTTTTATCTTTCATTTTTGTCACTGTGGTATACCACATTGATTGATTTGCACATGTTGAGGTATTCTTGAATTTCAGAGATAAATTCCACTTGCTCAAGGTGACTGATCCTTTAAATATGCTGTTGAATTCAGTTTGTTAGTATTTTGTTAAGGATTTTTACAACTATATTCTTCAGGGATATTGGCTTATAGTTTTCTTTTCTTGTGGCACATTTGTCTGGTTTTGATATAAGGATGATGCTGGCCTCATAAAATGAGTTTGGAAGTGTTCTTTCTTCTTCTGTTTTTTGAAAGAATATAAGAAGAATTAATATTATTTTTTTTAATGTTTGGTAGAATTCACCTATAAAGCAATCTAGTCCTGGGCTTTTTTTTTTTGTTGTTAGGAGATTTTTGATTACTGATTCAATCTCCTTGTTTGTATATTCAGAATTTCTATGTCTTCTTGATTCATTCTTAGTAAATTGTTTGTATGTGTTTTCATTTTAATTTGAAGAACTCTATCCAGTATTTTTTTGCATGGCAAGTCTAATGACGATAAACTCCCTCAGTTTTTGTCTAGGAAAGACTATCTCTCCTTCATTTTTAAAGAATAATGTTACTGGATATAGTATTTTTTCTTGGCTGTTTTTTGTTTTAGTACTATGAATATATTATCTCACTCTCTCTAGGCCTGTAAGGTTTCTGCTAAGAAAGCTACTGATAGTCTTATGGGGTTTTCTTTATATGGGATGAATTGTTTTTCTTTTGCTTCTTTTATAAATCTCTTTGTCCTTGACTTTTGATAATTTTAGTATAATGCGTCTTCGTATAGTCTCTTTTGAATTGATCTTATTTGGGAACTTTTGGGCTTAATGAATATGAATTCATAATGCCTAATCTTCCAAGATTTAGGAAACTTTTAGCTACTATTTCTTTAAATAAGTTTTTTGTCTGCTTTTTCTCTGTGTTCTCCTTATAATTCCGTAATTGGTTCACTTGATGGTGTCCCATAAATCCCACAGACTATTTTTCACTTTTTTCTTTTTTCTTGTCTGATGGGATAATTTTAAATGGGCTGTCTTTGATTTTTCAGATTCTTTCTTTCTTTTGCTTAATTGAGTCTGCTGTTGAAGATCTCCATTGCATTTTTCATTCCGTTCATTGTATTCTTCAGCCTTAAAATTGCTGTTTTGTTCTTTTTAATTATTTGTATTTCTTTGTTGAACTTCTTGTGTTTTTTAGGGATTATTTTTCTGCTTCCACTAAATTGTCAATCTGTATTTTCTTGTAGCTTGCTGAACTTATCTAAAACAATTATAATTCTTTGTCAGGCAATTTGTAGAGCTACATTTCTTTGGGGTTGGTTAGTGGATATTTGTGTTCCTTTGGTGGTGTCATGTTTCCTTCATTTTTCATGTTTCTTGTAGCCTTGCATTGATATTTGCATATTTGAAGGAGGAGTTACCCCTTCCAGACATTAAGACTGGCTTCAATGGGGTAAGACTTTCACTCATAGAATGTGTGAGGGTGGCCAGATGGAGTGTAGCAGCTCCTACTTCAAGGGGGTGCATTGACATGGATCCCTGACAGCTGCATCAGCTGAGGTCAGTGTCAAAAAAGACCATGGGTGTCCTTGATGACAAAGACCATAGGTGTCCATGGCAGCAGCAAGAGCTGCTGAGGTCCTTCTGCTCTCCTTTCCCTTCACAGGGGGAGGCTTATCTGAGACTAGGGGTCCACCAGTACATGTCATAGTAATACCAGGGACCAGGGAGTGGCTGCATGCACAGCAGTAGCAGCACTGGGGCCCAGGGAGAGATATTAATATCAGAGACAAAAGGGTCTAGTTACAATGGAAATACAAAGCTCAGGAAAACAGAAAAAGAAATTTTGAAGTAAAAACCAAACTAACAAACAAATGACTTTAAAAAAGGGCGATATTAAAGATGACTTAAATTTTCAACCCTGGGAAACAGAGACAATGGTGGTAATCTTGATCAAAATCATGATATTGGAAGATCATACAACATTAAACATTTTTACAGATGAATGAGAATGGTAGCTAATATTAATTAATGTATTTTCAATGTACTAGACATTGTTCCAAACACCTAGTCTCATCAATTCTCACTATAATCCTAAGAAATAGGTCCTAATATTATTATCCTTCACTGACATGTAAAGTAACTGACTCAGAGAAAATATTAGGTCTTTGACAATGTTCACACAACCAGTAAGTGGAAAAATTAGGATTTGCAACTGTGAAAACTGATACCAAAGATCACATTCTTAACCACTGTGTTTTATTGCCTCCTCAGGGATCTCAAAAGTTATCTACATACACCTGCCTCATGAAAATAGAAGAGGAAATTGAAGTCCAGGAAGTCTAGGAAGCTTTCTAAACATCCCATAGTAGGTGCCACATACAGTCCCAGAGCCAGGTCTCCTGATGTCTTAATCTATTGCCCTTTCAAAATATGACTCATAACAGGCACTTTATTTTGATAGAAAACTTATTTTTCCACAGTGTTCACATCTATCTCTTAGCATTCCCAGAAATAAAATGCTTTTCTTAGGTCTAGACAAAAGGCGACATCTTTAAAATATACTTAGTGTTCAAACAAAAAAAGACCCAATAAACTGCATTAGTCAATCATTCAAGGTAAATAATTGCATTTTTCTCAATAACAGGGTTTACGTTTTGTTTATTTTGGGTTTTTTTGTTTTTCTCTGAATAATTTGGCATTGTATCATTAATCTTTTCATTTCACTTTGGCTGTGTTGATAAATACAAATTATTCAGCATTCAGTTTTTGGGTTCTCCTCTCTTGAGGAAGACCATAATGTGCTCTGGAAGGGAATGTGTGTCCTATGCTTCCATCTAGTGGTGATATTGCACTATTACACGATGCCGACGACTGCTCTGTTTTAGTGCCGCCCTTTTTCCTCTAAAACAGAGCAAGATTCTTCAGCTCCTATCACAGCTAATTCTCTATCTCAGGAAGGATGTGAGGAGGAAATAAAAGGAAGGTGATATGAAGGAAAGATGACCTACTGGGGCTTTGGTAATTCTGGGAACCAGAGAGGAAACAGAATATCTCAGTGAGAGCAAGGTTTTTTGGAGGGATGGCAAATGCCCCCTACTGGCTGCTCTAGGAATGGCCAGTTATATTTCCAATGTATCAAAGCAAAACATAGTCGTGCGTAGCTTAATAACTGGGATAAGTCCTGAAAAATGATTCATTTGGTGACTTCATCATTGTGAAAACATCATAGAGTGTACTTAGACAAACCTAGGTAGTATAGCCTACTACATACCTAGGCTACGTGGAATAGCTATTGCTCCTAGGCTACAAACCTGCACAGCATGTTACTGTACTGAATATGGTAGGCATTTGTTACACGATGGTAAGCATTTGTGTATGTAAACGTGTCTAAACATAGAAAAGTGCAGTTAAAATATAGTACAAAAGATAAAAAAATGTCATACCTATATGGGGCACTTACCATGAATGGAGCTTACAGCATTGGAAGATCCTGTGGGTGAGTGAAAGCGAATATGTAGCACATGACTGTACGCTGCTGTCAACTTTATAGACACTGTACGCATAGACTACCCTAAATTTATTTTTTAAATATTCCTTTTTCTTCAATAATAAATTAGCATTAGCTTACTCTATGTATGACCATCATCCTATATGCAGTGTATTGTTGAATGAAATGTCATTATGTGGTGTGTGACTGTAAATAAGAAAACAAAAGCAAATGAATTGATCACTTAATCTCACTACTCCTAGCTTCTTCATACATAAAAGATGGAAGGAGGGAAGTGAGGATAGTCTAAATAATCTCCAAAGTTCCTTCCATATCAACAATTTATGACTCTGGAATTTCCATCTCAAGATATTTTGCCTACATGATATCCTGCAGACACATTTAGAAATTTCTAGAGGCTTGGATTTTGTTGTTATTGTTAGATGTACTTGATCCACTCAAGACCTTATTTTTTCTTTTGTTTTCTCTTGGTAGGCAAAGCAATAGCTACATATCCCAAGATGAATACTGGGGACACAGCCATGCTATCTTTCTCCTTGTCCCTCTGCCAAAGAACAAGAAACTGGCTGATGTTATCGGAGTGGAGGAGTGAACAGGAGGCAGTTTATGCAATGGAAAGCTTAAACTATTACAAAATTCTCCAGTGACCCTGTGATTCATTTTGTTTCCTGATAGTTACCACTTTCTAATTTTGACAGATGTGCTCTTCTGCTTTTTATTTCTTAAGAAGCTTACTGGGCTTGCAAAAGAAAGCTCTAAAGGGATAAGGTTAAGGAGCCGACTCAGCCTGAACAGAGACAGATGCCTTGTTGTAATTGAACTAAAACCCTTAGACTTTCTATAAACCACTTCTTTCTAGTGTAAGCTATTGCCTTATTTTCATTTTTAGGCAAACAATTCCCTACTTAAAATTCACCACCAAAAAAATATAAACTGCTTTTCTTTCTTCCTTAATGTTAATATTGATATGAATAGTTGGTCTAGCAAAGATGATTCGAGAAAGAGGTCAGATGTATTCTCATCATTGATTCATTCCCACAATGCAGAAGGAGACACCCAGGGCATCCTAACATGATTTAAATGACACCGAGGAGGCATATGATCTGACAGATATTTCTGAAAAACAAGTGTCCCCAAATAGCTCCTATAAGGTGGATGCTTCTACTCCAGTGCTTCCTTCCCTCAGGTCCATGACTGCCTCAAGGAATCCCCTCTTAGTGTCTTGCTTATTCTTTACCAGCTACTAATACATCACTGTGAACTTAATAGTTTAGCAGTCATTAAAGGTAGTCTTGAGATGATAGGACACAGAATTTTGGTAACCAAGATGTGTAAAGCATGGATTTATCTATAAATTGGAATTTCCTAAAATGGCTGTCCTGGATCTGAGGTCAAATAAGTTTGAGAAACAAAATTCAGCAGAACAGAACTAAACAGGCTTTTTAATTGAAGATTTTAATGTGTTAATATTCATTCATCATTTAACACATATTTATTAACACCAATTATATACCAAACATACAAGTGGTTGGGATACCCCAGGGAAGAAAACAGGCCAAGATCACTGTCTTGTAGAGTTTGTATTCTAGCAGGATTAGGTAGATTATGAACAGTAAACATAATATGTAAATTATATAAAACATGCTAAATGAAGTATAAGGTGTTGCTCCATGAATTAATAGCAAACGTGTTTGGGGACAGGATTTGTCTTAGGAGTTTTTCAGAGCTTTGCCCTGAAGGAATATGTGAACGTGTTGGTTTGCATTTGAAATGCTGTTACACTTGCAAGTGCGTCTCTGAAAGACAGTAGCGGCTGTATCCCACGAGGCGCCGCATTTCTGAGACCTAAAGGTTTGGATTTGCTTTGTAAAGCACAAGTGAATCTGTTAAAAACTACAGGCTGCGAGCTGACAATGGAGTGCCCCCCAGAACAGACAGCTGCTCGAATGGCTAAAAGCAAAGCTCTTGTTTAAACCACTCTAGACTACCTGTCTCCATTCACAATAACCTAATAAACATGGAGCCAACATATCTCTGTTTATCCCCTCTGTTAAATGATAAACTTACCTTAGAACTTAGAAGTTAACCTTTGAAAGATTTTGTAACCGTTTGCCCACGTAGATAGAATTAGTTAAAGAATCTGTAGAAGCCTTCTGTAGAAGCCTTTTGAAAATCTGTTAACCTGAGAGGAACTACCTGCTGTTATGTAAATCTATTACCCCTGGCAATTATTCACTATTCCCTATAAGTTACCATGTAAGACCTCATTCGGGGCTTTTGAGACCCACGGAGAAGGTCTAAGCCCCCTGAGATCCCGCTTTGCCTATAATCTTTATAAACTTTTGTCTCTGTGTATTCTTTTATTTCTTCCATTTTCCATTTTTCTCTATTATTTTCTTATCCCTTGCAACTCTACCAAAGGGACCCGGTTTTTTCCTGGGAGCTTAGCTACCACCCTGCAATAAGGTAGATTGTATAAGGTTGTTGGAGGAAAGAAATCATACTGCATTTTTTAAAAGAGTGGTCAGTGTATGCTTCATTGAATAAAGGAAATTTGAACAAAAATTTAAATTTTTTAAGGGAGTTAGTCATATAGATATCTGATGAAGAGTATGTCAGGCAAGGTTGACAACCATTGCACAGCCCCTGAGGTGGGATCATGTTTGTTATGTCTGAAGAACAACAAAGAGGCTAGTGTACCAGGAAGAGAATGAGTTGCCGGGGTGGGGGACAGAGAATAATAGCATAAAATGTCAGAGAGGCCAGGAGGAGGAGGAAGTTATTAATTATGTGAGGCCTTCCTAGTCATTGTGGAGATTTTTTTAATTGAGAAAAAAGACAAGTAATTGCAGAGTTTTGAACAGAGGAGTAACTTGATCTGACATTTGAAGGGATCAGTGGTTGCTGTGTTGAAAATCAACTGAAACAAGGCAAGAGAAGAAGCAGGGAGACCAGTGAGGACACCACTGCAGTAACCCAAGTGAGAGATGAGGATGACTAAGACCAGGGTAGTAGCTGAGGCAATGGTGAGAAACACTCAGTTCCTGGATATACTTTTAAGTTGCATTGGATATGGATTGTGAGAGAAAGGGAGGAGTCAAGAAAGGACAGTAAGTATTGCTATCTGTTGACAGGAAGAAGGCTGCAAGTGAATCAGGGGAAAATATTGAAAAGTTTACCATTGGACATGTTGAACTTGACATACTTATCAGATATCTAAGTAGAAATATTAAGCAGCCAGAAGTAAGAATATAATATGATACCATTTATATAAAGTTTTAAAAACATGAAAAATGTTT
>NW_012149730.1:1895287-1897051 GCF_000956105.1 Propithecus coquereli | reverse complement strand
TATATTTCTTCAATAAGTAATACATTTATTACTAATAAGCAGTTTACTTTTTCTTCAAATTTTTTTTGGGGGATAGAAATTAGTTTAAGCACCAATTTTTCTTACTTCCGAGTACTTGTAGGGTATATAGTTTCATATAATGATGACGTAACACCCAAAGGCATTAAAGCCATTTGTCTTTCAAAAATAGTTTCTATGCATTTGAAATATTCCAAATATCAACACATTATCATCTTCCCGTCAATAATCAAGAACATGTTTGGGCGTGCAATTAAGGGAAACAGGAATCTATTAGAGTGACTTGTTTATACCAACTTACCTGAGACTTTAAACAGGTTTTAGCACTAAAAGTGCCCGGAATCCCTTCAGCCCCAGACAAATTAGAATGGTTGGTCACCCTACTATCTGTATGCCTTTAATAAACAAAATGTCTTCGAGAAAGTCTTACCTTTTTACCAAGCCCAAAATTTACGAAAAGATCAAGAAGGAGAAATTGAGAGATGAAGATAACTAACATTGTCCAGTCAACCCGGCCGTCAGTGGAGTGATGGATGTTCCAGCCAGATTGTCCTCACATCTTGAATATTTATTAAGCATTCACTACAAGATCAGGAAAGAGAACATAAAATTTTAATAAATAATTTCTGAAGTCTCAGGTTTAATAACCAAAAACAAAAGAGGTGGTGAGGGTTGAGGGGTTACTGGCTTTCTGATTCCTGCTCTGAGATTAAAAATCGAGGATGACCTCCCACACTTTTCTTCCTTGCTTCTGCTCCCAGACCCCAGGCCTGAGATAATATGAAGTCGAATTCAGTTTAACAACTTTCTGAGTCTTCTTCAAGGCAATTAGGCACGGAAATATTTGGAAAATGTGGGATTATACCACCAGACTATATGTTATTTTCAGATTGTTTGTAACATTCATATAGCATATTTTATCCAATTTTAGATGGACACTGCTTAAAATTTCGTACAACATTACCATACAGACAGTAGGAGATTTGTCCAGTCTGTTTGGTGGATGTGTACATGAGAAGAGAGGCTGCTGCAGGAGCTAATCCGTCACACCGGCTCACTGTCGGTGGCAGAATTGCTACAGAAACATTTACCATATGTATTTTTTGGGTGTCATTTAAGGGACAAGGGGAGAAAATCGGTTCTTTGTTGTGGTCTAGGGATTTTTTTCTTACATTAAAAGCCTTATTTTTAGATCCTATCTAAAGGAAGAGAAGAATTTTAGAGACTACCCAAAGTATAATAGATTTCCTCTGTAGGGAACTGCAGGATTTCTGCTACATGGGACCAAACATGTTTGTTTTTACTTCTCTGTGTCCTAAGAGATGTGCCCCTTTAAATCACAAGCTAGAATAGGATTCATTAAAATTTACATCTGCTCTTTTGTTCTCCAAAGAAAAATCCTCTAGGGCACTGGAGATTGAGTAAACCATCACACTGGTTCAGAAGTAGCCACTTAGAATAAAAGCCAGGTATTTTCCCTGAGTGAATAGAGTAATCCAGCCAGCCAATTTCTGAGCTGTCAGTCAAGTACTCTCTCATGCAGATTTTAAGGCATTTGACAAAAATACAGAAATTACTCTATAGGGCAGTTTCTAGAGTAAGGAGCCCAGGAGACTTCATATCTTGAAATGAATAAACACTGTGAGGTTCTTTGCCCCACACCGACCTAATTATCAGTCAATAAATAAGTAATAAACTAATTAATAATCCACTCTTTCATAATACAAGAGAATGAATAGAGTAAAT
>NW_012149730.1:1881846-1894047 GCF_000956105.1 Propithecus coquereli | reverse complement strand
CTCCACTCTACTACACCATACCACAGCATACCATACCGTACTATACTATGGGCTATACATGTCTCATGCATGTCAGTAGCTTCAAATCAGCCATGTGGGAGTATTTACACCATGGAAATAAGCAAACATTACAAATCAGGGCTTTTTTTTTCTCCTGGAGATCCACTTGTTAAACACTACCCTGAACCTAATGTAAAAGCCAGGAGGACATATAAGAATAACATTTATTGGATGTTGGTCAGGGAGGATGGGGAAGAGGGGAGGAGGGGACAGGTATATGCATACACAAAGAGTGCGATGCGCACCATCCGGGGGATGGACACGCTTGAAGCTCGGACTTGGGTGGGGGAGGGGGGACAAGGGCAACATACGTAACCTAAACATCTGTACTCCTATAATATGTTGAAATGAAAAAAAAAAAGCCAGGAGGGTCCTAGGGATTGTAAAATCAACGCTACTGCAAGCAAGACAGAGAGAGTAACAGAGACTCCAACTACAGGGTATCTGCTCTTCTGAGGGAGAATGGCTGGTCAGGTCCAGCCTCCTCTTGTTACAAGAGAACTTGAACCTACTGTTGCCAGATTTTCTGATTTTTTTTTTTTTTCAAAAGAAGCAGGAAACCCAGATTTTCATATGAAATTTTCCAATTTAATACACCATGTGGGCCGGGCGCTGCGGCTCACGCCTGTAATCCTAGCACTCTGGGAGGCCCAGGCGGTTGGATAGCTCAAGGTCAGGAGTTCGAGACCAGCCTGAACAAGAGCGAGACTCCGTCTCTACTAAAAAATAGAAAGAAATTAGCTGGACAACTAAAAATATATAGAGAGAGAGAAAAAATTAGCCAGACATGGTGGCGCGTGCCTGTAGTCCCCGCTACCCAGGAGGCTGAGGCAGGAGGATCGCTTGAGTCCAGGAGTTTGAGGTTGCTGTAGGCTAGGCTGATGCCACGGCACTCTAGCCTGGGCAACAGAGCGAGACTCTGTCTCAAAAAAAAACAAAAAAAAACAAAAAAAAACACCATGGGGCTATCCAAAAATGTCTGCTCCTAATCTGATCCAATTTCCTCATTTCATAAATGAGGAAACCAAGGCCTCATCATCAAGCTCATGATCTGACAGAGACCCAGGTGGGACCTGTCCCTGGCTGGCTGCTCCACAGAAATACTCATCTGCTTAGGTTTCTCCTTTACAAGAGACAGGCTGTTGACTAGAGTCAGGTATGGATCCTCAGAGTTCAGGGGTGAGCAGCAATTCAATCAAAGCCACAAGATTTTCTCCATCTAATGTACCTCATCCTCTCTAAGACATCTCAAAAGCATCAGGACCAGGAAATAAATGTTGGATCCAGAATCCTGAAGGTTTTCTTAGTGATGAAAAATTGGACCAACTACTTTTCCCACTGCTTTACTTTATTCCTTAGATTCACTTCTATGTAGCCTCATAGACTATTTTTTATTCATTTTGTATTTTTCTAAAGAAAAATAATAAGCCTACAAAAAGCTTTTTAAAATTTTGCCTACATTATTTGGGACAGTTTGTAGTAAAGCTTTATCTTATTTTGAATTGTCCCACATTAGCAAGAGGGCATGCTTCTAGAATGACAAGGAGAAAGGAGTGATAGGTGGAGAACTGTGACCACCAGATCCTTAGTTATGAAAGATTCTAGATGGAAAGTCCAGTTTATTCTAGATAATTTATAAAGCATTCATTACAGAAATAATATTAGCAATAATGGATTTTTACATGGAAAAAAATACTAAGAATCTCAAATATGCTTTCTCTTTTCCAAGTTCACCTCTAATCACCTCTGTGATTTTTTTCATGTTTAAAATCATAGCATAGAAACTATTTCATAATATTTACTTAAGCATTTTCCATATTTCTTCACAGACATTATAATGGTATTTTTAATCACTCCATATAATTAATATGAATTGATGAACAAGAATTACCTCCTTTGTTTTTGAACATTTATTTTCAACTTCACACTGTTACAAGTAACAGCAATAAATATTTTCATTCATGTAATTTTTTTCCTTTACCAATAAAAATTGTAATTTTCCTGGAATTGAGTTACTGAGTCAAAGCATATGTAATATATTTATAGTTCCCAAGATGAATTTCTAAAAGGTTTTACCAATATTTATACTCCCACCTGAAAAGTATAAATGTTCCCACTTCATCATATCCTTATTAGTATGGAGCACTAACATTATTTTTTGTCTTTTGCTAATTTAGTAGGTAGTAAATGGTAGTTATGGCTTAAATTGGTATCTCACTGTTAACCCTTTCAATGAAATATTTTAAAACATGCTTGCCAATTATATCCTCCTTTGGGTAAATAGTCTTTTCATGTCAGGTCTAGATGTTTTCAAGTTCTGATCTTACTTAACTAATCAAATATAGAGGCCTCCAAGCCCTCAGGAAAGCAGTTTTGTAAAGCAGCCAATTGAGTGTTTGTGACTCAAAGAGTTTTTGTCATTCTACTTATAAAACTAAAATGCATCAGAATGAGTTAGGTATGTTTCTTTTTCTTCAACCAGCTCTAATATTTTTTAATTCTTTGTCTTCTATGTCTTCCTCAAAGACCCTCGTAAGTCCCCCTGAGACCACTCAAAATCCAGCCTTTCCTTTCCCCTGGATACTCTCTTTCTTAGTCACAAAATTGTAGTAGAGTTTCTGACACTGAGGAGAGGGAGGAGCATAGATATATGTTTCCTCCGTGCGCCCAGGAGTGAAAAGGCCCTAACTCAAAGAGAAAAACCACGACTATTACCAAGACTTACCCCTACTGTTTCTCAAACAATAATACTTATAATACTTTGTGGGGAAAAAAACAAAGATTAAGAATGCTGATGAAAGACTCTTCCATGACTTGAGGTTTCTTTGCTTGATCGCATCAGGATCATCAGGACTCAGAATTCTGGAAGATCTTCTCCTTAGAAGTCATCCAAAAGCTTTCTCTCAGTAACTACTAAAAATGAAATCATTTTTTCTAGAATGGGGGGAGGACAAAAGACACAAAGTGGTTTAAAACGATACATATAAATCTGATCCTCTTTCACATAGTAACCCCTCCGTTAAGCATATTTGCTTCTGTCTCCTTTGTTTTATTTCAGTCTTCATTTCAGCAATTGTTCTATGTATGCCTTTTAAAAATTATTTTATAAACCAGGGGCCTTCAAACAAGGGCACCTATACTCCCTGGGTATAATGTACCCCCAAGGGTACATGCAAGCTATCCTGAGGGGCATGTGGACATGGACAGTTTTAAAACAATCAATTCCTGGATCTTTAACTTCCTTATGACCTGTTCCCTGAATTGATCCAACTGAAAACTCACCTGCAGTCTCCCTTTAATGATTGCTTTGTCCCGTGTGGCAAAATAAAGGTAACCCTCTCTCTCTTCCTGAATTCTACTATGTGCATTGCTCCAGTGTGTAAAAAATTTTCTGGGTACAAAGAGACCACTATAAATATTATTGTTGAAGTAGTAGATGACTCTCATCTAAATCACACATCCTTTCCCAAATTGGGTAAATTCCTATTTTTTGCTTTCAATAAAATTGATGGAGAAACCTTATTAATTTGTCAGGATATATGTCATTAAAAATAATTGTTGATCAATTTTGAAGAATAGAAGAAATTTAAATAACTGTTACATTGCTAAAACAATACTGAAACAAAATTTCCTCAAGTTCTATGAACTTACACAAATATGAACACAGTGTTTCAACATTTACAGCAATAAAAATAAAAAATAGGAATAGAATTTATGCAAAACTCTGTTTCATTCTAACAATGAGTAATATCCAGTTACTGATACATGGAATAATTGGGGAAAATGTACCGTCACTTCATTAAGAAATTTTATTCTTAATTTTTAAAAGCATCAACATTTATGAAATATGTTTACTCCATTTTAGCAGTCATAGAAAATAAACAAGTTAATTTTAATGTCTACCTATTTTTCTTGCAAAGACACATAATGGAGTGATAAAATTCTATGGAAGAATACAAGTTTTTTAAAAAAGGAATGAAATAAAATTTCTGATTTTTAAAGAAGAGCTTGTTCATATATTTTTAAATGTATAATATGGGTATTTAGATTCATTGAACATATTTGAAGGCAGAATATTTTATTTTAAATCATCAATATTTAAGTTATTTTAAAATTTATGATGGAAAAGTTGTAGATGTCTATTTAAATATGTGTGAGGGAGTACATAGATTTTCAAAATTCTTTTACAGAGTGCATAAGCAACAAATTCGGGGGAGGAGATAAATGAGGTACAAAAAAGGCAAAAATAGATGAATATGGAACATATCACTGTGTATCTGAAGAACCTTCAAGTAAGAGCTGGTGCATGTGCTGTCATGTACGGCCAAGAGAGCACTTCATAGCAGGCTCTGTGTTTAGTGTTCTTGGGAGTTTTAATTAAGTTTGTCTTTTCCAATCTCGTGGAGAGGAATGCTTCTGAAAAGATGAGTTAGTGACATGCCATTCAGTTTTATTAAACAAATATTATTACCAAAGGAGTTCACAAATTTTCATAAGTTTTCACCCAAAGTTTTATTTCCATTTTTCTTAAAATAGTAACAAATAGCTAGCTTTTATTAAATGTGTACTATTTTCTAGGCCAGTGATTCTCCTGAGGAATTGTAATAAATGTAAATTCTTATACCCCAAATCTATCGAATCAGAAACTGTGGGCATGGGGCCCAGGAAACCATCATTTGAATGTACACCAAAAAAGATAATATTTACAAACATCTGGCATAGTTCCTTGAACATAGTAGGCATTTAATAAAAGCTAACTGCTATTATTTTTAATCAATAGTTCATTCTTACTGCTTGGAAGAAGTTTTCCAGTTTATTCGAGCTCCTTGGAAGAAATAGTTCTAGGTGTTCAATTATTCATAGGATATAATGGCTTAACATGTTTAAAATCAAACTCATTGCCTTCTGACCAAAACAGATTTCTTCTCCCAACTTCCCATTTCTGTCAATGGCAAAAATACATCTGTAAACCTCTGAGGGTTTCAGCCAAAAACTGCCCTGTCGAAAGACCACACTGGTTGATCTCAGGTGCCCATAAACCTGAACATATTTCTTCTACCAGCTGCTGCAGGATCTGAAATTCTCCCCATGAAAGTCACTTTATTGAGTTGAGAAATTGCATCTCCCAGTGTTATGTTAAAATTCACATCGGTTTCCTGGAGAAGATATTTATTAATGCAAAAGCACATCAGGTATTCAGAATGACGAATATTCACTTAGCAGAGCCCTCAGGATCTTGTGTTATTGCTGCTGCGGACCGTGAAGACGGTGATGACGACAGGCACATTTCTCTGGAAAGAGGAACTGAGCAAGGTCTCCACCAGGAGAAGAAAGTTGCATGTCACTCACAAAGCAGCTTTGCTCTCACAGACGTTTTCCCTCCACATGGGCAAGATTGCTGGGAAGTAGGTGTCAGGGAGGTCCAGCAGCTTGCTCAAGTTCACAGACCCAGGGAGAGACAGGGCTTTATTCCCACCTCAACACACCAACAGCAGAGAGGTCACTCCCTGCTTTGCCTTTGCCCTAGAGAACTGTAGGTGAAGACAGACTCTGTCACCTGCTTCACAATTTATCCTGGCATCAGGTTCAAACATTGCCGTCCCTCAGGTTCTAGAACCTCCAACAGGGATTCTGCCTCCACTCTCAACCTGCGCCCATGTTTTCTGCTCAGTTTGTCTTTGTAAAATACTATTTTCATCAGTGTGCAATCTTGTAGCGTTTTCATTTTTTCACTTAGTGCAGAGATTGTTCAACTTCAGTGACCCCAACAGTCACTTAGGTAGCTTGTTTAAATGCAGATTCCCAGGTCCTGTTCCTTGGTGGCTGGTTTAGTTGATCTGGGACTGAGGTCCATAAATCTGAATTTTGATCACCTCCACTCAGGTAATGGGGATATTCTAGGTCTAAAAACTGTACTCTGAGAAATAATGCCAGTTCATACATTAAACTCAGTTTGTCATTTAAGGTGCTCCAAAATTTGGTTTACTTTATCTGCTCCACACTTATATAATAAAGAGCAAATGTTGACAGATCTTTGGCTTAATACGAACTGAGAAAATGAGCTTTTATGTATGTATTTCAGAACATGCTGTGTTGAGCACAGATGGCTAACCTAAATCAAAATATCCAGAAGCATATGTATCTCAAAAGTATTTTTTTCCCTTTGTGGGAACAGCAAACAAGAAACTAGAATGAAGAAAGATGACAGTACCAAAGTATGGCCCCCGAAATATAAGCAACTTCTCCAAATAGAGGACCACGACTTTGCTATGAGACCTGGATTTGCAGGTGAGTATTATCTTTACGAAGCTCATGCATTGATTGCATTGTCAAAATTGAGGTGAAAATATGAAGCAATTGAGACCAAAACACAAGTAAAGGTCATCAGTTAAAAAAAAAAAAAAACCTTTTACAATTATCTTCTCTTGAATGAGAACAATTGATAATTTATCTACTTTAAATTGACCAAAAAATTCATTTTTCTACTATGCACACTATCGTAAATAGTATGTGTTCAATAAATAGTGAATGGATCTATCCTGCTTATACACCAACTTATTGTTTTAACTAAAATCGGTAAGTTGGATTACATGTTATTCATAAAATCTTGTTAAACATTCTTATGAGCTGAAATACTGGGCTTCCATGGAAGAATTAGTGTGTCAAATACCACAGCTCCCTATGTACTAACTCTGCTGAGTTGAGTTTTTAATAACTTTTATCACTTCTAGCAATCAAAATTGATCAAACTGTTGGAGTACCAGGCACCGTGCTAAGGCCTTCAATGCACTATCTTATCCCACCCTCACAGTGACCCTGTGAAATAGATACTATCATTATGTTGGATATTGCAGTGTGGAAACTGGGTCTTAGGGAGGTTAAGAGATTTGTCCTAGACCGTGAAAGCAGTTATTCGTAGAACCAAGTTGCAATGGCAGATAAGGAGGGAAGAAGTCCATGTTAGAAGTGCATGCTTGGAACAGTTTTTCTTCGCCTCAGATTGTTTAACGTGCGTGTAGTTGCATCACTGAGGGTACCAAGTGCTCCAGCAATACGCAAGGTGTGGTGAAATCAACTCATTGCATTGAACTCCGGCTTACTACGAAATTCATCCTGACTCTTTTTTCATTGACCCAAAGGTCCCCACTCCCACATTCCCGAGCTGATAACTTTGCAGAATCCTGGATATGTGAAGATGAGGGAAGTGTGGATGAGGGCGAGAAACAGGATCCTCTGGCAGTAAAACAGGTTCAGCTTTTTGATAAATAGCTAATACCTGATGTATTCAGGATGGGGGGGATACTCTTCGCATTCTATGCTTATGACCAAGGGAAGCACAATAGATAGGTAGATACCAGAGAACTAATTTGTTAACAGGTAAAAAACAAAAAAGTATGTCTGGTAGGTATTATGTTGAGGGCTGGGTTTTTGTGTTTGTGTTTCGTTTTTTAATTTCCTGAAAACCATTGGGTTACAATTCTAAGGGTCTGACTTTGAGTTCATTAGATCAGGGACTCAAACTTTAGCAAGCGTCAGAATCACCTGGGGAGTTCTGAAGGCAGGGATTATTGGGCCTCGCCCCAGAGCCCAGCCCACTGACTCACCAGATTGGGGGAGGGGACAATGATTTACATTTCTAATAAATTCCCGGTGGATGCCGCTGTTCTGAGAATCACATTTTGAAAACCACCGCATTAGATTACCAGCATCAGATTAAATCTTGGTGAGTTTAATTTTTTGTATTCCAAAGCACTCTTCACACTTATAGAATCCTAATTTAAGACATCAGAAGTTCTGATTTTAAGATGGTTTAAAACAGATGATTTTTTTGTTTTGTTTTGTGTGTGTTTGTGTTTCTGAGATTCTATTTCTTTATCTTTTTCCCTTCACTACTTCTCAGAGGTATCATCCTTATTATGGCAATTCTCCTAACGATGCTTGAGCCACTACCTACCATTCTCAATCGACCATTTCTTCCCCCAACCAAATATGCCAATACTTGGATAATATACTATACAGCTACCACGCAGACATTCCGTGCTTCGGTCTCTACGATTCCATAAAAAATTTGTAAAATCCCTTGTAAATTCCCCTGTAATGGGACTCTTGCCTGGCGATGGAGTTTTTTAAGCCACTAGGGGGCGCCAGACACACGGGAATAGCTTGAAACTGGCCTCTCCGAAGCAGCCGTTGCAAGTTCCCCATGATGTACTCTTTTCAACACCAATTCAAAAAGCTGCCTTAATTCCTGTCAGGTTAGATTCCTCAATTAAATTAATTCCTATTCTAGAGGAAAGGGTTTTTAGGGAGAGATTATTGTACGCCATTGAAAACCAGAAAAATTGAGAGAAAAATGACTGTCCTTGAAACAAGCAGTCCAGAGAGGTCTTGTCACTCAAAGTGGCCCAAGGACCAGCAGCAGATCATCTGGGAGTGAGTTAGAAACGCAGAAGCTCAGGCCCCAACCCAGGCTTTCTGAATAAAATCTGCATGTTTAACAAGCTCCCCGGTGATTCCCATGCACTTTACAGCTTGAGAAACACCGCTGTGGATTGCTAGGAGCCAGTCTTCCTCTTCTGTCCTAAAACATGTATGCCTTCATTTCCATGTTCTCCATCATCCGCAGCCTCCAGAAAAACATGAAATTGACCTTAAATTTCCACTTCGCTCGATCTGTTAGAGATATATGGCAAGATTTTTTTTTAGGTGAAAATGTGGTTTTTTAAAATATTTTTTTGCCTGAGACTACTTTGTGGGGTTATTAAAAATGCAATTGAAATGTGCTACTTAGTGGCAGGTGGCAAATCAACCCGCGATTAAGAAATTTATCTGGCAATCATAGACTAGGGCCAAATGGTGTCCAAATTGCTTGTGTGTTCAGTCAGTTCAGGCAGAAAAATCCATAAATTCAGTCAGAAGTGTCAGTCTGGTAGCTCTGTGAAATATAGTCATTAACCTTCTCTTGCCCGTCTTGGCCAGAACAACTTCTTACACCAGTGACCATTTCTCTGTTCTCCCACAGCTGCCTTCCTTGGGGAAATCAGATTGCAGGATTTAAAAGACATGCTTTAATTGATCTTCTCTTTCTTCATACTTGTCTGTAACACAAACAGACAAACATACTTCTTTCCTCTTCGGCTAAATGTAACCTCAGCACTTCTCTTGCCTTAATGTGTTTTCCTAATTAGCTTTAACATTAAAACCAGCTGCTACTGCAGTGTTTTTTACTTTTATAAAGCGTTAGAAGATTAATTGACTCATTATGTGGAAACAGGAGGATATAAATTTAGGGGAGCTTTTTGTTTAACTTGGGTTATAAATTGCAGCTCATTTTCTTTATTTATGTTTCCCCTACCCTTTACATCTCCCATAACGAAGGGCTTTTTCGTTATAGTCTTATAGATGATAATTTCTTTGTTTCTTCAATGTGAAATCAATTTAGCATCTAGATACTGGTTACTGAGTCAAGACAAAAGCTAGAGTTATAAAAGCTGCTTGTACAGTATTTGCTTGTCAAACAAAAGCATTATACTGGGAGTCAAAAGGACCTGGCTATTTTCCTATCATTAACTAGCTTTGTGTTTCAGGCAAATGTTGTAACCTCTCTGAGTTTGTTTGTATGTCAAGTGGAGCTTAAATCGGTTCTATTCATCTAACAAAGTGGCTATAATGATAAGATGAGATAATATTTATAGAGTCCATTTTAAATGCATTATATAAATAAGATGTATAACTTTTATTTAACTCATTATTCCAGCCTGCATAAAAACCAGGTTGATGCTATATCTATATGTATATAAAAAGGATTATAAATCTGTGTGCTCCTACCTAGTTAGTGATACTGGGAAATCAACACCATAATCATAATGATTAATATTTATTTAATTTTTACTATATCTTAAATGTCTTACATACAGAATTAATAAAAATATAAAATTATTAGTTGTGCTGTTATATTTACTATTGATCCAATAGATAATGAATAAGTTGATTGTTAAGAGGTTTGAATGGGGTTAGGCTAAGGACTTAACAAGCATTCTTTCATGTAGTCTCACAGCAACCTTGTAAGGTAGGCGCCAGATATTTATTTCTCCTATTTTACAGATTAACAAAGTGAGGTATGAGGAGTTAAGGAATTTATAGAAGTTTGGCTCTGACTCAGGTTTATATGGCTACAGATTCCATGAATTTCAATCCTTCTGCTTTTTTGCCACTTTCTCTCTGTGACTCAGCTGCTTATCCGTAAAAGGAATATTAGAAGTTTTATCCAGCTGAAGAATTCTGGTTCTGTGTCTTGCCTTTCCATGCCCCTCACTCTGCACTCTGTCCTCAAGAAAGCCAGAGCTCAGTACATACAGATCCTTAAACCCAGGAGTAAGGTGCACCGTGACACGGAGCTCAAAGGAGGCAGAAATGAGGCCAGACAGCACCTGAGGGCGCACACTTTCCTTGCAAACAGAAGAGCTCATCCTCACATAACAGTATAAATCTGCAGGGAGGAACGAAGAAATCTAAGATATTTCCAGGAACCCATTCCTGATGGACAAGCCATGTTTCAACTCCACTGTCAGCCCAGCCTTCAAACAGCCCTGAGGCTTCAGTGCTTGGGCGGTGGTGACATGAATACGTCCTTGCAGGAGGACATAGTTTTATACGACTGTCCCCAGGTTGGCAGAGACAGTCACCAGCAGCTAGGATCTATTTAGAAGTCAAGAAACACTAAATTCAAGTTGCTGGGTTCTGTCAGAAAATAAGTAATGAGAAGCACTGGATCACTATTTTAGTGAAGAGTGGACTGATTATCTAAATGTTTGTGTAGGGAATAGCGTTCCTAAGCGGCAGGTTTACATTTTTGCTACACTGCTGTAGTAGTACATTTATTTTGTGCCATTTATTGAGTACCAAGTTCAGTAACTGTATTATTTTTAGTCCTTAAATGAGTCTCCAAGATGAGTATTACTACTACTGAGAACTGAGGAAACTAAACTTAGCGACATTACTTATCCCAATCACATAGCAGTGATGGAAGCTGGATTCAAACTCAAGCCTATGACTCTAATACGAGAACTTTATCCAAGACAGTCGGCCGCTCCACCAAGATCTTTGCAAATCTTTCATTCTCTTGTAGTATTGGAATTAATGGGAAGGTATACTTACAATAAAGTGCCAAGTAGAGCCGTGAACAAGATGTTTTCATGAAGTTTTATTTTAATATTAGTAACTACTAATTTAAGAAAAAAAGGCACACATGCACACAAAAAATCCAGCAGAGCTTAACCCTATGAAGGAATAATAATGAGATGTTTCCAAGTTAATGCTTCATCATAATTATCATTTAACAATGTTATTCACAAAATTGTCATAATTAATGCTATAGGATGTATATTAATTGATCCAATATGGCAGGAAGAAGTTGGTAATTAAGATGCAAGTGAGGTATTTCAGGAGCCTGAAGCAGGAATAAATTTGTGTGACCAGCCCCATGCCTGGCTAGCTGAATCCCTTCACAGTAAGGAATGATATTGAGAGCATGGACTTAAGGAACCAAAAACAGGGCATCTGATGTTAATGAAGTGAAGGTAACATCAGCCAATTAATGGGGGAGTCACAGAAGAGATACAGGGACTGGCAAGATATACCTTGTTTTATAATGTATTGTGTGTTTATAAAAGGCTGTGAATTGTATGCACACACATGTCCCATGTAGCACATACAGGCACTACTTAGCCTCAGTGAGGAAGCTTTTAAGGCTGGACCCCTCTAAATCCCCTAATCTTTAGATTTATATTTTTTCAACAATAGTTGAAAGCATTTTTTTTTAACTCAGGACTATATAGGCAATAAAGTTTCATTGAGAGTAGCTTACTGTGGAACAAAAACATATGAAAGACTATATGTATAAATATACAAATTATTTTAACATATATATACATCAAATTTCATACACAGAAATAAACAATGAAATATTAATATCAATCTTTAGTCACACTGGATGTGGTGAAATCCTTTGTTAGGTATCAACAGGAAATGTCATCGTCTCAGTCTAGTCTGGATTCTCTTATGTTGTCTTTCAGGTTTTCTGGGCCCATGAACCTGATTCTGGGAGCCCCAACTGCAAATAAGTCTCAGCAGTTTTTCTCT
>NW_012149730.1:1879578-1880831 GCF_000956105.1 Propithecus coquereli | reverse complement strand
GTCCTTACCCACAACATGATAAACAGTTGAACCAGGCTTGATGGGCTGCTTCCAAACATGTCAGTTGTTGTTAATTTTGCTTATCTATCTGTAGACAACCAGTGGCAGAGGACAAAGGATTTTCTTTTTTAATTCATGGGACTAAAAATAAAATTAAGAAAAATTTTGTATATTACCTTTTATTTTTTTAGAAACCTAGAAGGGACTGCCATTATTTTATTTTGCAATGAAACATCTGTATTTTCATGGAGTATTCCTCATGAGCCAATGTCCATAAAATTTGAAACGGATCACTTATTATTATCTTTAACCTTCCTCTTAACCTTCTTCTGTCTTCTATGCCGTTTTGCATACCTTGATGTTTTTGTTTCTTTTTCCCCTCCCTGATTTTACCACTTTGGCTATTTTTATGTTTTGATACCCTCTACCATAATTTTTCCATTTGATTTTCTCTATTCCCAATTTAGAACACCTTCCTTGTCTACATAATTACCAGCCCCATCATGTAAGTCATTTTCACAGTTGTGCAGAATTTTGCTTTAAGGGTAAATAGTTAATACCGTGGCTAACTTGTGTGCAAGCCCCTATGTATTTGTTTTCAGATATATTTCCTTTTTATCTACTCCTGTTAGTTTGCTAATGTAATCTCAGAGGTTTGTTTAGCCACGTTTAGTTTACTTTTCTATGCCAAATTAAGAGTGCCTTTATAGTTTGAAAATTTCAATGTCTGTTTCCTTTTTCTTACCTAATTGCTATGTGTTCTTATATTTGGATCACACTTTCCATCTCATTTTAGTCTCCTCAGTTGTGCTGTCTTCTGCATCATCCCACTTAGATACATTTCTTTTGTTTCCCATCAACACCATGCTGCATGCAACTATTAATGACAAGGACTTTAACAGGTACCCAGGACTAAGATGCAACCTATGAATATGTTTGGTTTGGTTTCAATTTTGGATTTGGTTTAAATTTAGTTTTATTCTCTGCCCCTCCAATCAGAGTATTAAACAATTGAATTTTTGAGTGATTTTAGATGGGGCCTGTGCTCTCCAGATTGTTCTCAAACTGGTGCCTTGCTTCGCTCCAGATGCAGCCTGCTACTTTTATTGAATGAAGTTGCCCACCTCGTCCTTGGAGTCATTCGCAATTGCAGCCCTTTGCTTATTGTCCTTCATTTTCTGCTTTAAATTTGGCAGATTGATTTTTTTGTGGCTTTGTATTTTAATAGGGAGTACCTCTTTCTGGTATTTTTG
>NW_012149730.1:1871232-1877457 GCF_000956105.1 Propithecus coquereli | reverse complement strand
ACAAAATTATCAATACAAAATCAATTTTAAAGGGAAATATTTATTTAGAATTAGGAAAAAATCACCATAAAATAATGGATAATAAAAGAGTGGAGTTTTGGGTGCTTTTCTTCTGAGATCTCTTTAAGTGATTACTCAGAGTGCTTACATAGAAATGCTTCTCATTTATGATCTGGCTTCCCTTCCCCAATTTGAATGCTCCATAACTCACAGAAACTGTCAACATTCACCAGAGCCCATATGAAGGAAAAGCCCCAAACTTAAGCTTATTAGCTTCCTCCTAAATGTACCTGAAAATGTAATATGAGCCATTCACTTATAAGTCATTAGCTCCCTTGGAAATCAGTCCTGGGACTAATAGTGTTGAAGTGGTCATCTTGAACCATATTCCTTCTGGTTTTAACTGGTCTCTTTTTTTCTCTGTCTAGGACTTTACGATGACTTTTTATCTCAGGCATTACTGGAAAGATGAGAGGCTCTCCTTTCCTAGCACAACAAACAAAAGCATGACATTTGATCATAGATTGATCAAAAAGATCTGGGTGCCTGATATCTTTTTTGTCCATTCTAAAAGATCCTTCATTCATGATACAACTGTGGAGAACATCATGCTACGTGTGTACCCTGATGGAAACATCCTCTTCAGTCTCAGGTGAGGAGAGCTATCTGTGGCCTTTGGCTTCCTCAGACCACAGCCTTCTACACCAAAGCTGATGGGTGTCACTTAAGACTAAAATCACATTACTGTCTGTTTCACAAACAGAAGATGTGATTTTTCCTGGTTCTAACATTCAGATTTCAAAGAATGGTTTCCTATTCTAACTCTACCCACTCTGAGTATATGTTGGTTGGACAGAATGGAGTTGAATTACAGAAATGCTTAAAAGTCTGCTTTTCCTCCTCACCAGTTCAACCCCACCCTGCACCCCACCAAGTAGTTTTGGAATCTTGGATTAGATAAATAATTGTCTTAACCATCTCCTTCATTATCCATGGGAAGGCATAGTCATCATCCATGTTACCACTATTTACTCACTTCTTCTTTCTATTTAGTTTATTTAAAACATGTTCTAACACTATGCTATAACAGCCCTCCGTCTTTGATGTTCCATATTTTCTTTTAGCCTGATGAGACCTCTGCATAATGAGTGGTTTATCATAGATAATTCTAAAAATGTTTGGTAAGTCCAAGCAATTCAACTTGTTTTAATGTCCTAGAAATCTCAGAAAGATGATAAAGTAGGCTGAAAAAATATGATCCCCCAAAAGACAGCCATGTCCTAATCCTTGAAACCTGTGAAGATTACCTTATATGACAAAAAGGATACTTGCAGATGTGATTAAGTTAAGGATCTTGAGATGGAGAGATTATCATGGATTATCTGATTGGGATGTACATGCAATAATAAGCATCCTTATAATAGAAACGTAGAGGAAAATTTGATACACACAGAAGAGGAGAAGGCAATGTGACCACAAGCCAAGGAATGCTTGTGGTGACCAGAGCTGTAAAATGAATAGATATTTTTCCCTAAGGCCTCTTAGGGAGACAGGCCTTTCTGACACTTTGATTTTAGCCCAGTGATAGATTTCAGACTCTGGCCTTCAGACCTGTGAGAGAATAAATTTCTGTTGTTTGAAACCACCAAGTTTGTGGTAGTTTGTTACAGCGGCAATAGGAAACTAATACAGTTTCTTTTTTCTTATTGAAAATAGAATTGTAATAAAGGTAATTTTAGTACAAAGGAGTTGTTGCCAGCCATTTCATAAAGACTATCAATGTTTTAAAAAATGCAATTAAAGACAAGTGCTATTTTCAATAGGACTTTTAAATCAGTAGTAACATGGGACTCCTAAGTACTGGAGTCAAGCCTTACTTGGAATCAGAAGCAAAATGGCAATGTCTGGCCAAAGAATCAACTGTTTTAAATTGATTTTGGTGAGGCAAAGTCCAGTAAAGTATTGATTCCTTACTCTGTACATTCCAAAGAAAGATTTGGTCCTTTGCTGTCTCCTGGGAGGTAACCTCCAACCCCTAGGAATGTCCAGCCTGATAAGAGTGTCTTTGTTTACCTGGGGGCCTTGAGCCATGCCAGATAGTCTATGCTAACATTGTGATTTGTGGTGGAGGCCTCAAGGCCAGTTGGTTTTCGGTTTGCCTTTTGGGGGGGGGGGTTGGGGCTTAGGTTCGTTCTGTTGGTTGTTCGGCCTTTCTTCCTTGAGGCTTTTTATTTAAACTTTTGGCCCGCAAGGCTTGAGTGAGCCTCCCTGGTTGGTAATCTCTGTGGATGTTGTCATATATCATTGCTGAGAGAATGTAACAGAGTAGTCGCCCTTCCTCCCATAGATATGGAAGCGTAAAATTGAGAGCGGAGAATATGTAACAGAGGGAATGGCCTGGGGGAAAAGAAAACAGTAAAAAGCTGTTTTCTGTCTCTTTAAAACTTTCCCACTCTTTTTGGGAACTGAGGGCTGCATTCCTGTCTCAGGCAGGTGGTCAGGAGGAGTAGAGGAATATCTTTTGTTCTTTGTGTTATAGAAGATGGCTCAGCTGAACTGTTGGCACCATCCCAGGCCCAGTGGCTGGCCTGCAGAGGTCTGGGTGGGCCTCCCAAGTGGGCAGAGGTCACAGGCTTTGTCTTTGGCAGAGATGAGACAATTAGAATCGGTAAGGACAATAGCCTAGAACTGAGGCTTTAAAAGCCCTGTATTTCTGCTTGTGGACAGGAATTTGGATTTTGAGAAGATAGAGTCTGCCATTTTCCTCCTTTGCTGGCAAAGTAATAAACTTCTCTTTCCTTCTGCTCAAACCACTTGTTCTTGTTCTCCTGATGTGGCCTCGAGGACAAGTGCCAAGTTTTCAGTAACAAGAATTAAGCACTGTCCATATAATTCTAGTAGGAGAGGATGACTGGAAATTTATTCCTGGCCTCTCCTGGAGTCTCCCCTGTCCTCCTTTTACATTGTTGATTTTAATCTGTATCCTTGCATTTTAATAAAGGTAGCCATGAGTATAATAGCCTTGCTGAGTTCTGTGTGTCTTTCTGAGAATTATGGACCCTGAGGGTGGTCTCAGAGATGCTGAAATGCAAGAGGAACTCAAAATTGTTGCCAGCACAAGATTTTCCGGCCAACAGCAGAGCCAGTCCAAATCCAGCATGAGGTCACCTGGTTCCAGGCTTGGTTCTAGCCACCTAAACACCTTGGCCATTAATTTCCCCATGTGTACAATAAAGGAAGTGGACTGAAAGTCCTCAGTGATCCCTTGCAGCTTTAAAGTACTAGGAATACATCAAAATGAATGTGTTTTGTGGCACAAAGTCATCCAGATACTTCCCTGGCTTGGCATTTTGTTGCATAACTTTTGGCAGTAGAATTCATCCCATAAAAGATAAAATGGTTCTACTCCTCTGATTAACTCAAGGGCACCGTGGGTAGGAGCATCTGTTGCCTTTGTTTTTTGTAGACCTGCTCAGGGACCTTTTATGAACCTCTGATCTGCTATCGTGGGTACCAAAGTTTCTGCTTTGAGGCAAGATCATAGTATAACAGCCTCTGCCTGAAGCCAGGAAAATCCAGGAGGATATAAAATTTGAAAAAACAATCCTCATCCGTATGCAAGCCTATTGACTTAATAGCACCTGAATTATGCATTGTGTACATAGATCTATTACTGAAAATGCTACGGGCTTTTCCCTCACTGCTGGAAAGAGAATTTCCTCAGGTAAACTTACTTTGTGAAGGAAACCTTTACCTACAGGTTTTTATAACCATCCCAGCCCTTTATTACTAGAGACTAATCTTCCAAAAAGCAGAAAGTATTTAAATCTATTTAAGAGTCTTCTCACTTTGAAGTGTGTTTTTCTGGAAACATCAGAGCCAGAAAATGCACAGAGGGCTGACCGAGAAATAGTGAGATCAGAAGCAATTATGAGAGCTGGGATTTACTCATTAACTCTGTGTCTTAAGCAAATCACTCACCTTCTTGGGTTTGCTTCCTTGTAGGTTATTTGAACAAAAGGTAGTAATGCCTGCTTTGCATTATTCTTGAAAGGCACACAGAACAGGCAAACAGTAAGAAAGCTTCAATGTTGCATGCTTATTTGGCCAGATGGTTAAATGATCTGCAGGGTTCTTTGTCTCATTCTTTTTATAGGGTAACGGTTTCGGCCATGTGCTTTATGGATTTCAGCAGGTTTCCTCTTGACAGGCAAAATTGTTCTCTTGAACTGGAAAGCTGTAAGTCTTACTTCCGATGGAGTGAGTATACATCATTTGAACACAACATCACATACTTGTGTGCAAATAAGCATGCTCTTAACAAGCCTTAAAATCTTGACACATTATCCAAAAGCAAAATGGTTGTGGGTTTTTTGTTCTTTACTAAAGATGATGCCAGTTTGTCTCTCAAATGAGAAGATTCAAGGGGAAAAAATGTTTTGATAATTACATAGTCTGTAGTTTCCACAGTGGTTATAAAGAAAGAGTTCCCTAAAAAGGTACATTCTTGCTAATGTTATTACGTAGATTGACACAGACTTTTCACATTTGGAAAGCTCCAGAATTCATGTTCCCAGATGAATCACAATCCTCCGTTAAATATACTTGGATTCCCCAGAAAAACCCAGCTCTAGACATAGACCGCCTAATCAAAGCCCTTCACAGGGCAGCCAAGTTGGCTCCCTGTCAATCATGTTGAACCATCAGCTCCTTTTGATATAACATCTTAAAAGCTAACTGCAATTTTTCATAATGTGTCTAAAATGCTGGGAATCTCAGTAGATGTCTACTCCACAGACACCCCTCCCCAAATCCATTAGAAACTTACTATACCACTATTTGGCTTTAGAAAGAAAATTCTTAATGAGCTAGGCCCATTTTGGAATTTCATCCAGTAAAACCACAAAACTAAGGAAAACTAAAGCCATGTGACAGTGAGGCCATGCTATGGTGTCACTCCGAGGCCTGGCTTAATATTTTAAGAGAATGAACAAAGATATGGAAGCAGCTATTTGGAGAGTTTTAACTTATTGTGTGGGCACAATAAAAGATCCACACTATACCAATCATAAGGGTCTCATGTTGGAGACTTTTTTTCTCTTTTTTGAAGATGTGGGTATGATCAGTCTATCAGCAAACATATTTTTCAGCACTTAATACATATTATATATGTCAGTATAATATGACATGTAGGCACTGGGGCTACAGAGCTGAATAGAACATGATTATAGATCTCATGGAACTTACAAGGACTTATTCCAATTACAAGACTGTTACTTTCTTGTTTTAGATGCCTACAATGACGAGGACCTAATGCTATACTGGAAACATGGAAACAAGTCCTTAAATACTGAAGAGCATATTTCCCTTTCTCAGTTCTTCATTGAAGAATTCAGTGCATCCAGTGGATTAGCTTTCTATAGCAGCACAGGTACATCATTTTACGTGGATGATTTGTGAGCATTCGTTGAAAATCTACTGTGTGCAAAGCACCACAACATGTGAAGAGACCTGAGTTCAAACGATTAGCCAATTTGGCAAATAACATCATCCTTCACTTTTGATAGGCAGCCACTTCCACATTTCCAATCCATTGCTTCTCTCCCCTTCCTGTAATGCAACCACCTCTAGGAGATGCCTTGCTTCCACTCTTGGCCCTTCCAATCTCAGTACAGCAGAGTGACTTTTTGAAACACAAAGATCACCATTCTTTCCTGTTCAAAACCCACCAGTGTTTTTCCATCACACTTACAACAAAAGTCAAGCTTCTCAACATGATCTGTCTCCTGCCTAATGCTCTGACCTCACCCACTCCCCGTATCCTCCCGCTGTGGGCCTTACTGCTTGCCCATCGCATTTTGCCTGCAGGGCTCTGCTCTGGCCTCGCCTCCCTCCACCTGGAATGCTCACCAGCCCGGTCTTCTCAGGACCAGCTCCTTCACTTCAGTCAGAGCTTTATTCAAATAGCTCCTCAAACAGTGCATTCCCAACCACCCTGTCTAAAATAGGCATCCTTCCTCACCATTCCCTGTCTCTATTTGTCTTCACGGGACTCAGCACTACCTGAAATACATACTAATTTGACTACTTTATTGTCTGAGTACCTCACTAGAAAGAGGGCAGGGACTCTGTCTGCCTTGTTCACCATTTCTTTCCCAGCACCTGGAATGTGCTGAGTGTCTGATAGATGCTCAATAAAAATCAGCTGAATGATTTTTATTTATT
>NW_012149730.1:1854151-1870047 GCF_000956105.1 Propithecus coquereli | reverse complement strand
AAAGAAGTTAAATTCCACTTCCAAATTCTAACTTTACCCCTCAGTCATTCCATTTGCTCCATTATCTATTTGCGACCGTCGGCCTTTTTGAGCCCTGCCAGGCAGATTCAACTCTAGTTGATTTTTGTCCTTTGCTAGTCATGTTTTGGAGTCTCTTTAAAATCAAACAGAATACTTGCATTGAAAAAATTAGTGCTCACAAAGATGATTTTAAGTGTTTAAACATGAATTGCAAATCCTTAACATTCAAATGTAGTTAACATTTTCAAGAAATAGCATTTTGTTTCCTAAGAAAAATGGAAAAAAATAGAATTAGGTTCAAGTGCACATGCTTTGTATAGCATGAGATGGACAATTATCCATAATAAATTAAAATAAAAAAACAAGGTACAGAAGAATATATAAAATATAATCCCATATTTTTTATTGAAGAAAGGATTTATACATATAAATGTGTGTATATATATGTGTATGTGTGTGTGACATGTTTATATATGTATGCATGTGTATATGTTTTAAGAATCTAGAAAGATTAACAAGATACCTCTGAGAAGCGGGTATAGATTAGGGAGATTTTCAACCTTTTTTCCATACTTTTATCTTTTTGAATTTATTATGATACATACATTTTTTAATGAGAAAGATTAAAATGTTCTCTAAGAGTAGGAAAAATGCAAGAGTAAAGCATTGTGGAAGTTGTATATTCAAATATCAAATTAATAATCATATCTGGGTTCATTTAACCATTCCTTGGGTTTCAGAAAGATCACATTTAAAAACTTAATTTTAGTTCATGAGTATGTGGTAGTTTTGCCTCACGTTATTCATGAATTATTAAACATAGTCTCCTGTCAGTCAAACTGAAATATCTTTCTCAGATTAGTATCCTGTTTAAATATATTAGCTTCATCAAAAATAATTTTCGATATTTTTCTTCATTCCTGCCATTACAACTACCAACCATAACTACCACTTCTAAATCAGCTTTATAGAAAAACTATACATCTGCCTCTGATTTTTTAAATTTGTAATTATTGTAAGAGCTAGATGTATAGTTATAGAACCTTAATTTCCATTATATAGTTGAACAACAGGGTCCTCACTTTTTTTCTTGGCATTGCCTTCACCTCCACCATTGCCACTGTTCCAAAACCACCTCTACCTGGCAATATTAATAAGCGGATGAGGGCTTCTGCCCCCTCATCCCTTTCAATGCTCATCAAAATCATGCACTGTAGATTTACAAAGGAAAAAGAAATGACTCTTGTCCCTAAAGGATGAATTGAATGATTATTCTTTATCACAGCATGATCTAATGGCTAAAAGTATAAGTACTAGAGGGAGATTGCCTAAGTTCAAACCCTGACTCTATCACTTATTAGCAATGTGACCTTCAACAAGTTACTTGATCTCTCTAACCCTCAATTTCCTCATCTTTACATGGGCTCCATAATACTCTCTATCTTACAGGGCCTATGATTTAATACACATAAATAACTTAGACTGCCATCTGCCAGAAATAACCGTCTGCCTTATGTAGATGCTCAATAAATATAAGTAGCTATCATCATTACCATTTCCATCAACAGTATCATCCTGATTCTTTTAATTCAGATTGAGGACTTAGTATCAAGAGGCCATTAAAGGTGACAGTCTTCAGGTATAAAAACCTTCTTCAATTTTGTCTGTGGGCCAACTCCCCAGTTATTGCCCCTCTCCTGCATTTCCCTGGCTGCCAACTTTCCAGCCCTTTTCTTTCCTTTATTAACTCCTTTCTACTGTGCGGCAACGTACCTAATGGAGGCAGATGGACCCTCCCCCACCCAAAATTTGATTCAGATGCCAAAACTGATGATGCCTTACACATGAAAAAGGGTATAAAGAGGTTTACTATTCACATGAGGCTTTCTAGAGAGAACCGGGCAGGCTCCCAGGCAGGTCTGAAAATGGCTTGAGAGAAGAGGAAGGGGTGACCGGCTTGGGTTTTTATGGTGATTAGGAGTGGAGCAAGTGTGACGGTTCCCTTTCGTGGGGCAGGACGAGCATAGATTGAAATTCTCACAGGTGCCAAAAGAGGGGGAACCCAGGTTTTTTATAAGCTTGTTCAGAAGTGGGGCAGAAAGACAAGAGGAAATTGGGCTTCAAAGCTATCAGCAGTCAAACATCAAAAGCAGAATCAGACTTTTTATTAATCTACTCAAAATGAAGGCTCCACATCTTCCCAAGGAAGCACCACCTTTCCTGGTAGGTAAAGTGACTCCTCCTGGCCTGCACCTGCAGCTACAATACCACCCTTCGTCTTCCCTTCCCTGAGGAACCACAAGACAGAGCAGCATTTTTCCTGTGTGGTTACTCCTCTCCACTCCCATCCCCCCCAAAAGACAATTATTCTTCAGAAAATTACAAGTAAAGAAAGGATGCAGTTACCTAAATATCTTTTGAGAACCTCAGAACCAGGTAAGGAAGAAAAGGATAATGAGCACTTAATTGAAAATAGGATACTAGGAGCAGAGTCTGCCATTCAGCGTTAGGTGTATTTCTTAGGCCAAGATGGCAAAGTTATTTGCCTGATTCATGTAATAGGTTTGCCATATTGGGTTTCTAAGAAATTACTCCTGAGACTAGTAGAAGAGTTCTCTAACTCTGCAATACCTATGATTTTATTTTATAATTTTTAACCTGTAGTCCCTGTGTTTAGAATTATTTTATCTCAAACAGCATTTGTCATAGAAAAATTAATCTTACCACTTATTCTAAGGTAAGACTAACCATAAAATTCATTTTCATATTTGTTCATTTCATTGTTCTTTGCTATATTTTAGTAAATATTAATAACATTGACATCACAGTTATTAGAGATGCATGAGACAGATAAGGGAAAAAACAAGGGTAAGGTATTATATGTAACATGGCATCCTGGTTGTTACAGAATGGCCCTCAGAGAAACCCTGCAGATGGTCTAAAAATATGGCTTTAAACTTCCTTTTACTCATTGTGAAAAGGGAAACCTGAACAAAATATGTGTGTGGACGTGACCACAACTGGTGCTTTTGATCGGCACAAGTAACCAACGTTACCAACATGGGTTTATATAATTCCAACAAGATGCAAAGAAATACCATCATTTGGTTACCTTTTTGTAGATCTATCATAGACAAACTATGGTGTCCATGACACTTTAAAATAATAAAAATAATTTATGGATACTCTTCCCCTCTTCTTTGAATCCCTAGCTGCCTCAATCCCAGGTTGAAATCCAATAACCTCGTACCTACTGTGAATATTTTCCTCCAGATAAAATGTTTTTCTTCATTTGTTATAGCTAATAAATGGTTGATTGCTCTTTCATGCAGACATCAGCTATGTATTGAAGACTTTCCCTCTTGCAGAAGCATGCAAACACAATGTATTGTGGAGAAAGGTCTTTAGAGGCCATCCCACAAAACGTAATTACTATTCATTCCTCAGCTGTAGGTATGGAAGTTAAAGGGGACCTTTGAATCAAATAATTAACCAGACTGAAGTTCAGTTGGTTGAGCAAACATTGATGAAGTGTAAGGCCCAGCTAAGCAGAGATGTGTATGTCAAGTTCCGTGTCCCCTAAGAGCTTGGAGTCTAAAGAAGCATGTCGTATCAGTAAGTGTAACGTTTCCAAGAAGAAGCTTGTTCTAATGAAAACTTCAATTTTTTCTCATAGGTTGGTACAATAGGCTTTTCATCAACTTTGTGCTAAGGAGGCACATTTTCTTCTTTGTGCTGCAAATCTATTTCCCGGCCATGTTGATGGTGTTGCTTTCATGGGTTTCGTTTTGGATTGACCGAAGAGCTGTTCCTGCAAGAGTTTCTCTGGGTAAATCTCTCTCCATCTTTGTAAAATATTAACATGGGAGAAAAGTTAAGGGAGGTAAATAAAAATGAGTGATACATAGGAAGGAAAGGAGAGTGGTTGTTTAGCAGGGTTACTTAGAGATGCACATTCAGGTTAAAGCATTTATCTTGACAGCTTCAAGGACAAATTGTAAGTGGGTTTTTTTCCTTGGGAACCCAGACTCTAGGGATGTAAGCTGTGCTGGCTGACCCACAGCTGGGTGATAGGAAGGAGAGAGGATGAAATTATGAAGCATAAACAGCCTCACTTGAAAAATTTATCTTTTCTGTTTCAAAAAAATCTCCCTATGCATTATTCAAGTCCATTTAGCTTTGCATGACAAACCCTTACATCACAGAAGGAAGACTCTTCAAACAAATTCACACTATATAGTTCGTGTCTTAATAACAAATTACTTTGGTGGGTTGGCGGCCGGGGTGGGGAGTACTTGAATTTGGAAACATGAGTGCTAATTAGAAATTAGGGCTTAACCCAAGGGCCAAAATTAGAATCAACCACGATGGAATTTTAGATACTACAGTAGGTTAGTTGGCAAGAGATTTTAGGTGGAGAGACGTTGTCGGCCACATTAAGTCACCACGAAGAGTAATTACCTACTCCATCTAGCATGTTGTATGCCCCTGTCACACACATTGATTTATGGGAACCATTTCAGACCCACTTAGCAGTTATTGAGTCCTTACAAAGTGGAAGATGCCAAGCTGTGCACTTAGATGACATGTTACTTAATGAGAACCCAAGAGATAACCCCACTTGCTTTCCTGGCCAGTCAGGGCAGAGCTCCCTCATTCCAACTGATTTTGTTCTTTCATTTGTAATGTTCTATCTAGAGAGAGGATTGTCATAAGTGGTTCACAATTATTGTAATTATCACACAATTCATTCCAGAAAGGGTGGTTTCTAAGTTAATGTTCACAAATTACATGCATACTTCAAAAAATCATTTGAAAGACATAAATTATTAATATTAATAATTTGTTCACCTCTTTCCCCTATTAAAAGCTTCAATCCACAAGCATTTGAGGCTTAAATGTCTTCAAGAAAAAAATGCTATCCGAATGAATAATTACATTATCGTGACTGTTTCTTCACATCAGAGCATTTGTGCCCTGACCTCAGCAGCATAGACCCAAACAGGAGACCGAGGGCACATTTCCAGCCCTCGAGACACGATGAGAAAGGCACTCAGTTTATAAAGGCTTATGAACATGATTTTCAAACAGATTCCTGAAGTGGAATCTCTGCTCCTACGCTGTGACAACAATAAGAGCTAGTTCCATGGCAGGTTGGAGTGAATAAGGAACACTGAAATACATTTAAGTCACTCCTGAAATTCTGAGCTTCTTGAATCTACATCTGATCTCTTAGGGTTAGGAAATTGCTATGCAGATTTATGTAAAATTATATGCAAACCAGAATAGTTCCTCTCCCTTCCCAGCGTTTTATTTTAAATAAAGAGAACAGCAGTATTCCTGTAACACTGCTATCCTCTCAGGCTTTGCTCCCTGCCGCTCTCATGTTTCTTTAAAAGAGACTTTGCCCTCTGCTAAACTCACTATTCCTAAATGCTGTGCTACTCCATTCTGTGGAAGGTCCCTGTGAATACCTGTTCACCTATCCCACTTGCCTTTTCTCAGCTGTTCCCCTCCTTAACCGTCTCTAAAACATTTGACAGTATTAAGCATCCTCTCCAAATCCAGAACCAAGGGTAGTGGTCAAGAGTCCAGCATCAACTTCCTCATCTATAAAATGAGATTATTGATACTACCTTCTAAAGGTCACTGTGAGAGTGAAATGGGAGAATTTGTGTCAAGTGCCGAGCTTGACAGCTTTTAGCGTTTGATAAAACCAACCACACACACAATGCATTAGTTTTCATCGCCCTGCAGTAGTCTAGTTGTTCTCCTCCGTTGGACTTTTCTTTCCTTTCTCTTTCCCGCATTTCACTTCTCCTTTCCACTTCTTAAGTATGGGTAACTCCCTCCCAAGGATCTGCTCACTTTTGATTCTCTTATCAAATGTAATAAGCTTCTTGGTTCCAACTACTGTCCCTATGAAAATAAATCGCAACTCAGCGTCATTATCTCAAATCTTTTTCTCAAGTTCCATTTGGGTGGTTCCGGTTGTATGCTGGACTCAGCATGTTCAAAACTGAACCAACTGCTGTCCCCTCCAATTCTCAGCCCACTTATTCTCTTCACTTTCCTCATTCTGCTTAGGGCCCCCCAGTTTACTGAGTCTTTCATATTTGAAACCTCAATTTCCTTCTTCAACAGTTGTTCTCAAACTCTGGTCTTAGGGCCCATTTTCACTCTTAAAAATTACTGAGGACTCCAAAGAGCTTTTGTTTTGGTGGGGTTGTATCTATCATTATGAGCCATATTAGGTGTTAAAACAGAATTTTAAAACATTTATTAATTCATTTGAAGCTAGCAATAATAAACTCATTACAAGTTAACATGATAACATATTGTATCAAATGTAATTGTTTTTTATAAAATGAAAAATTTAGTGAGAAGAGTAGCTTTTTTTACATTTTTGCAAACCTTTAATGTCTGGCTTTATAGAGGGCAGCTAGATTCTTATCTCTGTTTCTTAATTCAGTCTGTTGCCATAGGTTTTGGCTGAAATATAGGGAGATATCTAACTTTATCAGATAGGTAGTTGGAAAAAGGAGTTTTCAATATTTTAATATATTTTAATAGTCTTTGCAGATCATTGTGGGTAGTCTTTTTTCATATTACCCCCAAACTCAGCAAATGATAGTTTCTTAAAGGTCAGTTGCAATGTGGAATCTGAAACCATCTTGACAAATTTTTTCTATTCTGTTAGATTAAAATCCATTGGTCTGTGCTGTTCTTTGAATTGATTTTTTACCCATGAATTCATCATTCAGAAAATATTGGTTCACTGAGTTATACAGATCTTCCAAATGGTTACGTAATTCATTATACCAGTTTGGATCATAATCTTAAAAGACCCAATACCAAAGGCCATAATCCTGAATGTTGAAATCTTGAAAGATCAAAATCCTTGAAGTCTAAATCCCTAAAGTCTATAATCTTTACCATTTAAAATCCTGAAAATCACAATCACAGGATAGTTGCATCATGTTAGGCTAGCTTTTATGGGCTATCTATGCCCATAATCTATCCCCATAATATACTTTTCATATGTGCAATTTTGGTTTTAGTTTTTTTGTTTTGTTTTTTCTTTTTCTTTTTTTAGTTTTTTTTTTCATTACTCTAAATTGTCAACATTATATTTTACAATTTGCTATGCCATGTATTTCATCTTTGCAACATTTCTAATACTGAAGGTATAAATTGTACAGACACTTTTAGAGCAGTGGTCCCCATCCTTTTTGGTACCAGGGACCGGTTTCATGGAAGACAATTTTTCCAGGGACATTGGGGGAGGAGGAGGTGGAGCTCAAGCAGTGATACAAGTGATGGGGAAGCAAGTGGCTATAAATACAGAAGAAACTTTGCTTCCTCACCCACCACTGCTCACCTCCTGCTGGGCACCCTCCTCCTTCCTAAGTTTCATGGCAGGGGTGACGTGGGGCAGTGGAGCTCTGTGGCCAGGCCCTAAGAGGGTGAGGACTGGTACCAGTCCATGGCCCAGAGGTTGGGGACCACAGTTTTAGAGAGCTCTAATTCATTTTATACCTTCTTTGCATGTTTAACTCCTCTAAAGTACATTTCCATAATGCTGACTTTGTATGTAAGCATTGTATGTGTATGTAAAAATGTTGAAATTTCTCCTATAAGTGAAACAATGCTCTCTTTGTACAGCTGCATTTATTTGTTTCTCAAATAAATCCCCTTTTAAAAATGTAAATAACTATCCTTTTAAAAAATTTTAAATTACTTTTTTTCCAGAATTATATTTTTAGGATTTTGATCTTTCAAGATTGTGTTTTTCAGGATTTTAGACTTTAGAGATTTTGATCTTTTGGGATTCCAACATTTGGAATTATGGCATTTGGGATTGTGTCTTTTGGGGTTATGGTCAGCTCCCCTTCTTTACCTGTGTCTCTTTGTCAAAATCCTGCTTCTTTCAATGGCCAGAAACTTTTACTCAGGCTCCAAGCACATGAGGTCTCTTCCATCTTTGAACCACATGGCACCTTGTATGTCTCCTAATGTAACTTCTTCCCCTATTTTCTCTATTTCTGTTTGGCTATGAAATAGAGGAAGAAGCAGAGTAGCTTTTCTTATCTCCTCTATTAGAATGTGAGCTTCTTAAGGACAAGAATCATTATTGCCATTTTTTGTTCCTGCAGTGAGTAACACAGTGCCTTCCTGCCCATAGTTTATGCTCAATACACAGCTGTTAAGTTGCCAGGATTTAGCCTACCATATTTTTACTGATTGTGCTTAGTTATTAACTGAAAACAATAAAGGATAATTCATTTGCTGGTTAAGACCCTCCCCAAATTGCCATGTGTCAGGTAAAGAGCAATATAGGGTGAATAGCCTAGAAGTATCAATTGTGATTAGAAAATTCTCATAAGAGACAATAGCTACCGTAACTTGGTATATGTGATGGTTCAAAAATACTATTACATCTCTCCATTCCATTTGGTATGGAAAGACTGTGAGACAATTACAGAGTTGTCCAAGGGTGTTTTAGCCCTCATGGAGGGAGGAGTAGTGTTATACCTTCTCCTCTCACTTCTACCTCTCTCCTGCTTTCTTTGCCTCCATTATTTTTGTTTGGCCCCTATGCATGGGAATGGCCTTCCCTACACAACACGTTAAGTAATGAGGTCATTTACTGGGAATCAGACATGGCAGAGGAAGGCAATGAAAGCTTTCAGGCCTGTAGTCACTCAGAGACTGTTAGGAGAGAAAAATGTCTCCTAACAGAGGATATGCCACATGCCTGGAAAAGTGAATACTTAGGGAACTGGATAAGGGCAATTCATTTTGCCATCACAGAGATTACCAGAATTTCTAATGATAGTCACTGGACTCTAGCACCACCTGTGTGGGAAAATGGTTGTCAGTTTCTGGCCATCGAGCAGCGTTAGAATATCCAACCCACCTTCCTTTTCTTCATATAATGTAATATTTTCTTTCTGCCTAGGCCTATAGGGAAAATATTTTTACTCATTTGAAGATGAATGTAAATATCCCCTCCCTTCAAAAGAACTACCTGCAACACAGCTACTGAAGAGCTGAACAAACTCAATAGTTGTATAAGTGATGCCTGTCTGTCCTATCGCTATCACACTGGTCAATGAACCTTTCCGCCATGTATGGCTAAAAATGGCCAGTGAAACACAAAGATGTATAATTCTTCCCAGACTGTAGGGTTCTCAGGACCCCATGCATGTCCTTAAAAGTTAATATAGTGAAGCTGCAAGGGCTCAGGAGGATTGAGTCAAAGGGCCAGAGTAAATATTTTCTCATAACGCTTTCCTAACTATGCATAGCAGTATCAGTACGAGGGAAGATAATTTTCTAATCCCAACACATGACCTTCCTTTGACTAAATGGTCACTTCATATAATTTAAAACTCCTTTATTGGGATGTTAACTTTAATGGGTTTGGAAGACATACTATTTGTCAAGATTAATGTATTTCTGAGGGATGGCTCAAGACATAATAAGTGTGTTTAGTGTAGCTACAATACTCCTGACTTCAAGTTCTATTGCTTTAGGAATTTATATATCAGTTTTCTCATCATTCACTCCCTCCTTACCCAACAATCCCTCCTCCTCACTCTCTAATTCTTTTTTTTTATTGTTCATTTTGAACAAGGAAAATCTAGAATGCTGGTTTTAAAATAAATAAAGCTATAGTAAATTAGCTGGACTAATCACCCTTTCAAAGAAAATGACTGATAGTTAGTTTATTACTCTCTGGCAAATATAGATAATTTGATTCCTTTTTATTAGCCCGGTAGTCATCAATTTCAGATACATGATGAGACTGTTCTGGCATGTATACGTGTGTGTTTGTTTGAAACTCTTATTTCATCCACTAAGCCCCATATTACTGTTTATCGAAAAAAAATTGTTTTATCTTCCGTATCTTAGAAAACCAGTAAGAGAAGACATTTTAAAATTTTTGAACTAATGAGGTAAGCTACTATATAAGAATGTTAAATCAGGATTCCTTCAGTTCCTACTACAGTGAAATCTTGAAGGGAATAAGACATTTGGCCTATTGAAAAGCATAAAGTGGTTTCTTTGTGCCTCTTAACATAATTCTACACTCAATTTTATAGCATCTTATCCTAGAGATCCTCCATATATAGAATTGGTTTATAATCTTATTACCTTTATAAGTCCAGAATGAGAGGCAGCAGGTTCGTGTATAAAAATCATGGGTTCTGCACTCAGACGGAAAGGTTCTGCACTCCTAACAAAATTTGGTTTAATTACTTAGCCACTCTCAACTCATATTTGTTTTCTGCAATGTGTGGCTAATAATTATTTACCTAAGTGTGTGTTGGGTAAATATTCGATAAAAGCAGGCAGGTTTTATTTAATAATCTTGGCTTCAGCTGTACCTACAATGTTAATAAAAATTCCACATCTCCATGTTTATGTAGCAAGTATGTTTTGGAGCCAAGGAATGCAAACAGCATACACTGATATGCAGATTGTCGATATTAACATTGTAGGGGGAAACCTGGGACCCAATGAGACAGTGGCCTGTGTTTAATGTTAAGAGATAGAACAGCATTTAGGTTTTTTATCCTGGAATTCACATCAGTGTGAAGGTGAGATTTCAGGTCCTCCCATGATACTGTCAAATTGCCAAGTTGCTTTGGTCTTGATCACACGAACTAAAAACTTCATTTGAAATAGAATGGCTCTACAGAGTTGTCACTGTGTTTGATATGGGGCTCCCTCGGATGAGAACCTTGCAGAATTATTATGGAAAGGATAGAGATGTGTTGATGAAAGCAGTCCACATGCTGTGTCTGTACATTTAGGAGTAAATCATGGTGCTCTTCCTGCTGTTTGGGACTCTGTCTCTTGACATTAAAATGTTCTTACAACTTATAAAAATCATTAAGGATTCCATTTGCACCTCCCTGGTGGGAAGTTGAGAAATAAAACCATGCCAGACAGTGTAAATTTCAAATATTTACAATAGTATACTTTCTCTCCAGGCAGGACTCTTGCAATATCCCTCTGAGAAATTAGTGTAGACACTGAACGGCCCTCCCCAAGGCCAGCATTTTATTAAGGAAATCTCAGAGTCACTTCTTCCTCCATTGTCCCCCAGAATCCTGATCTTATTTCTGATGCTCATGCCAGAGAACAAAAGAATAACAGAAAAGAAAAAAGAAAAAGGAAATGGAAAGGGAAGGCAGCAGAAGGAAGGGAGAAGAAGGGAAGAGGAGGAAAGGTAGGAGAGGGAACAGAGGGGAAGGCAAGGAAAGCAGAAAAGTCACTGGAATTTAGCAGTTGCCCAGTAAGTGTTCACAAGGAGCTGAGCCTCCACTGGCACACTTAGCTCTGAATCTCAGTGGAACTGCAGTTTCATTAACAATGATCAAAGGACTAACAATGGCTTTTAAGTGTTCTCTATGAAAGAATAATACAGAGAATAGCAATCTTTAATGCTACTAAAGCTCACTCAAGAAGAAATAAGCTCCCCTGAAGCATGAAAGATTAAAGGTAGACACAAAGGCAATTTCTTAACAGTAAAAATTATAAAATGATGGGAAAGGTTGATGGAAATGATTTTGGAATTTCTTTCTGAGAAGAATTTTTAAAAATTGAACCCATGTTTCCCTTTCTGGGATGGTTAGAAGAGGCCCATCTGAGGGTAGGAGGCAGAAATGGCAGACTCTGGACCCTGTGAAGTCTTCAAATGGAGGAAAGGAAACATTGTGGACAACAGGGATGAGATCAAGGAAAAGAGGTGGAAAGAGAAATCCCATGACAGCTTCTGGCTTAGGCTCAAGATGTGTACTTGGGTAACATGCAGAGATCTCCCCCCTCTTGGATCACCAGACTGATACTGCTCCCATTTCTAGTGAGAGCGTGCAGCAGCTGGAGTGATCCAGCACCAGATCCCGGAACTGAACGCTTCTGTCGCTGAGCTTGTCGCTGTGCTTGCATGGCAGGAATCACCACAGTGCTGACCATGTCCACGATCGCCACCAGTGTGAGTGCCTCCATGCCTCAGGTGTCCTACGTCAAGGCTGTGGACGTGTACTTATGGGTCAGCTCCACCTTTGTGTTCCTGTCGGTCATTGAGTACGCAGCCGTGAATTATCTCACCACCGTGGAAGAGTGGAAACGATTCAAGAAGAGAGGGCAGGTACAGCCTTGCTTTGACTGTCAGATCTCTTTTGGAATGTGGAAAAGAATAAGCCCTTGTGTTAAGTCCATATGCCTTGGCAAGATGAAAATTTACAGGACGGTGACAATTTAATAGTGAATTTTAATCTCTGCTCTATGCTGGCTGGTTTCTCAGCATCTTCATTCACCTTTACCAGGAGTTTTAGTGTGGGAATTTCTCTCATTGTGCTCATCTCCCCTAACTGTACCCCTGGAATAGAAGGGGTTGATACAAACTACATCCTTTCAAGTGGATGACAATCAGAATGATGATAGTAATAGCTAACACATAATGAGTGTTTATTATATATTGGCATCATGCCAACCACCTAACATATATTTTGTCATTTAATTTTCATAGTAACACTGAGAGATCAGATTTTATCACCCTCCAAGTACAGACAGGTGGTAACTTGGACAAGGTCATATAGCTAAAGAGAGATCAGGATTTGCTTCCAGGCCTCCTTGACTCCAAAGTCTGTGCTTTCAACCAATAAATGATATGTTTCTTTCCACCGAGAGCCAGGATTTATTTTCCTCTTGCCACTTGGGAGAGTGGTAGAACATAAAAGGAGGTTTTTCTCTCCAAAATATCTTGGGACTAAGGTGCCTTCTGGGTACTAAATGTTATCACATCTTTTTTGTGACATTGCTTGATACGTGGATCGATTGCTCTCTGCTTGCTTCATTTCACAAAGAATTTGGGCACCAATTCCCTGTTCTTACAAGAATGGACATATGATACTGTACTTCAGAAATCTAATTGATAAGTCATTCATTTGTTTGCCTATATTTAAGACTATATATATATATATATATATACACACACACACACACGCATTCACACACGTACACATATGTATATAGTATAAATGTATGTGTATATATAATCTAGTATATATGTGCATGCACACATAATTTCAATGAACTGTATTCACATTGGCTTAAGAAATTCTTATGTGAGCATTTATATACACCCAAAACATTATTTAATATTTTTATACTTCTAGAGAGAGCATTTCATACTTTCAGAGGGTTTTTATATCCTACTCTCCACTGAATCTGTATCTCAGCTCCCTGATGTAGGTTGTGCAGAGACTATTATTTCTGTTTTATAAATGAAGTAGCAGAATTTTAGTGAAGTAAAGTGATTTGCCAAAAGACTCAGAGCCAACAGAGCTGCAATTGCAATTCAGATCTCCTGGAATGCTAACTTCAGTCTTTGATTTTATATCCTTTGAGTCAAAGATCTAATAGGAGCTGATTCTGTTTTATTGCAGATGCTTCTATTCCTTTCATTGATAGCATGTGGCTATGTGTGCCTGTCACACACACACCCACAGTGAGCGCCATGCAGGTGTGAGGGAACCGGGTGCTTTCAGACCACTGCGCAGCAATGGTGCGTGCGCCTCACCTGGGTCCTTGTTAAGACTCCCAGTAGGTGTGGGGTGCAGTAAGACTGCATTTCTGACAAGTTCCAGAGGATGCTGGTGCTGCTGGCCCATTACCCGCACTGAATAACAATGATGTGGATAAAATGAAGGTGACAGGAAAAAATGTGCAAAGAGCAAAAGAATTTTGTTCCTCTTTTATTTTGTTTTTATGCGGTTTGTGGTTAATATAAGAAAAAGACACTGAAGTAATTTTGGCCCACCTCTATCTAATCCTTTGACTCCACAATATTTACATTTCCCTGCCCCACCTGCCATACAGCACATGTGTTCACAATGCTTGATTTTTTTCTCACTCGATGATGTTATACACAATCTTCTTGTGTACCACTATAGATTCTTTTGAGTTAATAAGCACCATTCTTTTTTAAAATTATTTTTTTATTTTTAATTGTGATTAAATATACACAATTTAGAATTTTCATCATCTAACTATTTTTAAGTGTACAGTTCACTAGTGTTAAGTATATTTTCATTTTTTGTGCAACCAATCTCCAGAGCTTCTTCATCTTGCAAAACTGAAACTCCATACCCATTAAACAACAACTCCCCATTTCCTTCTCTCTTCAGCCCCTGGAAACCACCATTCTAAACATCCTCAATTATCTCAAAGAAATACAATTATTTAAAAGACATGTCCTACTTGCCATTCATATATTTTTGGGGCAAAGTGAAGAAATGATTTGGAGTCAGAAGTGATGCCAAATAGAACTCTACCACATCCCAGTTTTGTGTTCCAGGCTACGTCTCCTAAACCTTGTTCTGCATTTGCAAAATAGTGTCATCTCTTCCCTATTTACTTCATAGGGCTGTTATGAAGATCAAATTATATAATAAATGGGTCTGAAACCTTTGCAAATATAAAGTGCTATACAAATCTGAATTTTTGTAGTGCTTAGCGCCCAGAGCATTCACTCTGAGAGAAAAGGAATATTAACAGGGATAGTGGAAATAGGCCAGCTGAGATGAGCAGCCTTGGAAGGGATGGCATGGCCTAGTGAGGGGCAGGGTGAAGGATATGTCTGTGGGTGTGGGAGCTAAACCATGACACCTCTCTCTATATATACCTGAATTGGAAACCAGTTTTAAAGAAAGAGTCAGAAGTGAGAGCCAGACAAATGGATATGGATATAATAATTTTATCTTTGTTACTTATAAAGCACTTTGGAGAAAGTTTCTTAGATCTGTGAGCAGGAAGGCTTATTAATATTTCATCTGCAGCTTAAATGTCCTTACTGTCTTGGTCATGGCAAAGCTAGAAAATTCCAGGCTTTCCCTGTAAGGACAGTTACCTTGTACCTCATTTCAGAGAACAGAGCTGAACACCAATGCAGATACCAAAGTGAGGACTAAAAGGGGACTGAAACTCATGCCAGTTTTTTCTCCCAAACTGCGAGGGTAGCATCACTGAGGGATGGTGAGAAGGGTCTGCAATGTTAGGCCTCCCTAAGGAGTTCTTGCCTGTGAAAACACGCAGTCAGGTAAAACTCGTTTACACCACTCACCACGGCACCACCACTACCACTACCTGCCACCGTCACACACACACACACACTCCAACCACTTCCCAGATACTAAGAGCTGGGAGAACAAGGGCTATGGAAAACCTATCCCTAGTGCTGACTATTGCTCAAAAGCAAGAGAGGTAGCTATTTTCTTTCTTATCCCTTCATCCAAATATTTTCCTAATTTCATGTCCTAGAATTCAGTCGAAATAGCCAATCTATAGTTTAGATATAATATCCCTTAGGTATGTGCTTATTTATGGACTGGAGTGAAAAATTAAAGACCCATTCTAAAGCTGTTTCTATCGAAACAAATGATTTATAAGCTTGTGGATTGTTTGAGGAACATGACATACAAACAAAAAAAAAAAAGTGAAAAAAAAAGCTTGTGGAAAATAGCAGCAGCCTATTGATAAACCATGGACTACAAGATTTGATCAATTATATACATAGTTCTAGATTATCACAATGGAAAAATGAAATGGCTCCCTTGTTCTCAAAAGAATATATGTCTTCCTTAACACACTGATGATATTTTTGTTAAGATAAAAAATTATTCGGCTGGTGGAACAGCTCGACAGTGTTCTGGGTGGGTAGGGAAATCATTGAAGGGATGGTATATAGTTATTCTATCCTCAGATCTAGAATTGAATATATTATTAATATTGTTAGCTATCTGAGGTTATTCAGTCTTGATCTCATTTCATGTTTATTTTGTCCATTTTTATTTTATTAT
>NW_012149730.1:1851809-1854101 GCF_000956105.1 Propithecus coquereli | reverse complement strand
GATGTTTTGAAAAAACAACTCTTGAATGTGAGTTGGACAGTATCAGATTGAACTTGGAAAGAGCCAGTTGAGTCTCTTGGCCTAAAGAAAACGTGAAAGCTGAATGATTTACATCTAGGAAAGAGTTTAAGGTCCTAGGAGAATTTGACTCCACAAATAAGAGTCACAGGCATGTGTATTATGGGGAAAAATTTTTCCATAGAGAAGGGCTTTGTAACTACTTCATCTGGACCCTCCTTCTATCTTAATAAAAATATTCCTTATTTAACTAGAGAATAAAGCTGTACTATAACAATAATTCAAGAATGTTTTGTTTCATAGTGCCAGTTCAGTGTCGGAGCTAGCGGAGCTGAATCCTCCTAGGGAAGAACATCCACGCGGAGGGGCACCACCCACCCCACGCTCACACAGCTGCATCCCATGAAAAGCCTCTTTCTCCATTTCTAATTAAGTCTTTTGTCTTTTTAAGTACGGTTTTGTATGTTATTGAGTTGGGGGGGAAATCTAAATTTCACTCAATGTTCCCATCCTCATGTTAAATGAATAGATCAATCATCAATAATAATACCTTGCATTTTGTAGATGAGGTATAGCTTCTTGGAGGTACTTTATTAATTACTTTGTTCAACAAATGTTTATTGACCACCTACATATGCCAGGCACTTTATTAAATGTTATGTACTGAAAAATAAATACGAGATAGTATTCGTGCCATGTCTGAGAGCAGAGGCTAGCAGGAGCAATGAACTGGTAGCTATAATAAATGCAATGAATGTTAAAATAGGGGCACATACACTGTGCTGGATAAGTTCTGAAAGGGGGATACCAAGAGAAGGAAAAGAATAGCCATGAAGAGATGTGGACTCTCAATTTATAAACAATTGGAAATGCTTCTAGATAGTGTATCAAGTAAAAAAAATTGAATGAAATTTATATATCCCATAATAATCCTTAGTAACTTTGGTTGAACCAAGTAAATCAGGCCAAGTGGGTATTAATTAAATGTTTGTCCAGTAGAAAAACCTCTGATGATTAGCCTTCTTTTTGCAGATCAGCAGTATGCAGGCTTTTGTGTTGAGTATTTTGTGAAAACAATTCAATTTAGAGAAAAGCCCTTGGCAGGAAATACAAAATATTCCCATTCCTATTTTGATTGCTGGAATTGAATTAAGAGAAATAAATTAAATAGTGTATTACTTTCAGTGTATTTCATTTTATTTCACCATAAAGTAAACCAAAATGATTTGAATTATTTTATGACAAGTGAAGAGATAAATAACTTCCTGCTTGTTTACCAGTAACATTGGTTTTGCTTCTCTGTTGTGAATCACAGAAGGTTCTAGAAAAGTATCTTCCTTCTGGGTACAATAGATTAAAAGGAAAATTCTTTCTTTTTATTACACCTTCCCTCATGGGCAGGATAATTCTGGGATACTTCATTCTATTTTCTTAATATAACTTTTCCAAGTCTTTCAAAACTTCCCAAGGATTATATTTTTCTAGGATACTCTCCAAAACTGAGTTAACAGAATTTATTTAAACCCTTCTCTATTTCACTGTAGATAGACCATAAAAAAAACTTTTAAAACTATTTATTTAATGGTTTTTAAGCTTGATTTTATAGGGGTAGTATTTTGGTAGGATTATATTTTCAAAACACAGCCCAAATTAGTATTCTAGATGGTTGAGAATCTGTACCTATTTTTTAACAAAGTACTACAGTTGTATTACATTTTGGATTTTGACAAATTCTGTATACAGTTGATGTAACAAAAAAAGGGGGAACGAATCTACAAATGGACAGAACAAATCTACACTGTTCCCTTCTTCCAATTCTCAGGTTATTCAGACATTGCTGTTTTTATATACTTTGAACTATGGTATTCAAGATGTCTAATGCTTCCCCTGGGCATATTCATTTCACTATTTTAAATCAAATGCATCACTGAATATATTTGGCAGTCTAGGCTGGAAGAATGGGTCTCTATCACACTACACATACACTCAGCATTCCTCTTGAGGAGCATTAATGCACAATTGTTGGCCAACCAAACGTAACTTTTGTTAATGTCTTGAAATACAGGCATTGCATTCTTCAGTAATAAATGCCTGACACTGAGAAATAAAATACGTTTACTGCTCATGGGAATTATTAGAGCATTCAGAATGAACTCCTAGGATTTTAGCAAGTTTTCTTCTCAAATTGGAGGCTTGGGAAGACTCTGAAGACAGGGCTGTTCCTGCTAGCTTCATTTCTACTAGGGAGCAACAAGATTTCTGGTTTGGTTCTTA
>NW_012149730.1:1845645-1851759 GCF_000956105.1 Propithecus coquereli | reverse complement strand
CACTTTGAACTTCCCTATAGATCAAGAAGTGATATTGTTTTTTTCCAAAAGCAATTAGTAACAGCTGCTTTGCAGACACTGCTCTAAAACCAGTGAGAACCACAATCTCCCTCTGAGTAAAACTGTAAAGAAAAATTTAGTTTTGATTCAATCAGCCACATAAGCCAGAAAGCACTGATAACTTGCTCCTTCAGAAATATAAACCAATTTCATATTGTTTAATTGGTCTATGTCAGCATCATTTATAGGTCCTTTTAAGCAAAAATGAGAAGGCCTGGCCAATTTGCATTTAAATGGAGTAGCTAAGATCTCTCCCTAACCCATCCCCAATTTAAGCATAAATGGATCACCAGATGATATTGTTCTGTTTTTGGACAAAATATTACATTGACTGGGCCCACTGCTATATTCTCTCTAAAGAGGAAAAATAAGTTGATAAGCAAATCCAATTGACTTATATTGCTGTTCAGATAAATCATATTCAACTTCAACTCTCAAACTTATCACAAACCATTCATACTACTCAGAAACAAAGGAGAAAACATGCACAGTGTATAACAGTCTATCAGGCTAAGACTAAATTAGAAAATGCTGACATCATAGTTGTGTAACATTTACTTGTATGATAATAAAATATTTGTATGGAAATAAATATAAACCTCCTTGCTAAATCCCTATTAAAAACAGGATCTGTAAAATGATATTTTCCATTTATTATTAAAATGACTTTTAGACACCAGAAGCAAAACCAGAATTCTATTCTTTAAGCAAAACATTCTTAGCCTTTATTGAAATTACCTATTTTAAAAATCTGATTATTCACATTTTTACTGTAATTCCTGTTCATAAAACCATATTCATGACCTACTAAAAAAAAAAAGGTTTTTTTGACAGATTTCTGGAATGTACAATATGAAGGCAGTTCAAGCCATGGCCTTCGATGGTTGTTACCATGACAGTGACATGGACCAGACTTCCTTTTCTCTGCACTCAGAAGAAGACTCCATGAGAGGAAAATGTACAGGCAGCCCCGGCACAGATTCATCTCAGATAAAGAGAAGAAAATCTCTAGGAGGACATGTTGGTAGAATCATTCTGGAAAACAACCATGTCATTGACACCTATTCTAGGATTTTATTTCCCATTGTGTATATTATATTTAATATTTTTTATTGGGGGATATATGTATGAAGAGGAATTTTTAATGCACAAAGCTTGTATTAAAATCAGATGATGTTTTGAAAAAACAACTCTTGAATGTGAGTTGGACAGTATCAGATTGAACTTGGAAAGAGCCAGTTGAGTCTCTTGGCCTAAAGAAAACGTGAAAGCTGAATGATTTACATCTAGGAAAGAGTTTAAGGTCCTAGGAGAATTTGACTCCACAAATAAGAGTCACAGGCATGTGTATTATGGGGAAAAATTTTTCCATAGAGAAGGGCTTTGTAACTACTTCATCTGGACCCTCCTTCTATCTTAATAAAAATATTCCTTATTTAACTAGAGAATAAAGCTGTACTATAACAATAATTCAAGAATGTTTTGTTTCATAGTGCCAGCTCAGTGTCAGAGCTAGCGGAGCTGAATCCTCCTAGGGAAGAACATCCACGCGGAGGGGCACCACCCACCCCACGCTCACACAGCTGCATCCCATGAAAAGCCTCTTTCTCCATTTCTAATTAAGTCTTTTGTCTTTTTAAGTACGGTTTTGTATATTATTGAGTTGGGGGGGAAATCTAAATTTCACTCAATGTTCCCATCCTCATGTTAAATGAATAGATCAATCATCAATAATAATACCTTGCATTTTGTAGATGAGGTATAGCTTCTTGGAGGTACTTTATTAATTACTTTGTTCAACAAATGTTTATTGACCACCTACATATGCCAGGCACTTTATTAAATGTTATGTACTGAAAAATAAATACGAGATAGTATTCGTGCCATGTCTGAGAGCAGAGGCTAGCAGGAGCAATGAACTGGTAGCTATAATAAATGCAATGAATGTTAAAATAGGGGCACATACACTGTGCTGGATAAGTTCTGAAAGGGGGATACCAAGAGAAGGAAAAGAATAGCCATGAAGAGATGTGGACTCTCAATTTATAAACAATTGGAAATGCTTCTAGATAGTGTATCAAGTAAAAAAAATTGAATGAAATTTATATATCCCATAATAATCCTTAGTAACTTTGGTTGAACCAAGTAAATCAGGCCAAGTGGGTATTAATTAAATGTTTGTCCAGTAGAAAAACCTCTGATGATTAGCCTTCTTTTTGCAGATCAGCAGTATGCAGGCTTTTGTGTTGAGTATTTTGTGAAAACAATTCAATTTAGAGAAAAGCCCTTGGCAGGAAATACAAAATATTCCCATTCCTATTTTGATTGCTGGAATTGAATTAAGAGAAATAAATTAAATAGTGTATTACTTTCAGTGTATTTCATTTTATTTCACCATAAAGTAAACCAAAATGATTTGAATTATTTTATGACAAGTGAAGAGATAAATAACTTCCTGCTTGTTTACCAGTAACATTGGTTTTGCTTCTCTGTTGTGAATCACAGAAGGTTCTAGAAAAGTATCTTCCTTCTGGGTACAATAGATTAAAAGGAAAATTCTTTCTTTTTATTACACCTTCCCTCATGGGCAGGATAATTCTGGGATACTTCATTCTATTTTCTTAATATAACTTTTCCAAGTCTTTCAAAACTTCCCAAGGATTATATTTTTCTAGGATACTCTCCAAAACTGAGTTAACAGAATTTATTTAAACCCTTCTCTATTTCACTGTAGATAGACCATAAAAAAAACTTTTAAAACTATTTATTTAATGGTTTTTAAGCTTGATTTTATAGGGGTAGTATTTTGGTAGGATTATATTTTCAAAACACAGCCCAAATTAGTATTCTAGATGGTTGAGAATCTGTACCTATTTTTTAACAAAGTACTACAGTTGTATTACATTTTGGATTTTGACAAATTCTGTATACAGTTGATGTAACAAAAAAAGGGGGAACGAATCTACAAATGGACAGAACAAATCTACACTGTTCCCTTCTTCCAATTCTCAGGTTATTCAGACATTGCTGTTTTTATATACTTTGAACTATGGTATTCAAGATGTCTAATGCTTCCCCTGGGCATATTCATTTCACTATTTTAAATCAAATGCATCACTGAATATATTTGGCAGTCTAGGCTGGAAGAATGGGTCTCTATCACACTACACATACACTCAGCATTCCTCTTGAGGAGCATTAATGCACAATTGTTGGCCAACCAAACGTAACTTTTGTTAATGTCTTGAAATACAGGCATTGCATTCTTCAGTAATAAATGCCTGACACTGAGAAATAAAATACGTTTACTGCTCATGGGAATTATTAGAGCATTCAGAATGAATGCTAGGATTTTAGCAAGTTTTCTTCTCAAATTGGAGGCTTGGGAAGACTCTGAAGACAGGGCTGTTCCTGCTAGCTTCATTTCTACTAGGGAGCAACAAGATTTCTGGTTTGGTTCTTATTATATTTCAAGAAGAATGAAACCACAGTTTACCTGAAAAATACATGAGTGACAGACAGCATATAATAGTTACCTCATTTTGATTTTCACTTCATTTACTTATCACAATCCTGAACAGACTGTGCATGATTGTTCACTGAGGAATAAGCCTGGATAAAATGTGAGGATTTCAGAAAATAAGCTGCTTTCTAAGATTAAGAAAAAGCCAGCTAGCTCTGTAAACTGCCTAAATATAGAAATGGGCTATTTAATAGGGATTGTTCTGGAAAACCTATGAAGAGGTATATTTTAACCCAGTGTTATCATTTTTGTTCTGATTAGAAAACAGTTTCATTATAAAAATTAAAAATACTAATTGGCAAAAAATAAAAATAAAAATCACCCACCCAGAATTAAACAGTTAACATTTTAATGTATATTCTTAGAGGTTTTCTATGCATGAATTATATTTTTCTAATGGAACCACTGTGTATTTACTTTCATTCATTAATTTAAGCACTTATATTGCACAAACACTGTGCTGTCTGCTGGGGATGCAGTAACCAAAGACGGATATGGCCCCTGCCTTTATTGAACTTATCGTCCACTGGGGAAAGTGTCTAAATTATGTCATTTGTAGCCAGATTTTCTTCTCTGGATTATAAACAATTTTTGATGCTTTTTTCCTGCAAACTAATTTTTATGTGCTGCAGAGTAGTCCACTGAATGGGTGCACCATAGTTAATTAACCCATCTCCACCTGTGGGACATCAGTGTTATTTCCTATTGTGTGCTATTATGATAAAATGGGTCACAATTAGTAACATGAAGAATATTTAGAAGAAAAATTATTTTAGGAACAAATGAAATTTCTAGCCATATTCAAATGTCAGCACTTACTTCTTTCAGAATCCTTGTTTGTCACTAGAACCTGCCATGTCAGATTCACTCACCTTTCTGCCCAGAAACTGTGGGGTTACTGTAGACTCTAGATTACTGTAATTGAAGAAACTTTTTTATTTTTAGTTAATTTTTCCCCCTGAAGCAGAGCCTTCTTATGTGTACCTGCTGGCATTCCCTTGTTATAATGGAAGTTTGGGTAGTGTATAAAATACTTATATTAAAAAAGTCCTATTCATTGAAAATTGGCTTCCTTCCATAACCGTTATTGCCACCACAAGCCTTTGCCATGTTTCTAAGTAGGAGAGTAACTGGGATTACAAATATTTGCATATGAGTTGCCACAAAATCATAACTTGTGACCCTATTATCTTAAACCTTGCAAGTCTTCATGGGTAAGGTCTGTTATTCCTTATTGTGCCGTTCATAAGCCTGTTCAAATCTCTCTGTCTCTCCCCCCCGCACACACACACACCTCTCTATATATGATTTTTTTTAAACATGGAGATGAACGAGTAAAGCAATTATACCTAGTTCCATAATCATTCTTAAGGTCAAAAGTCCAATGCAATCAAACAACACCCACAAAGAAGCAAGAAAAAGAGGTAGTAAGAAAATTGCGATTTCAACTACAATTCTGTACCTGGTGCTGCTGTTATTTCCTGCAAGGCCTTGGGCAAAGCAATGTTACACTCCAACTGTCTCATTTTTGGAATGGAGCCAACCTACTCTTTCCCTGTAAAACATTGCTTTAAAACACTATCATCCTATAATGTCCTGCTTAATTTCAAAGTCATTTCACTTTCCAACTGCAATTTGATCCTCCTCCAGATTTTTTTCTATTTTAAAGGAACTGTAAAGATAAAATGCACTGGACATTTAAGGAGATGATTTTATTCAGACTATTACAATAGGAAGAATGTTAATTAATGAGGAACATCTCAAAGAAAAGAAAGGAGGCCAAGAGCTTCAAAGAGGCAGGTGTCCAGGTAAGTCATATTCACTGAAGAACAATAGAGTAGGTCTTATCTTGGAATCTATGAGAGCAGGACGGTCTTTTCAGAATACAAAATGTTGGAGAGATTTCCAGACCTTTGCTACCTTCCAGGAATACGTGAACTCATGGAGTTCAACATTGTCAAAATAACATCGTCAGTTTTTCTTCCATTTCAACCCCCTGCTGAATTATAATTTTTTTTTTTTTTTTGGTCAGTGATGGGCCAAGTGTAGAGAGATTTCACAAAGTCACTGAGAAAAATTATAATAGTTTTCTTTTCAATAGATTGAAACACTGAACTACATTTTATTATCAAGTCAGAGGATGTGATATTACTTTTAATCCTAAAATCAATACAATTCATTATAAAAACTTATTTTCTACATGAGTGTTTCTTTTTATTTTATTTAAAAATATTGAAAGGGTACAAATGTTTTTGTTATGTGGATACCTTGTATAATGCTTAAGTCAGGTCTTTTGGTGTGTCTGTCATCAGAATAGTGAATGGTGTTTATAGTACCCAATAGGTAAGTTTCTCTCTCACACCTCCCCCTTCTTGGTTTCCAATGTCAGTTATATCTTTTTGTGCCTGTGCATATCCATGGTTTGGCTCCCACTTATTAGTGAGAACATACGGTGTTTGGTTTTCTATTCCTCAGATATTTCGCTTAGGATAATGCTAATGCTCTCCAGTTCCATCCAAGTTGCTGCAAAT
>NW_012149730.1:1805863-1845430 GCF_000956105.1 Propithecus coquereli | reverse complement strand
TGGAATGGTAGGTCTACATTTATTTCTTTGATATTATTTCTTTGATACCTCAATATTGTTTCCCATAGAGGTGGTACTAATTTGCAGTCCCACCAACAGTGTATGAATGTTCCTATCTTTCTGCATCCACACCAGCATCAATTGTTTCTTGACTTTTTAATAATGGGAATTCTGATAGGGGTAAGGTGGTATCTCACTGTAGTTTTAATTTGCATTTCCCTGATGATTAGTGATGCTGAGCATTTTATTCATATGTTTGTAGGCCATTTCTCTATCTTTTTAAAAACTTTTGTTCATGTCTTTTGCCCACTTTTTGATGTGGTTGTTTGTTTTTTCTTGCTGATTTGAGTTCTTTGTAGATTCTGGATATTAGTCCTTTGTTAGATGTATAATTTGTAAATATTTTATTCCATTCTGTAGTTTGTCTATTCATTCCCTTGATTATCTCATTTTCTGTGCAGAAGCTTTTTAATTGAATTAAGTCATATTTATTTACTGTTGTTATTTCTATATTTGCCTTTGGGGTCTTAGTCATAAATTCTTTGCCTAGGCCAATGTCTAGAAGAGTTTTTCCTATGTGTTCTTCCAGAATGTTACTATTGATATGTGGGGTGCTGTTCTGTTCATCACATTAGACGATACCTTATTGTTTTCACTCTTATGCTATTGTTTTATAAGAGCTGTGAGCTATAACTCTTGGGTGTTTTTACACTTGTGGGTATCTATTGTGCTGTTGCATACATATAATGCACTTTTAAGCATTTCCTGTAGGGCAGGTCTAGTAGTGACAAATTCCCTTAGTATTTGTTTGTCTGGAAAAGTCTTTATTTCTGGATCATTTTTGAAACTTAGTTTTTCAGAATTCAATATTCTTGGTGGGCAGTTGTTCTGGTTAAGAACACTAAAAATGGGGCCCCAATCTCTTCTGGCTTATAAGGTCTCTGCTGAGAAGTCTGCTGTTAGCCTGATGGGTTTTCCTTTGTAGGTTAGTTATTGCTTTCACCCTGCAGCTTGCAGAATTTTCTCCTTCATTTTGACTTTGGCCAGGTTGATGAGTACGTGTGTCGAGGATCTCCTATTTGCTATGAATCTTCCTGGTGTTCAATGTCCATCTTGTATGCAGATATCTGAATCTCTTGTGATACCAGGGAAGTTCTCTGCAATAATTCCCTCAAATATAATAGGTTTTTCATGCTTTTTGCTTTTTATTCTTCTCCCTCTATACCTATAATTTGTATATTGGCTTGTTTCACATAGTCCCATGTTTCTCTGAGTGTTTCTTTATTCTTCTTTATTCTTTTTCCTACAGCTTTGACTGACTGGGTTAGTTCAAAAGCCTGTCTTCAGGCTCTGAGATTCTTTCTTCTGCTTGGTCTAGTCTGTTGTTGAAACTTTCTGCTGTATTTTGAAGTTCTCTAAATGATTCTTTCATTTCTTTATGTCCTGTCTTATGTTATCCGTCAATATATATTTATTGAGTTTTTCATCTTTTTCATTCATGTCCTGAAATATTTTTTTTTGTTTCTTAGTTTTTGGTTTTCAACTTTCTCTTCCATACATATGTTTGCCATACATATTCTGAATTCCATTTCTGACATTTTGACAATTTCTTTCTCATTGGTATCTGTTACTGTGGATCTATTGTGACCCTTTGGAGCTGTTGAACTGCTTTTTTTTTTTTTTTTTTTTATGTTGCCAGAATTCTTTTGCCAGTCTCTTCTCATCTGAAACCTCTTCTCTCAGCTCAGGGCTGATAGGTTTGCAGTGCATCTGTTCTCTTTTGCTGGGACTCTCCTACTTAGTGAGAAGGAGGAGAAATTCTTGGATAGGGCTTTTGTGTCCTCCTCTAGACCCAGCAAGAGAGGAGTGGATGCACTGAGAGCATGCAATACATCTGTTATTCTGTGTCATCCCATTCCCCTGTGGTTGTAACAGTCCAAGCTGCTGCTGGGGGATATTCATTTGGGTTGTTGGCTAGATCCCCAGGCCACTGTTGAAAACTTGTGCAGAGGCCTGGGCAAGTCCCTTCCCACAGAGGCAGGTGATGTGAACTTGGCTGGTGCCTGGGTGGGTTGTAGGACCTTGCTGGGTGTCTGGACACATCACACGACTGAAGCTGGCAGCAGAGCATGTTGCAGGACCTTGGCAGATTCCTGGGAATGTCATGAGGCTGCAACTGACAGTAGGGTGGGACTTTGACAGGTGCCTGGGTGCATTATGGGATCTTGGCCACTGCTGTTTGCAGGACCCTTGGTGGGTACCTATGCAGGATGTGTGCCCTGGGCAGGTGCCTGGGCAGATCATGGGACCTTGGCCAGCTCCTAGGTGGGTTGCAGGACATTGTTGGGTGCCTGGGCATGTTACAGGATTGCAGCTAGCAACACAGTGGGTTGTAGGACCTCAGTGGGCACCTGTGTGGGCCTTGGAACCTTGGTGGGTGCCTGTGCAGGGCGCGGGACCTTGGCAGGCACCTGGACAGGTCAGAGGTCTTGGCTGGTGCATGGGCAGGTTGCAGGATCACAGCCAGCAGTGGGCTGGCTCCTTTGGCTGAAGCAGCTGGGTCACCCATGGCTGACTGGGCTCAGGTGACATGCGGTGGTGCCCTGCTAGGGAGCCACAGCGGCTGGAGCTCTCCCTCACCCAGGTTTGATATGGCAGCTGCCACAGTGCTACTCAGGTGGCAGTGGTGGTGCTACTGAGATAGCAAAATGGCAGGGGCTGATGCTGAGGGCTGGTGGGTGCCTGCTCTGCTCAGATCCCCAGGAGGTGGCTGGTGGGGGAGTTGGGGAAGTGCATGGCACCCTGACACAGTGTATGTGAGAGTGCCTGCCCTCCCCACTCCCTCTCTGACCTGGAATTGTAACGGGGAGGTGGCTACAGTGGAGCCTACCCCTCTGCAGACGAGGCACTCTGGGGATGAGAGTGCAGATTGGTGTTCGTTGCAATGACCTGGGACCAGAAGTTGGCAGGACACCACTGTGCCTGCTCTCCAGTACAATGTTGCTGCAGTCACCAAGCAGCTCCCTGACCAGTTCAGCGGCCTGCTGTGGTGGGGGAGCCCCCTTCCAGCTTAGATCTCAGTGTCTGCTGGGGGAGCATGGAGCCCCAAGGCTCTCTCCCCTAATCCTTCCCCATGTATGGACACTTCCCCCAGGTATCTTCTGATCTTGCTGAGCAGGTAACCCCACCTCTCTCTCCCCCTCACTTTGGGTGTCTCCAGTTGGTTCTCTGATTCATAATGCTCTCTCCTCCAAGATGGTCCATCCAAGGTGAACCTCTATCCTCAACCTTTGATCCTCTCCTTGCCAGCAGTAAGTGCAGGCTGCTTCTAGTCTACCATCTTGGCCCCTCCTCCACTATTAGAGTGTTTCCAAGGCTTTCTACAAAATTGTGCTGCTAGTGGATCACTCCTTGCATTAGGCAATCAAAAAGTAGATGAAGTTGTAATGTCATTAGCAAATATTTTTACATACATTTTCTATTGTGAAATAATAAGACTTTCTGAAGTTTTATATACAAACCTGTGTCCTTTAAAAGTGACATATAGGTTCCAAAATTTTCAAAACTAGGTAACTTAACAAAGCATCTTAAGAAAAAAAGAAAGTACTGGCATTCATGTTCATTTCTTTTACTTCGTTAGAGAACACTAAAGCAGGTGTTTCAAGTATTTTGCACTTCTAAGAAGTGCTAAAAACACAAACCCACATATCAAATAAATTTTTGGAGCAATCACACTACTCCAAAATAACTTAAAGTATTTTTTGTTAATTAGGTTGTATCTGGGGTGAAGTCAGATTTAATTAAATCATGAATCAACGGGAAAGTAGCCCCAGGACTGGCTACATAGCTTTTAAATAAATATGCAGTTTAGGTAGACAGAAGAAAAGAGAAGGTTTTGTGAAAATGAGCTCTAATAACTGAATGTGATTCATGAAGATAATATGAATTAGAAGAAAGAAAAATAAGGCAAAGAAAAGTGTAGAAGCTAAAAGTGCAGTTGGCTCACAAAATTACCTCCTGAAAGTCCCATAGCGTATATCTTGGAGGAAGATTTGGATTTGAATGTAGAATAAATTATTTGATTATTTTAGATAATGTTCTGGTCTAGATTAACGTAATTAGATGATTATTGCTCGTTTGTATAAAAGATGGTGTGCCTCTGGGCTATTAGAGCAATTAACTGCAAGTTGGTCACCAAGTAATCAATACAACATGACATCTTGACTGAAATAATCATTAATCATAATAATAATTTCAATTACTCAAGTTATTCACATTACTTGATTCTATCACAATATTACCATTTATCACATACAAGGTGCTATATGGGATTTAACAATAATGCCTTGCGGGTGAATAGCTTTTTACAGTTTTAAACTCTTTTGCTTACTTGATCTCACCTGAGGCTCACAGCAGCTTTGTGAATTAGGAAAAATTAACTACTTTTAAGATGAAGAAACAGAGGTCCAAAGAGAGTATTAATTGATCAGCAGTATGGGTGCTACAGTCTGAATGTTTGTGACCCTCCCCCAAAATTTGTATGTTGAAACAGAATCATGAATGTGATTAGGAGATGGGGCCTTTGGGAGGAGATTAGGTCATGAGGGGGAAGCCTTTATGAATGGGATTAGTGCTCTTATAAAAAAATCCCCAGAGAGCTGCGTTGCCCCTTCCACTAAGTGAGGACGCAGATAGAAGGTGTCATCTGTCAACTAGAGAGCAAGCCTCACCAGGCACAGTGAAGTCCAGAATCTGCTGGCATCTTGATCTTGGAATTCCCAGCATCCAGAACTGTGAGAAATAAATTTTTATTGTTTATAAGACACCCAGTCTATAGCATTTCGTTATAGCAGCCCAAACTAAGACAATAGGCCTTTAAGTGCCAGTTCTGCTATCCAGTGGCTGTGTAATTTTGAGCAAGTTATTTAACCATAATGTGCCTCAGTTTCCTTATATGAAAAAGTTATGCTAATAATAATTAGGCTAATAATAAAGACACATGGAAGAAAGAAATCACTTAGATCTTTTCTGGATCAAAGTGCATACACAGGGGGCGCCAACCATTCACATAGTTCAAAACAATGCTTGTGTTTCCTGGAGTTGTGCAACAGGGTAGCACTATAAAATAAAAGAAAGTTTTAAAACAAAAATACAATTATTAATCCTTTTACAAGTTCTTTGATGTTTATAGAATAAACGAATGATTCCAACCAGACAGACTTTTCTTCAAATACCCTGTGGAAACTGGTGCACAGATCCTCAGGCTTATGGAATTTGAGAGCCAGTAGAGACATCACAGTACCTCTGATGCAACCTCACTTTACAAATGAGGAAACTAAGTGTTAGGAAAAAGAGAGTTTTCCAAGTTCATACACTTGGCCCCTCCAGAATTAGATTTAATAACCATAAAAACTGTGTTCACACACTATCATTCTTAGGTTCTTTGCACTCAGTATCATTCTGATTGGAGGAGGAGATAGGACAGGGATGCACTTTTGCAGCCTGACACCCAGGCTGGGCAGGCCTAGTGGGGAGCCACAGTGAGGTGGCTAAAACCCAAAAACTCTACAAGAAGATCATAGAAGAGAAACACAAACTCGGCTTTGAAAAGAGTCTTTTAATCAAGCTACCCAAGGGTATGAACATCAAGCACTTCTGTGGGCATGTCACTTATTTTTAAAAGAATCATGGATAAGTCTATTTCAGGATTTATGCCCAAGACAAGGTATGGAGGGAATTTTCTCCTTTCTCCTGTCTCCTTGGCATCTTATTCCCAGGATTCAGAGGAGGATCACTAGTCACTAGATTGATTCAGAAATCTGGAGGCTTCTGCAGGCTTTTCTGGGGAAATCTGAGGAGCCACCATCTATGACATTGTTTTCATGAGAAAACTAATTATAGAAACAAGATAACTGACTTTTTAATAAAGTTTTGGAATAAGTGGGGACGGGATAGCAGTCTGCTTCTTGTCCTCTGGAAGTACTTTTAAACTCAACAGACTAAAAGCAAAAAAGACCAAAAAAAAAAAAAAATTAAGTACCAGAAACAGTACAGTAGGAATGCCAAAGATTCTAGAAGCCTCCTGGGCAAGAAAATGGATCATTTCCCACTCCCACCCCATCCCGATCTTAAGCTCACGTTTTCTTCCTCCTCCTTTTCTTTACAGACATGATAGGCAGTGTTTAGGTCTGAAAACGGAATGATCATGACATTTTTTGCTTGCTATGCTAAGAAGTCTGGATTATAATGAAAACATCAGAGAGAACATATTGAAAGACTAATTTTGCATCAGGAGAACCTCTATACAATGATTTTCCACAGCAGAGCTGACTTCAATATGTACTTTAGTTCTGTTAGACATCCTAGGGCTATTCTATGATGGAAAATGATCTTTTGTTTTGACACTGGAATTTTTTAATGAGACACAAAGTACTGCTTTTACAAATGCCAGACATTTGTGAGAATTTACCACTTTCTGAAACCCCATAACATCAATGTTATGCTATATTATCTCTAGTAGCTTTGAAGTCAAAATAAAGAGCAAAGTACATTGCCAGTATCATGTCAACTAGAATTTTTTGTTTGTCTTGCAGTCTTTTCTGAAAGGGCTAAATTTGACATGCACCCTGAGTTTTTCTGACTGGAACCTGACAGGAAGCTTGCTTGTTATAGCAGGAGAGAGCCAACATGATAAAGAGCCAACAGTTGACTGGGTTGGAGGCTCCAGTCTTGTTTCTGCAACTTCCTAGCTGTGTGACCTTGTGCAAGTTACTTAACCTCTCCTGACTCAGTTTCCTTAACTGTAAAATGGTAATTACAAGGTTGTGGTGAGGATGAAGTGAGGAGTCTACAAAACACCTAGCACAATGCTTACAGACAGAACTCAATTCTGTCTGTAAGTTTGGTATTGCTAGTTTGGACAAATATTAGACAAGGGTATACTTTGTTCCCGTTTGATCATGTATCACTGGACCATCAGAAACAGCCACTGGGCTCAATCACCTTGACAGAATGAAAGGACGACTTCCTCTGGGTCCTCTTGCTGTCTACAAAGAAAGGCACGTGCCACTGATTTGCACCTCCCGACCCAAACATTCCAGAGAGTAAGTCAAAAGGAGAGGCTGTAAGGCCAAAATTACTCAAATAATTGCTTTTGTTCTTTCTGTCTATAGCCATAGACACAAAACATTTCCCTTTATCCTTTTAAACCAGGATTGTTTCTCCTGGAGCAAGATGACAAATTACAGTTGACTTAGTACAAGTAGCCATAGAGCCATAAAAAGACGACGGAGGTACCTCGACCACCAGCTCCCTAAGCTTGGGTAGTGCGCTTTCCCTTCCCAGGCCTCGGTTTCCCCATTCATAAAAGGAACAGAGTTGTACCAGAACATTTCCCCAAATCCAATCTCCTCCTCCCTCCTCCAGGTAAAAAAAAAAAAGGCAAAGCCATTTATTTCCTTCCATACGAATATAAAAAAGGAACATCCAGGCACGAACCCCATACACCCCTAGGTAACCTGGAGCCACGAGTGGCTGCCGGGCCGGGCCTCCCGGGAGAACCACCACGTGCGGGCCCGGCGCGTCGCGGGGCGGGCACCGGAGCAGGAGCGCCCCGCCCCCGAGCGTGCCCACGCCGCCCCGCCCCCAGCCCCCGCCCAATCGGCTCGCGGCCGCGCGCAACAGGCCGTGCCTGGTGAGTGGCGCGATCCCGCCGGCTGCCGGGCGACGCCGCATCCGGGGTCGTCCAGGGTCCCGCGGGACGCTCGCGTGGCTGGTCCCGGCGCCCGGGAGCGAGTGCGGGTCTAGGGAACCTCGGGGCCCGGGCTGGGAGTCTTGGTGGCTGGCGCTGTGGTTGCAGAACCGGGCACGCGCGCCCACGCGCTCCACGTCCCCGGAGAGCAGGGCAGTGTCCCGCACGGCCGGGCTCAAGGAGTCTCGAATGTCTTGGGCACGGAGAGTGGCACACGTGCTCTGCCCGCGGGCCCGAGAGTCGGGACGAGCGCACGGAAAGTTTGGTGGCTTGGCAGGGAGGGTAGTGCGGGCAGCCGCCACACGTGCTGCGCCGCCGGCGCGTCAGGTCGGGCCTAAAAGGCACGTTTTGCAGCCAGGAAACCTGAAGTTCGGGTGTGTGGAGAGAGGGGAAGCTGCGTCTTTCTTTCACATTACTTCTGACTTTAAAATTACAGCCTACGCTTCCAATTCATTTATCGACTAATAGTTCTACACCGGCTGAGTTGCCCAACAGGTTAGTAAGACCAGATTATTCACTGTTTTCAGGAAGGGTAGGCCGGGGAGTCAGAGGATCTGATTTCATCACTAATTAGCTGTAAATTCAGCGCCAGGAGTTTCATTTCACTGGGACCGTCTTTGGAGGAGCCTGATTTATCTAGCTTTTCCCATCATCACTTGGTTTTTGCCTCCTGGGCCTCATCCTCATGGTCACCGAAATACATTGAAGTACCATTCATTTTTTCTCTAAAATAGAACTATAACTGCCAATCACAGCTTTAGGTCAGCAGAAGAACCAGTTTTCTCTCCTTGGATGATAATTTCTGTGAGCCTGAAGGAAATGTTTTAGGTTAGCCTTGGCAGCCTTGTAATATATTAATATAATTTCTGACAGGTGTGTGTGTTTAATTGAGCTGATTTTGACTGTTTGTCCATCCTCAGTGGATCTAAAATCCATCAAGAGAGCTTATTACATTAATGCGGATTTCTGGGTTCCTGCCATCAGAAGTGGCAATCCCATGAGCTTGGTACGGGGTCCGGCAATTTTCATGCTAACAGGTATTGCTGGTGGCTCTGGAGTACACGCTCTAAAACACTGCTCAGGCGATGTAAAGACACCTCCCTCCACTGCTTGGTGATAACTACTGATGTCCAAGGTGCCTTTTAGCTCTTACAGTACTGTTGAATATCCAAGTGACAGCTGCCATCAGAAAAGTAATCCCCACTTCGTAAGTCATCTGTTTTCCCCTATTTTGTGCAAGGTCTTTCTCTAAAATTATATACAGACAAAAGATGAAAAAGTGAAACAAAACTCAGCAAACATTTCTTGAGGACCTCCTATGTGCCACACTCTGCTAGGCTCTGGCAACGTATAGGTCTCTTCAAGAAGCTGTGTTATGTCTTCATGTCATTTAATATTCTGGTAGAAAAGGAGATTAGTACACCTTAAAAATATAATGACTATTTGTTGGCTATAATATGGGCATCAGTATCGATTTTTTTGTAGAGTTTATCTGTGGGCCAGTTACCAAAATATGAACCATGAATCTTTTGACTTAATCTTTTTATGTTTTAATGCTTATAGTCAACTGAAATGGAAAGCAATTGCTTTTCAAAAAACTTTGTAGCTTTATAGAAATAGTTATTTTAACTTCTATTTGGGTGGTCTGTGAGGTTTATAGGTGGATTCTGTTGGCTGTCCTAAACAAAGCACTCTCCTTCAATTACTATATTCTTGGATTCTAAAACATGCTTTTTCACTTATTACTGTTCCTGAAACTGTAATGCACCTTATAATTTTTGTATATTTATTGTGGTAGGATATGTCATCTATTCCCCACTCCACCCTAGCTGTTAAAAGGAATGGTTGCTTTAAAATATGAGTAGTGTGAAAATCAGAGAAATAGTATATTTGCCCAGCAACCTCTAAGCTAGGTTGCAATTAACTGAGCCTCAAATCATTTCAACGTGAACATAGAGAAACAATTAATGATGTAACTTTTGGCAGTATAAGTAGTAAAATTTATGTTCTAACAAAAGCATGTGTTATGCAGTATTGGAGTTTATTTTGTTAGTCATTGTAGACGGGAAGAATTCCTTAAGTGATTTTATTTTGGCTTAAGTATTTTGCACACTGTTTAGCCACATTTTCTAGTTAATGTGTTTATACTGCATTCATAGATTATGCTTAAAGAAAACAAGCCTTTCCCTTGCATTTCCTACTGTTCAGTCCCCTTAAATAAATTTTAAACTGACCAATTATGAGAGATAAAAGATGTATAACTGAATATAAGATTGCTTTATAGGGTAACCTTTAGTGATACAAACCTAACAGTTTTAAAAAATTAAATGTGAGCAATGTGTCTGTTCCCATGACCATCCTTAATTCAGCAATGCTAGGAGGACTCTGGGCTGATTTACTACAGCGAAAGGATAACAGGCACAGTCAGCAAAGGAGAGAGGCACATGGGGTGTCCTGGGGAGACCAAGCACAAGGTTCCAAGGATCTTCTACCCACTGGAGTCACAATGGACGTGCTCAGCTGCTCCAGTAACTAGTTGTGCCAGCACTTGTGAAATGTTGCCAACCAGGGAAGTTCTTTATAGTTTCAGTTCCCAGGGTTTTTATTGGGGGCTGATCACGTAGGCAGCCTCTGCCTGGCACAGATCAAAATTCCAGACTCCCAGAAGGAAAGCAGGTGTTCAGTACAAACCATATTGTTTATACTGTTTAGGCATAGTGAGCCACTCTTATCAGTTCATAGTGGTGGGAACCCTTCCAAAATCTTGAGTTCCCAGACGTCAGCCCCAAGCGTGCCTTTCAAAGGATAGCAGTCAGGCCTGCTATGATAGCTCTTTTCTACACAAGCAGTACTCCTTACTGAATCTGTTTTCATAACTCCTGTATTTCTGAGTCACTTCAGAATTCCAAGTACTAGCAATGCTTTGTCTCACTGAAGCCTTGAGTCTTGAGTTGAGAATTCAGGCTGGTCTGTTTGACTTAAAAGGTACAGAAAACATTTTCAGAAACTGTGTCTCATTGACCACATATCCTAAAACAGTAAGGTTTATTTTTTTCCAAGTTTAAGCCCTTACCCCCCTCTATTGTAGGTTTTTAGTATCGTTCATGTAGTTTTTCACCATGCTCCTGTGTTTCCTTACTGGAAGCATTTGATCTTTTGAGGAACTGAGCTATTTGTGGGTACACAACATAGAAGCTAAGAGAATCTCTGAGAGAGTTTTATTATTTTGACGTTTCTACTTCCTAATTTGTTCAGTTTACATCTGGGTTGCATGCTAAAGGTTCCTTTAGAAATCAGTGGGTGCGATATCTAACATACGGTTCCAGGGTGCATACTTCCCACGCCAGCACTAATTCTACTCAGTCTACAGTGTAGCTGAGTTACTGCTTAGTTATAATGACAAAAGAGCAGAAAACGATATATTTGCATTTCTGATATTCAACAAAATTTAAAACCATAATATTTATAAATAAATTACTTGTCTTTCCAAAATTTTGGTTTTTATAAGCATAATGGTTCTTAACCTTTTTGGAGGACATAGACTTCTTTAAGAATCTGGTGAAAGCAATGGACTCCCCCCCCAAAAAAAAAACTTTAAAATAGAATTTTACAGTCTCAGAAAATTTATGTAATTTGAATTACAGTTCCTGAAAACAGATGAGGGAAACCTACATTGTAAGTGTAACCAATAGTTGTGGTCCGGGAGCAGTTCTGAGAGAAGGTTGGCTATACTTGGGAGTGTTGCTCCTCTTGCTACTTAGAAGTGTACCATGGACCCACAGCGTCGTTACAACCCCGGAGCTTGTTAGAAATGTAGAATCTCAGGCCCCACCTCAGATCCGGTGAATCATAACCTGCATTTGAGCAAGACGCCCAGGTAATCTGTGTGCACATTAAAGTTGGAGAAGTGCTGTGTCAGAGTGTAGTGATGTTGGTGTTTTATTATGTCTTATTTCGGTTAAAAAGTTATACATAGCTTTTTAAAGTCTTGGTATACAACTAATTTTTGCCTTCATTTTTCAGCCCCTAATTAGGCTTTTTTTTTTTTTTTTAATGTATGGGAGTTTCTGATAAAGTGGCAATTTCCAGGAATAAGCTCAGATTTGGAACTGAGAAGCTTCAGGCAGTTGAAGAGACTCAGGAGCAAATAGCTTCTTGCTCCAGCCACCAGGTGGCACCACTGGTCCAGTTGCCCTGCTAACAACAGTTGGGGGTGGTGCTGGAGTGAGGAGCACCTGGCAGTGGGCGGCTGCTGGTGGTTCTCCAGTCGAGTGTGTGTAATCCCGGGTACATCTAATTAGATCAAGGGCCTGGTGCTAGCTGCAGCCAAATTCAAGATTTGTGACTCTGGCGTGACAATGGCCACAGGCTAAACCTATGACTAGAAAGTGCTGAGACAGTCAAATGGTTTAATTCGTCATAATTATACTGCCTAATAAATAATGAATTCCATGATTTAATGCTTGTGTACAAGAAAAAAACATGTTTTCCTTTAGATGAGTATGTAATCTGGTGTTTGAGGCTGAATTCTGTCGTGGAAGAAATGGCATTGGCTTAAGGCTGTTGCATATCCCGGGGGAAGCACCATTGACTTACAGAGAGTTCTCTTGAAGGCGCAAGGGTCATGCAGGTTGTGTGAGTATGATCCACTAACACCAACACTGGCACTCCTTCTAAATCTAACCACCTGTGTTCGTTCTTTTGGTAGGTTTGTGTTTCCTTACTACTTTGTCTTGAAGACAGAACTATGCCAAAGAAAGCAAAGCCTGCAGGGAATGGGAAGGAAGAAGGGCCTGTTCCCTGTAAGCAGGTGAAGGTGAAGGCAGCTGCGGGGCCTTCCATTTTAAACTTTGACAGCCCCAGTGGTCTCTTTGAAAGTTTAATCTCACCCATCAAGACAGAGACTTTTTTCAAGGAATTCTGGGAGCAGAAGCCTCTTCTCATTCAGAGAGATGACCCTGCCCTGGCCACGTACTACCAGTCCCTGTTCAGGCTAACAGATCTGAAGAGCCTATGCAGCCGGGGTATGTACTACGGAAGAGATGTCAATGTCTGCCGGTGTGTCAATGGGAAGAAGAAGGTTTTAAATAAAGATGGCAAAGCACACTTTCTTCAGCTGAGAAAGGATTTTGATCAGAAAAGGGCAACAATTCAGTTTCACCAACCTCAGAGATTTAAGGTAACAGGTTTCTCCAATGCAGAAGCCTCATATATACTAAAATGCTAACATTTGGCCACAGATCAGCTCAAGGGTAAATATGGGGTATGATGATGATTAGCGTCCTGCTAGTTTGAGAAGGGACAGCACCTGTTTGTTCTTTAAATGCATTGTAACTTAGGACATTTTAACTATGTTATCTTTTGGTTAAACTGTTAGAAACTCTAGCAACTCAGGCTGGACATTATTAGGTATCATTGAGCTGCAAAAACTAAATCTCATTGCAGGTTTATAAAGGTATTAAAGTAGCACTATGCCTCTAGAAGCATGTTCTATGGGCTGGTTTATGTTTTCCTATATGCTAGACATTTCTGTTTGGTTTGTCCTGTTACTGTAATTTAAGACATGATAGCATCAAGGTGATCATTTTTCTTGAAGTTGCCTCCCTTTATTGCCAACATCTATCTCAGCGGAAGTTTCAGAGCCATGACCAGATCACATACTAGACTTGTTCAAGAAAGAGACTTCACCCTTATTAATGGGTGACATTGATTGAGGCTCAGCGTCCTAAAACTGGTCCTGATGAGGCAGTGGTAGGTGGAGGATATCTTTGATATGCGAGTCCAGAGGACTGTCTAATTTTTAAATTTATTCTACATCCGGAATTAACATTTGGGAAATAATTTGCCTCCTTTGTGCTCAGTTTCTACATTTATAAAATGCATATTTAGAATGAGCTAATCTGCTTTTTTAGAGGTTTGAGATCTTTATCTTATCTCACGACAGATGGCCAAGAACAGGTGAGGGCCTGTTCTGAATTTTGGATTAAGTTTTATCCCCATTCAGAAACCCTCTTCTGTGACCCATGGCTAAATCGAATTGGCAGCATGGGAGGAGAAAGAGAGGGGTTGGTGAGTTCCATATTGAGGGGAGTGTATTCTGGCTGTATTGATGACTTCTGGGCTCTGTCATCAGTTACTGTCATCAGTTACCGATAGTGTTTCCCATGATTTAACTTAAAAGTTGGCTTGTTAGATCCGATTAGGCCTCATCTGGTGAATGCCCTTTGCTTTCTTATCTAAAGGATCTTGAACCTAGTCATACTCTGGAGGAAGTATAAGTACTCTTGGGTTTTCAGTTCAAGTCCTGATTCCAGTTTTCCATCTCAAAGAATCACAAGAAGTTGAAATGTCCCTGAAATGCCAACCTTTTGGCCCTAGCACTCAAAAAGAATTTACAGATCATTTGCCAGACCAAGTCATGATTTTATTTCAGAAAATAGGGACACCCCAGATAAAATGTTTCTCTCTAAGATAGTCCTCGACTCTTTACCTGACTAGAAGTAGCGCTTTTAAGAGTGGGTTTTGGAAACCTAAGAACTATGAACATGCATTAATTCAGTGAAGTTGATTGCATGTGATGTGGTCACAGACCAGCAGGGAGTTGTTATTTGGCATATGTGTGGTGTCCTCTGTGGTTGTCACTTCTGTACTGTAGGATCATCTCCCCCAGGGCTTTTCTCTGCTTGTCCACTTAAGTTCTGCACATTCCTCATTTGGGATTCCAGGTGGCCAAGAATCTGTTTCCTTTACCCTGTTGACTCTGCTCTTTGGCCCAGTTTATTAAAGCAGGAAGGATAAGCTTTCTCAGCCCAGATTCAGCCCTCAGGCTAGAAGAGTATGCATCCTGGTTTTTTGTTATTGTCGTTGTTCTCCTTTGCCACCCATACTTGAGAAACCATAAACTGTAGGAGCTCACCCTCATACACTAGAAGCTGGGCTTCGAATACTACATTATGAGGAGGTTTAGTGTTGTGTGCCTGTTTCTTTAGGAATGGGCGTATTAACATCAGAATAGAAAAACTCTAGAGGCAGTTCATTACTGGCCAGGTTGAGAGACTATTGGGTTGGACGTTTAACCCTTTGCTTGTTGGGTCTCAGACTGTGTACAGCTTATTAGTCTAGTTAGTCTAGAAATAACTAAGGGGCTAACCAGAGAGCCGTATTAAGTTGTTCCTCACCTGCTTTGGGTAATCCATATATCAGAAGTTGTGGTGAAGGGAATTATCACAATTATTTGCATCTTGCATCTTGCAAGATGCAAGCCTTGCGTGGCAGGCTAGAGTTTATCAAATACTTTCACGTGTTAACTTTTGACCCTTACAACAGACATTTGAAATAGTTAGAGCAGCTGTTGTGGTCTCCATTTTCCATGTGAAAAAACCGGAGGTCACAGATGTGTCTTTTCCGTAGCTGTTCTGAGCTGGTAAGTGTTTCTGACTCCAAATTCAAGGCATTTTCCTACCATACTTTGGAAAATGTTAATTGAGATGTAGTAGGGCTTTTTGCGTGTGTGTTTTTGCCTTTCTTGAGACGTACTCATGGGCTTCTCTTCCTAGGCATGGCATTCAGTTTTCATTTTGTGGGGTAGGTCAGTGGAGAGAGGAGGTTGTACCCTGCCAGGAGAGAGACTCCCTCCCACCTTCCCTCTTTGATTGTTCTGGGTCCTCCTCAGCCTCTCTGGACTTAGTTGGGAGTGACATGAAAAAGGAGAAGACAGATTTTCAGGGGCCTTGCTTACACATGAGTCCGTGTTGGTGAAGCAGTCATACTTGCATTTGTGATAACACTGCTTTCCAATTTCAATAGGATTTGAGATAAGTTGTTTTATGCTGTTCTGCCACAGTTTTAAGGTGGGAGTGATAATATCTTTATATTGCAAATAAAGAAACCAAAGTCACCTAGCTTGTAACAACAACTTGGACCGAAGTGGTTTGACTCCAGGTATCTTTCTGGTAGGCCACAGTTGGCAGAATCAGAAGCTGAAGGTGCAGAGGAAATGGAAAAAATGTGCAGTTGATAGCATTTTCAGTAAACTTTAACAAGAAAAGAGACATATATTCATCAGTTACGGACCCTGATGCTTGAGTTGGGAACTATAAAATCACCATACAGGCCTGACGGACCTCTCAGGCCATCAGAGAGAGAGCGAGAAGCCCTGGTTTTCTAGTGGTGCCACTTACTGTATAAATATAATTATAGAGCCAGGTCCTGCTGACCTCTTGCTGAAATAAATTAGCCTCCTTGGGAGCTCTGTTAACTCTTTGGAGCTATTCAGAGGCCATAAAGTTATTTTTTCTGTGTTAAGTAGAACCTCTGAGATCTATAAATAGAGAAGCCCAGTGGTCTAAATAAAGATATCCTCCAAAGCTTTTTTTCAAACTGACCCAATTCTTTCCCACTTGGTATTTTAATACTGTGAATCCTTTTTCAGACCTGTGGTAGCATTGACTGCCAAGCTGTGGTCATTGGTTTACTCAGCAAATATTTTAATATGTTGCAATGTATCCCATCTGCCAGGTACTATGCATTCATACGTTTAAAACTTTAATCTCTTTAATGTCCTTTGTGATTTGTGTTTTCTTAAATTATCTCAAAGGTAATTTAAGCCTTGAATTTGAATCCTGTCTCCATTATTTACTAGTTACGTGTTCTTGTGTCTCAGTTTCCTCATCTGTAAACTGAAGATGATGATACTCTCCCCCCTTATGAGACAGGGTTGTTGTGAGGGTTCTATGACTAAGACGTATGAAGCACTTAGAGACAGTGCCTGGCGCATAGGAGGTGCTAATATCTACATGGTCCAATTGCTGCCTTCCCTTTTCTCATCAGCCTTGGGAAAATCAGATTTTTCTTTCTTTCTCACAGGAATATATGGCTCCTGGCTAGGCTCGTAAGTCTCTTGTATGCCCTGAAGAGTTGATTAGTGATTGGAGAGAGGGAACGTTACTTGGCCCTGCTATTCCTTCTCTGTCTTTACCTTCTACCTAGGTTATCATTCTGTTCCCATTGCTTTAAATATCCATTTTGTGTAGGCAGTTCCCAAGTGTAAGTCTCCAGCCCTTACTTCCTGCCAGGACTTTAAATCATCTCCACGTGGGGGTCTTAGCATCCCAAACTTAACATTTCTAATGTAGAACACCTTTTTTTTTTTCCCCCCCTCCTGAAAACTTGTTTTTTAGCAAGTCTTTCCAATCTCAGTAAATGGAACTGGGAACTAATTGCCCAAGTCAAAAACCCAGGAGTATTTTTTTTCTTTTTTTTTACTCCCTCATTTCCTTTTTTTTTTTTTTTTTTACCACCCTTTTATATATTTACTCCATCAGCAGGTCCTGTCAGTGCTACTTTCAGAGTCTCTCTCACTTTTCTGCTTCTTTCTATCCCTCTCCCACCATCGTGCTGATTTCTTACCTGGGCTGCTGCCTGAATAGCTTCCAGAGTAGCCTCCGTGGCTTCTTCTCTTTTCAACAATTCATTCTCCACACAGTAGCCAGGGTGAGCTTTTAAAAATGTAAATTGGATGGTGTCATTCTTCTACTTAAAATCCTTCATGACTTCCAGTCGCGTGCCTTGCCAATCTCTTGTCTATCTGCTCAAGTCTTTTCGGTGGTGTTTCTGCACTGGATGGAGGATTCTTAAAGGCAGGGGTTGACTGCTCTTAAGTGTTGGCTCTTTTCCTGCTTGATTCTAGTGTCTGGCATATAATAGTTGCACAGTAAAGACTTTTTAAGTGAACAAGAACATGTTCTTATTTCTAATATATTTTTTTTTACTCCCCCCCTCTTTTTTTGTCCCTTTAAGGATGAGCTTTGGAGGATCCAGGAGAAGCTGGAATGTTTCTTTGGCTCCTTGGTTGGCTCAAATGTGTACATAACCCCTGCAGGATCTCAGGGCCTCCCGCCCCATTATGACGATGTTGAGGTAAGAGAAGAACAAAATTGCCCAACGTGGGGAAGAACAAGTTGCTGAGAGGCTGGTTTAGTATAGTTGTCAGGAGTAGTTCACATTATTCTCTACGGCTCTTGGGCCAGGTCTGTGTTTGCTCTTTCTGTGCAGTGTCTGGAGATCTTGATCTCATCTAAACGTTGGGCCAAAATAAATCCCACTAAACTGGTTTCCTGCTCCTTCTCAAAGGGAGAGATTGTTTCCAACCTTACTGATTTAAAGAGCCACACATTCCTTTGAAACAGGTATTTATTGAATGTATCTACAGAGAAGTGTGATTGGCTTTTATTTAATTTCAGAAAGTATGATCTTTAATAAGGTGAGGTCACAAATAATCCTTACATCTGCTTTCATTTTGTTTCTGTTTCAGTAGCTGCCAAAAATACGTATATTTTTTCCATTTGTGAAAATCTTGGGACAGCTCGAATAAAGGTCATGATTTCACTTAAGCGTTGGCACCTTGACAAGTGTTGATTTCACTCTCATGTGGCTTCCATAAAAAGTTAACTCTTTGGCTTAGGTATTTCAGTTTTATTTTTGTACTAATACAAGGTGTGAACACAAAGTTATTAGTAAAAAGTCTCCTTTATCCCCTTGTAGAGAAATTTGATATCAATACATTTTCCAAAAGTGTTATTTTTAATATTTTCAATAAAGCATTAAAATACTTTTGGCTGAATAAAGAATAAAAGTCTTGAAGTTTTCCTGTCTGCAAAGGCCCTTTCAATATTCAGGATTTTGGCCATTCAGTAATATCTGAAGCTTGGCTTTTCCATCAGAGATTATGGGCTTTCAGGTATCGGATAGAAGATTTAAAAGAATGAGATAGTGGGATATAAAGAACTCAGAGAGGCTCTAAGAAAGTGAAAAGAGTGAATATCCAGTATCACAAATCATGATTACCTGTTTTAAAAATAAAAACCAGTAGTGGCAATTTTCATTTAAGTGTGGAGTGACATGTGTTTCTGATCTTTCATTTTTATTTCTTATCTGAAACTTGTACAGTTGACCCTTGAACAATGTGGGGGTTAGGAGAACCGACCTCTTCTGCACTTGAAAATCTGAGTGTAACTTTTGACTCCCCCAAAACTTAACCGCTGATAGCCTACTGCTGACCCAAAGCCTTACCAGTAATAATAACAGTCAGTTAGCACTGATTTTGTATGTTGTATGTATTATATACTATATTCTTACAATAAAGCTAGAGAAAATAAAATGTTAGTAAGAAAATCACAAGGAAGAAAAAATATGTTTCCGGCACTGTATGTATTTATGAATACCGTAAGTTTGTGTCATCTGTTTACAAGATGGATCATCTGTCTGAAATGGCGGGCAACCTCAGCTGCCACCTCAGTCTACGGCATATATCAAGTAATTCAGCTTTTTCTTATAATGTCATGACTTTTTCCTGCTTCTTGGGAGCACTTCTAGCATCACTAGTGGCACTTCATGTGGGTCCCATGTTGTTATTCAAGGTTTACAATAAACCTTGAATTGCGCTAAACATAATGAAAAATATGTGAAAAATGTGAGAGATCACTTTTTACTGTAACACATTATTTATTGGAGAGACAGACTGTTCATGTGGAGATGAGTGGCATCACCCGTTGTTTTAAGCATTACTTGCAACACTTGAGCTTGGGCAATAGCAACAGGAGGTGGCTACAGAATTACTGCAGTAGTACAGTATGTGTACACCACAATTAATTTTATGCAGTTACGATTTAATACTGCATCTTTAAGCATGTTTATGTTTCTCTTGACTGCAAATGGTACAGTCAAGAGAGGTCTGTAAGTTTTCATAAATTTTACCTTTTTATAATAGATTTGTATATATTTTATAGTATAGTAAATGATAAACTAGTATTTACATACATTCTATGCATTTATGATATACCTTTTTCTTAATTTTTTGATTTTTCTTTTTCTTCAAATTGTTGCAAATCTCCAGAAATTTTTTCTAGTATATTTATTGGAAAAAAATCTGTACGTAAGTGGACCTGCACAGTTCAAACCCATGTCATTCAAGGGTCAACTGTAATTCATCTGAGCCATTGGAGAGCTAATATTCCAGAAGCATTTTGCTACATGAGTTGTCAGGAAGCTCTCTGACGCCCCTGGGCCTTTGGGTCTCTGCAGGTTTTCATCCTGCAGCTGGAGGGAGAGAAACACTGGCGCCTCTACCATCCCACAGTGCCCCTGGCACGGGAGTACAGCGTGGAGGCCGAGGACAAGATCGGCAGGCCGGCACACGAGTTTATGTTGAAGGTATGGGATGACCGACCACGTGGGCACCTCTCCTCGGCTGGTTTTCTCTGTTGCTAAGACAAATTTGGGTTTGGGTTTTAGAGTTTGGTGACGGTCCCCGGGGGAACGTATCCCTGGGTCTCAGGGCAGGGTGGCTCTGGTTGCAGTCAGCCAGCACATGCAGCTTCTGGAGGAGTTTTGTGATTTGCAGTTGGAGAAGTGAGCTGAGGAAGTATTAAGTTCATTTTCCTAATAGTCTGTCTTTGTGTAGGATCCAAGTTCAACAGGAATAAAGTGAATTCTGCGAACCACCGACCTCTAGAGTAAAAGTGGAAGGTCTGGCCTTGGGCAGCTTCCCCACATCTAAGATAGCTGTCAGCATGGGGCTGTAAGTTGCTTAGAGCACAGCCAGGAATCACTTAGTTTTTCTGTGGCTAACATTCCAGCGTATTGCTCCTGAGTATGAAGTACTGTATTCCCCTTTCTTTCCCCTGCATACAGTGACCAGAAGAATAGTAATTATGGAAGCTCTTGAGGATTCCTGCTCCAGGGAGTAGGTGGCTTGATCATGTGCTGGTTCCTTGGCATCTTGCTGCTGAAAAAATCTGTCTGTGAACAGTTAGCCTGGATGGAAACATAGCCAGTCCCCAGCGGGAGGGGTTGTTGAGAAAAAGCCTCAGAGGAATAGAAATAGCTCCATAATTAAACTTTATACTCCTTCTTAAAACACATAACTTTAATTTCCTTTAGTGGCAGTAGAACAATAGCTAATTCAAACCATTGTAAAGATTCTGTCAACCTGGTATATTTACATATAGTTGTTTTTGTATTTCTTGCATCTTGAAGTTAAAATTAGTGTCTAATTCTTATTCAGTGCCTGTGTTTTTCTTGATTTTAAAATCTTTGTGTGCCAATAACTGGGGGAAACAATCTCCCTTTTAGGATGGATGCCTATATTATAGGGGACTTAAATAAATAAATGCCAATAAAGGTAACTTTCTTATTTTTTTATGCTCTTAGTGGTTACCAAACTATGGCCCATGAGCCAAAAAATCTGGCATGCTGCCTGTTTTTGTAAGTGAAGTTTATTGGAGCACAGCCACACCCATTTCTTAATGTTCTATCTGTGACTGTGTTCAGGTTATAGCAGCAGAGTCAGTTAGTTGCCACAGAGACCACACAGCCCATGAACCACAGATGTTCACTGTCTTTACATTTGGTCCTTCACAGTTTGCCTGCTTCTGCTTTTGGTGAACCACGTTTAAGTGGACTCTTGGTTGGTTATTTTTAAGCTAAAGACTAAGCCATCTGTGGTCTCTGAGGCCAGGGCTGATTTGCTCAGGCTGACAGCCTGGCTACTTGCCCTGCCCAAGGTGGTCAGGCTTCATAGTGGCCCTCAGGTGTAGAGGGTGTGTGTTCTTTGTATTGTTGCTGTGGGACTTGGAGCAGATGGCACAGATACCCATTTAAACACTAAAATGAATACACAGCTCATTAAGGGAAATCCTAATCTCCTGGAAGGAGAAAGACTGCATTGTACAGTGCAGTGTTTTTCAAGTGTGTATGTCTCTATACATGTGAAGTTTTAACCAGTGGGCCTCTTCAAATGAAATCTGTGTCAGTGCCCAATACATGAAGTAGAAAAGCTGAGTTGCTCTGGTTGGGGGATGAGCATGGGGAGGGGCATGGAGGCTACAGTGAGAGTCGTGGGACCCTTGTCCAACTTCTTCCCCATATTCCAGTGGCAGCCTGTCCAATATACCTGCCAGACCTGGGCTCACAGGGTGAAGACCACCCCTGTGATGGAAACCACTCTGTGGCTTGGGGATCTGACAGATCTGGGTTTGAATTTAGCTGCTGTCGTTGATTAGCTACATGTCCTTGGGAAAGTCATTTATCTAAGTCTCTGCTTCCTCTTTATTAAAATGGAGATTATAATATATACCTTGCAGGCTGTAAGGATTGAAAAATATTATTCTGATGCCTCCTTTACAATAAAATTCCTTGGAGGAGGTATCTATATGTCTGTATTAGTTTTCCTGTTGCTGCTTATCAAATTATCACAAACTCCATGATTTAAAACAACATAAATTTATTACCTTATAGCTCCTGAAAGTCAGATAGACCAAAAGGGGTCTCACTGGGTAAGCAGGACTGTGTTCCTTCTGGAGGTTCTGGGGGAGAATCTTCCCCTGCCTTTTCCAGCAAGGGATGGGGAGCGTTGAGCAAATGTTTGTGGATTAAATGAAATATACAGTTATGTGCTGCATAGGAACATTTCAGCGGGTGACAGACTGCATGTACGACAGTGCTCCCAGAAGATTATAATGTAGCTAAAAAATTCCTGTTGCCTAGTGATATCGTAGCTATCATAAAACATTGTAGTGCAATGCATTACTCATGCATTTGTGGGGATGCTGGTGTAAACAAACCTGCTGCACAGCCAGTCGTATAAAAGTGTACAGTAATGTTCTAGGTCTTCACATCCACTCGCTCACTGACTCACTCAGAGCAATTTCCAGTCCTGCAAGCTCCTAATGCATGGTAAGTGCCTTATATAGGTGTACTTTTTTTTTTTTTTTTAATCTATCTCTTATACCATATTTTTACTGTACCTTTTCTATGTTTAGATAGATTTAGATACACAAATACTTACCATTGTATTACAGTTGCCTACACTATTTAGTATAGTAATGTGCTATATGGGTTTTGTAGCCTAGGAGCTATAGGCTATACCATATAGCCCAGGTGTGTAGTAGGCGATGCCATCTAGGTTTGTGTTAAGTACACTCGATGATGTTCGTGCAGTCATGAAATTATCTGATGACACATTTCTCAGAATATATCGTCATTGTTAAGCAACAGGCGACTGTATATGTGAGGTCTTCACTTCGGCTGGCTCAGAGACACTCAGGAAATGATAGCTATAACTGTCAGTAAAGCATGCACTAGATTTTTCCCATAGGTGCAGAGAGAAGAGCAGCTCTCAAGATCCCCCTCTTCTCCTTAGGCAACTACTATACAGAATGGTTTGGTCTAGGTGGGATTAGGGGGGAGGTAGCTCAGGGCGGTAGTACTTTGGGGAGAATATTTCTGTCCACTGGTTTGGGAGAGAAAAGGGATAGGATGGAAGAGGACCAACTGTCTGAGAAAATAACTGATCTTCAATTATGTCTATTTTTTGGGTTTAAATAAAGGTTGCATCATTTTTCATACATTCATCCAAACATTTATTGGGCCTGTGTTGTGTGCTAGGTGCTTTGTGGGAGTAGGCTCTGGGGAATACAAAATGGGAAGATATAGACCCTGCCTGGAAGAGCTCAAAAATTCAGAGGGTGGGGGAACTGGGAGGTAAAATCATATAATACAACCACATGCCCATCACTGCCCCCAGAGCATTGGAAACAGCATCTCTTTAATTCTCAAAATAACCCTGTGAGGTTTGGGGCTATTACTTCCATTTTACAGATAAAGAAACTGAGGCTTTCAGCAGTTAAATAAATTGCCAGGTCACCAGCCAGTGAGTGGCAGTGTCTGTGTGACTCTAAATTAAAGCTTCTGCTCTCGAACACTGCAGAACGTGAGAGGGAGGGAGCAGGCTTCCAGGCACAGGACGTCCCCTTCCTTGATCCCTGAATCGAGGTGGGGTGGTTTCGGGTGTATCTGTTCTCAGCTTGAGAATAAAGACAGTGACTTCAGGCACTGAAGGCCTCTCATGGATTGTGGTTTCCAGTGCCAGGCTCATGGACACGGAGAAGCTAGACTACCTGGATGCACGTGAGCCCAGCATACAGCCTGCTCCTTGAAGTAGTGGTTTCTAGAATGGAGAACTGAGACTCAAACCCTGTATTTATTCCCTTAAAACAAAGAGGACCGAGAAGTTATACTTCTTATTAACTCCTCTCCTTTTCTGTTTCTTCCTTCAGCCGGGTGATTTGTTGTACTTTCCCAGAGGGACGATTCATCAAGCAGACACTCCTCCAGGGCTGGCCCACTCTACCCACGTGACCATCAGCACCTACCAGAACAAGTAAACACCCTGCTTCCCCACCTAGCATCCTAGCACAGCTCTGAGTCGTGGCCCACGGGAGCTACATTCAAGAGGGACATGAGACCGTTGGCCAGCGTCTCTCATCCAAACCCTGGGGTTTCTGTCTCCTTTGCTGACTTCCATATTCCTTATGCCTTTGATGTCCCATGAGTGTGACCAGCTCATCTGGACGTCCTCCTGGGAACGTGGTGAATCTGACTCTGTGTAGGAGCCTGGGGATCACCCATATAGAGGGCCTAATAGTTCAGAAAGAAAGAAACCGTAGCTGTGGGTATTTCAGTGTTGGCGATGCCAGGCTGGGCATTTGTAGTCTCTTTTTTTTTTATTATAGTAAAACATATATAACATAAAATACGCCATTTTTAAGTGTATAATATGTTGGCATTAATTACATTCACACTGTTGGGCAACCGTCACCACTATGTTTCCAAACGTTTTAGATGCCTTCAACAGAAACTCTGTAACCATTGTAACCTCTTGGTCTCTTTTAAGGTTTTTCCTCTTTACAGTTCCTGAGGTTCTAGTAGGAAAGGCAGTCTGGAATGGTGGGAATGAAAAGCACAGGTGCCGACAACAGTTTCCATTAACGTCATGTTTTGTTTCAGCGAATGCCTTCTCACAAGACAGGAACTGGGTGGCAGCGCTTGTGTGTGTTATTTCCAAAAGGCAGCAACCTTGCTGTTCCGAATCACATTTAAAAACAGCAGTCATTAGTTAATTTATTCAGCAGGCATGCGCCAGACACTGTGCTGGTTGCTGGGAATGCAAGGATTGCATTGAAGGGGCTTTGAGAGAGCTTATGCTTTGGAAGCAGTGGTAGGAGGGGAGCTAGGCATGTAAATAGCTACCAGACAGTGTGATTGATAAGTTCTGTCAGAGGTTTGCAGAGAAGACTCTGGGAGGATAGAAGAATGCATTCAGCTAAGCAGGGGTGTCACAGAAGGCTTCAGAAACAACTTGACACCAAAGCTAAGTGAGTCTTAGAGGATGAGTAAGCAGGTGTGGGTCAGAAGATGAGAGTAGGAGAGGACATTCCAAGCCCAAGGGACAATAAGTCCCCTCCAGCCTTTAAAGCCGTAACTTTCAAAACAAGTTAGTAAGCATACCTCTGTTTCTTCCTCTGACTTTTCAGTGTGAAGTTCTCCTCTAAGTTTAAGAGACTTACTGGAGGAACTAGCTGGAGACTGGCCTGAGGTTAGTGCTATCTTTGCCCAAAGTAGAAGGACCAAGCTTGCATTAGGCGTCCACTTTGAAAAACGCCCTGTCACTGTGGCCAGGTAGGTTCCTTGTGTAGTAAGGGATGAAAAGTCACCAAGCTCAAGAAGAGCAGGAGCACTTGAGGGAGTGAATCACAGGACCTATGGAAGGGCTGGGCCTCAGAGGGCTGGGATCAAGTTCATTCTGGATCCAGAGCAGCCCTGGGCCTTGGCAGCCACATAGTTTGGCCCTGTGAACATCCGTGCATCTTCTGGTATCCCATGATGAACGTACTCAGTTACTGCTTCTCTCCCTAATTCTGTCATTTTCATTTCTCTTACTGCTACCAACTGGTTTCCAGTAATTGGTTTTTGCTTACTCCTTTTCCTGCCTCAGCATCTGTTTACTCACAACATTGGCTCATTCTAAGCCACCATCATCAGTTACTTCTCTGACCTCCCTCTGTCTCCTGGACCCTGTTAGGTTTTGCTTCAGCCAAGTACCCGACTAACTGTTTCCCAGACCCAAGAGTGAAGATCTGGCAGGCTGCTCCTGGGTCCCACCCACGCCTCTTCCAGTCAGTCGGGGCTGGGGAAGAGCCTTTCATGTTACCAAAGCTGCCCACCTAGGGCTGTGGGTGGGTGCCGTGACCCATGTGTCTTGGCTGGACTTTGACCTGTGTCTTGGCCAGTGATGGAGCTAGAGTGGGAAAATGGGACTGAAGCATCATTGCTTCCCAGAAACGTTCCTGTGCTTTGAGCCTGGTGCTCCTTCAGCTACCACAGTAGGGTGAAGATTTGGGACCTCTTCCTAACACCTCTCAAGGTAGCACCATTGGAGCATTTGGGTCCTGCTGTGTGAGACAACAGCAGGTTGATTTGGCTGTTCTACCAAAGTGAACTCCTCAAGAGGTGTACTCCTAAATTTTGGAAAGTCCTGAGATCTATTCTGACTCTTAGAAGAGCACAGAGCAGTGTTTACCTGCTATTAAATCCCTCCATGAGGAAGTCCTGCGTGACTTCCACCTATAACCCTGCAAGGGAAGCATGGATTTTATGCTGCTGTGAGGTCTCCATGTGTCCTCCAGGTTGAGGTTCAATAAAAGACACGGGGTTGGATATAACATTAAGTCACAAAGCAGTGAGGCCACCAGGCGGTGGATGTCTTGGGGAAAGTGTCTCTCATGTGGCTGTTGTCTTCCTTTGCCACATTTCTGGGAGGGAAGCATAAAAGTGTTAATTTTGCTTACTGAGTGAGAAGCAAAAGTCATACTGTGAATTTCCATTTTGCACATAGCCAGCAATTTGAAATCTGGTGACACAGGAAACTTTCAAACAGCTCAGAAATGTTTAAAGAGAGCAGCCCAACGGAGTGTGTTTCTTATACTGGCACACACTTAGGAATGAGCCAATTCTAAAAACCCCAGAGAAAGCAAAGGTAATTGAACACGGACGCTTGTCCCTAGACGTTATTTTTAGCTGCTGGCTTCTGCTTTCTACCCTGGTAACACCATTGCTAGAAATCAGGTTTTTTGGGGGGAATTACTGATGTTGGTTGATATTTTACTCAGGAACAGCTTCCCTCTTGTAAGTGACAAGGAAAATGTGACATTTAACTGTTCAGATAATTACACAGTCCAGAGACCTTGCTGTTACCCTAAATGTATTTCTGTTGGATTTACTGCACATAGAAAATGTTTTAGGTTCTATAATAAATGTTAAAATTTCCTACAAAGCTCTCCTCATACACACTTTTGTTAAAAATTTGGTCCCTTGAACTTTCTATTTTATGACAGTCTATGATTAATTTTCTGTTATCTTTAAGAGCAATCATGAAGGAAGCCTGTCTTCTCACCTTTAACTTTCCAAGTGAGTGTCTGGAATGGGGAGGAAGCAGGGTGATTGCTTAGGAAAGTCTTAGGTTTCTATGCTGAGTAATGTCCAATTAATTGAACTCAAAATACCTGGGAAGTTGGAACCCAATCCATAGCTTTTGGCTTTACTAGCATTAAGTATTTTATGTATATCTTGTATGCATTCACTGTTTTTTTTTTTTTTTTTTTTTTTTTCTTGGTGCATGTTCTAGTTCATGGGGAGATTTCCTTTTGGATACCATCTCGGGGCTTGTGTTTGATACTGCAAAGGAAGACGTGGAGTTGCGGGCCGGCATCCCCCGGCAGCTGCTCCTGGTAAGGGGTAGAGGCAGGTAGGAATGAAGGGTGGTAGCCGCAGCGCAGGCCAGCTGAAGCCCTGCTTCCTGGGGACCCCAGGATCCTTCTTCCCAGATGGCCAAGCTTGTCTCCTGTGCTGCCCTGCTGAGCCTGTGATTTGCAGAATGAATGGGGTGCTGTGTGTTACGTGGTGATCCAAAGAACCACAGGTGTCGTACAGACAGCTCTTTCACAGTGGCAGTACTGGCCACTGTGGGAATGCTGGTTGAATAAATGGTTAAATAAATGAATAATGTGGCCTGGAGAACTGTAGATTCAACACACATCAGATAGTTAGGAGAGACCCACTGCGCTGGAGATCCTGGCCTTGGCGTGTTCCCACCTGGCTTTCCTATTCTTTTTCACATTTCGAAAGAAGACTTCTATTTAGTTAGTTTTGAGAAGATGAATGGATTAGTGCTGAGTTGAGCAAAGGTTGCTTTCACTGTGTGAAGCAGTCATCTTAGGACAGTGACTTGATTTCCTGAAGGCAGATCCCAGACTGCACTACGTTTCCAAGGATTTTTCCTTGCAAAACCCTGAAAACTGATCTTTTTTTGCAAATAATAAGCAGCTTAAGATGGACAGTGTTTGCAAGGAAATAGTGGGATATTGTTCTTAAGGGCTCAGGTTGTCCCTCCCCCTTTGGAGTGACATGGATTTACGGCTATGCTGGGTGGTTGGCGGTTGTGCATATTACTGTGCAGAATGGTACTTGGGCAGGTAGTCCTGCTCGGGCCAGGACTCACTTCTGTGTTTCTAGCAGGTGGAAACCACAACTGTTGCAACAAGACAATTAAGTGGCTTTCTGAGGACGCTTGCAGACCGGCTAGAGGGCACCAAAGAACTGCTTTCATCAGACATGAAGAAGGATTTTGTTATGCACAGACTCCCCCCTTATTATATGGGAGACAGAACAGCGCTATCAACACCAGGTGGAGCTTGCTGTTTTCTTATGGGTGTTAGGGGCTAGTGTGGGATGTTTGAGGCTTTTCTGGGTAGGTTCCTTTGAGCAGATGGAAAGTGTGAAGCACTTTAGTGTTAATATGGACCTAAATCCATCCTTAGTGTGTATGGCTGAAGGAGACATGCCGTGCTCAACCTTTAGCGTCCTGCATCTCAGAAGTCATTTGTGTGATGGGAAATAAGAGCCCTATCTTTTTGGGTGAGAAATATGTATATTTATGGGTACCCTGGTATTCGTTATCTTCAGGAACTTTTAAGTACTTGAACGTTGAAATAATCTTGTTGGAATTAAGTCGGGAATGGGTAAAATGTTGCCATCAGCAGTTGAAATACAAGACTCCCCAAGGTTATCACAGACCTTCTCCAAGTCATAGATTGACTAATTTATGACAAGTGAGGGCTGCAAATGATGTAACACACTTGTGGATGGACGATGTCAGTGTCCTGTAGCAAAGACCACCAAGAACATATTCCTGAGCTCAGACAAAAGTTGGGCCTACTGACTTGTTGCAACGGGAAGACCACATACCACTGGGAATTGTAGGGCATCTCAGTAAAAGGGTGTTAGGAAGGATTTGGGCTTGAATTAGGTGGTTTTGGAAGAGGGTTCAAGGAAGCAGGGCTTTGCTCTGGATTGGATGCTGTGAGGACATAAGGGATTCTATGATTAGGTCTCTTCTAAATCTTAATCTAGTAGGCAGGAGGAATGTATGAGGCTAAAGTCATCGGTGGTAAAGCGGCAGCATCACTCACAACCCTGTGCCCTAATATGTTTGGTCATTATTGTGGTTTGGACAATGTGCCAGTTTTTGCCTGAGTTCAGACCTGAATATGGAGTGGTGGTGTTTTTGTCTTGAACTATCATGGTCACAAGGTGGTCTTGACTGACGTTGGTGTTCTGTGAAATTGTCTGTGTTCAACGGGAGAACACCAAGATCTAGATATGACTACCAGTCCAGCTCAGTGCTGTTCTTTCTCTAGGGTTGAGTGTGAGGAATATTTTTTTTTTTTTTTACTAACTTATAAAAGTTTTATTTATCACCAGGTAAGAACAATTGAAATAGACAATCTAAAGTCCCTTTTAACATTGATTCTGTATAATTTTTATTATAATCTTTGGAAGAAGTTTAGAATTTGTTTTGGATTGCATCTATTAATATTCAAAATAGCAAGTGTTTTACTAGCATATGTTTTAATGTTTAGCAGTACAGAGTTTGCTGAATACTAGCTTATGGCCCTGAATACTTTAGTGAGTATAATGGCTAAGACAAGGAAAACATTAAAGTTATGATCCCTCAAGACTCTTTCCACAGCCAGACAACATTGTATGGCTAGTCCGTTTTTAGTGGTTGCCTCTTCACTAAGTTCAATCCAGTTTAGAAAAGAGGAGGGGTTTTTTTGGTGAACTTTATTACATGGCTTTTATGGGATACTGTGCTTGATGTACATAGATAATTTAGCAGGGTAACACAACTGGTAATTGGTAGAGGGTGCAATTTGAACACAGGCAGTCCTTCCAGAGTACACGTGTAGAGCAAGAAGCTTGTAGAGCAGCGGTCCCCAACTTTTTTGGCACCAGGGACCAGTTTCATGGAAGGCAGTTTTTCCACGGACGGGGTGGGGCAGAGCTCAGGCGGTGATGCGAGTGATGGGCACTGCTGTAAATACAGATGAAGCTTCCCTAGTTCACCAGCTGGTCACCTCCTGTGCACCCCTCCCCTAAGTTTCATGGAACACAATTTTTCCATGGGGATGGGGGAGCTCTGTGGCCTGGTCCCTAACAGGCCACAGACCCATATCGGTCCACGGATGGGGAGCTGGGGACCACAGCTGTAGAGGATAGAAACTGGAGGAGTGTGCATTCTGTGCAGAAGGCACCATGACCCTATTTGTTGCAACAGCTACTGTGCTTCAATAGTATTATTTATGTCTATTTAATGTACTTATTATCTTGTTATTTATCTAATTGTCTTTCTTCACTGTAAGAATGAATTCCATAAGAATGTGAACTATACTTTTAATATCATTGTAATATTGGTATAAGCAAAGACTTCAGTTGGAGAGGGTGCCCAGTGTTTGGAATTGCACATGCAAGCAAGTTTGAATCTGCTGGTGTCCTTTTTTGAAGACTGTCTTTCTGTTTTTCTAGGTGGAAAGTTACCAAGGTTAGACAGCATAGTAAGACTGCAGTTGAAAGATCACATCGTTCTCACGGTAGGGCCAGATCAGAATCCATCTGTGAGTATCCAGAAGGGAAGAGATTTCCTTTCTTCTCAGGGTATTTTCATCACAGGCCTCAGGTCACCAGATTAACCATTGGTCCCTGCCCTTCTCCTTTGGGACTCCATCTGTGTTCAGTTCAATGCCTCCTCTTCAGGTCAGATAATGCCCAAATATCACTGTTCTGGTTCCATATTTTCCTTCCTGTTGGGCATTTGAGGGCTCACCCTCATCCCCACAGAACCCTCCTTCACTGCCCTTATGTGGTGATGAATGTTCCTTGCTTCCCATTCCTGCTTCAGGCCGTGTTGCTCGCACATGGACAAGTGCAGACCCCATTCTGAGTCTTCCTGCCTCCATCCCTGTCCGGTCCTGTACACTGCACAGATCTATTTTTATTTGTGGTTTTGTCGATGCTTCTCCTGAAACTATTGTGTAGATCATGGAGAACAAAATCTATATTCTGTAACCTGGCCACCTAGTGCAGTGATTCTCAAAACTGACTAACTGATCATGGAGTCAACTGGAAGGCTTTTTAAGATTGTAATTTCCTGGGCTTCATGTGGTCTTGGAGCCTTGCATTTGTTTTTGTAAAGCTCCCGGTACAATCCTATGGACCTTTGGAACTATCTCATACCATATGGTCTCGCCCTGTTGCTCCTAATCGGCTCTCTCGGGAGTACCCCATGAATGATTGCGGGGGATGAAGGGGGGACTTGGATGGCCCCATCACCAGATTGGTCCAGCTGTCAGGGCCAGACCTAGAGAGGACTGATTTATAATATATGTGTAAAACCTCAGAAGTATGTACTCTTACATCCCTGTATAAAGAAAATAGTGATTTTGATACCCAGTTTGAGACATTATATGTCATGCCAAGGTTTTTGGTCCTTATCTAGGAGGTGACAGACAATAAACTGCACTGTATAGGACAGGGAATGAAGGGACTACTTGGGGAACTACTGTAATTAAAATGGAGTTTTTTGTTTTTTTTTTTTTTTGAGACAGAGTCTCACTCTCTTGCCTGGGCTAGAGTGCCATGGCGTCATCCTAGCTCACAGCAACCTCAAACTCCTGGGCTGAAGAGATCCTTCTGCCTCAGCCTCCCGAGTAGCTGGGACTACAGGCATGCACCACCATGCCCCGCTGATTTTTTTTTCTGTATATTTTTAGTTGTCTGATTAATTTCTTTATATTTTAGTAGAGACGGGGTCTCGCTCTTGCTCAGGCTGGTTTCGAACTCCCGAGCTCAAACAGTCCGCCCGCCTCAGCCTCCCAGAGTGCTAGGATTATAGGCGTGAGCCATTTTGACAGATCACACAGCTGGTATAGCTCAAAAGTTAATCACTCCGTGGTGTTCATAAATTGCTGATTTTTTTGATGCAAAAATGATGGCGCAGGTATGATTAATATGAGAAATTGGGTGTGTCAGTGAAAATTGATATATAAATCATTGCTTTTTCATTAAATCAAGTTCTTGAAGAGGCTCTACCAGGTAGCACTCTGTTTTATCTTTAACAAAGTGACTTAGTGTACCTGTTAATTACCACATACAAATAATGATGTGTGATGACTAATGAAGTATAGACATTGTGTGTACACACATAACTTACACACAGATAACTTTTTGCCAAAAGGATTCTTTACAGTATTCAATAAATTTCACTTGAGCCCTGAGGCTTTCAAGATGACCGATAGGAAAACCCTCCTAAGTGTTGAAGCCCTTAATGTTTTATTGTTGATGCCCTAACACTTTTTCTCCCCCTACAGGATAAAGCTCAAGAAAAGATGGTTTATGTCTATCATTCCTTAAAGAATAGGAGAGACATACACATGATGGGAAATGAAGAGGAAACAGAGGTTTGTTCCAACTAAAAACAAATATCTTTTTTCCTGTGATTGGGTGGTGGCTGGGAACAATCGATATTTTTGATATATAGGTAATATGCTTTTTATGGCTGCAGTGCAGACTTACCATTCACCCCAATTGACAGAACCCTTGCATGGGGATGATTCAGTCAGTCAGTTTGATACATACACCAGTTTTAAAACATGCTTGCTGGGACCTATAGCCTTATAGGAAAGGTATGATGCATTTCAAATGACTAGTATCACTTAGTACATAAATTAGAATGCCTTTCATGAAGTCTAAGTTTCACACAAGAGTTGGCAATTTTTATAAAAGTTATCTAATTATAGTTTATCTGAAACGTTTCATATTTATGAAGGGTATCAAAAATAATGATGTATTGAGAATTATAGAAGTTTATGAAAATGCCACTTCAGTGACATAAGCAGTATTTTTTTCTTTTGACTAATTTATCCTTTTTCAGCCTCACGGACTTCGCTTTCCTTTATCACATTTGGATGCACTGAAGCAAATTTGGAATAGTTCAGCTATTTCTGTCAAGGACCTGAAACTTCCTACAGATGAGGAAAAGGAAAGCCTGGTATTGTCCCTCTGGACAGAATGTTTAATCCACGTAGTCTAGTGCCTTTGCAGAATCAAATATCTACTATTATTTTATATGCACATATTAAAGGAAAAGTGAAGAGTCAGACTGAGTAGGTTGAACGGCTACATTCATGAGACCACCCCTCCTCCCCATCATAGGTAGTCTCTGGGCCATGTGTACAAGGGCACACGGATGAAAGAACAGCAAATTACCAAGTGTCCCAAAGTGATAAAAACTATACTTCTGACAAGTTTATTTAATCCAGTGTGGTAGAAAAGGCACAACTCCAATAAATGTATATCATTTAGAATTAAATGTTGTTAACCTGGCTTTATCTTCGTTCTTTGGAAGAAACAACTTCTTTAAAGAGCCTCCTTAGCAGCTCTAGAAAAATTTTAAACAATTAACAGAAGAAACATTTTTAACTTGGTTTTTTACAATGAAAATATACATACCTTTGTGTATACATGAGCCTACCCATTAAAATAAAAAGTTATTCCTGCAACATAAATTTCATTAAATAATATTGCCACACCAGTGAGAGGCACTCATCAGCTATGGCCATAAGGGAGTTTGACAGATGCTGCGTAAAAGGTGAGAAGAGCCTGAGATTGAGGGGGGAAAACCCAATATTTACACAGAAAGACCAAGTCTGTAAAAAATACTCAAAATGGTGGGTTTTTGAGTTTAAACTATTGTTATTTTACATTCTAAAGTGCACATAGGTTGATATTTTTAAAAATATCACTGGAGAATTAATCTTTCTATATAAAAATAGAGCATTTTTCTGCTTTCTGGAAAAAGTTGGGGATGAAAGGAATTGTCTCAATGTAAGTTTAATTCCAACTCAGGAGGGAAAAATTCTTGTGCATTGTGCAGTTGAAGGTGGTAAAGATGATGATTTCCTACCTTATTTCACTTAAGTGAAAGCTACTTAAAAACTGAATTTTCTGTCATTTAGTAGAGAAATCAACTCCACCTTTACTTGAAAAGTAAGAACGGTAAGATCAAGGCCCAAATACATTTGAAATTTCCCTTTACTTCAGTCAGACAGACAAAAATTTGACTATTGTTAAAGTGACATAGTCCTTATAAACACTTCTTGCAGGCAGATCAAACAAAATCTAGGGTGAAGTCTCAGCAGGGATATAGGTAGTCATTGTTAGAGTCTTGTCACCTAAAGGGATGTTTTTGTTAACAGTTAAGAGTGCAAGGTTGGCCATTTTTAGTTTGAAGGACTGAGTAAAGAATGGCCACAGAAAACACTCCAATACTTGTGCCTTTTTCCTAACAAAGCTGAGTCCCCCTCTGGCGTCAGTTACAAGTATATATACATAAGGGATGCTCCAGTTATAAAAGCCTCAATATAGAAACTTTAAGGTTTATCTAATTACAGCAGCTTAATAAAAGGTTTATTATATGTGATTTCAGATGTTGCTAAAAATTACTCATCTTTTTTGCAGAAGTATGACTTGACCTATAGGAAGGAATCTGTTTCCCTGTGCCTTGCATTCATACAAGCATCTAGTAGGATATTAGTAACTAATACAGGGTGATGGCATCACCACTGTCCTATAATGGGCTATCGGGAATAGGATTCATGTTTGGTGGATAGGAGAGAAAACACAGACTTCAGGAAACTTGCTCACTACAACTGGAGATCAATCAGAAATAGAACCTTTCCCAGAAATCGTAACATTTTCTCCACAGGAACACTGAGTAACTGGCAAGAATATTTTAGCTTTTCCATGGTTAAGAGCCTGGGAGAGAAGTCCTTTCTGCTCAGTGATCCAGGAGCGTGAGGACAGTAGCTTCCTTGCCACATGTGCAGGACAATGAGGGATGTGGGTTACCTTCTTCCTCTGCTCTTTCTAGGGATGTAGTTGATTCTCTCACAATATTTCAATGTCCCATTTCTGTGTTTCTTCTCCCTCCAGGGGCTGATTTACAATTACATGAGTCTTGTCACAATAATTTCCTCCTGAAATAGAAATTCCAAAAGAAAGGATTATTTGTTCACACAGGTGCTTAGCAATTTCACAATTTTCACAAGCTTTTGTTCAGCTCACTGTTTGGGTAGATTACTATGCCATTTACAAAGCAGTCTAAAGTGGGAAACTGAATTTGAACAGGCTTAGCCATTATTCACCTCAAATTGGACCTTATTATGACTCAAATTGAAAAACTACAAGGCTTTTAGTTTTTCAAACAATGCAATTCTTCAGAACAAAGTACTCTGAGAAATTCTGGCTGAATGTCAGGTACTCTGTTTTTGTTTCTACACCAACAGTGACTGACTAATCCAATTAAAGCAACAGCCATGAATAATATTGGCCCTGACCTGGCTGAATTCAAAAACAAGGTTAATTGATACCTACCATAAATTTTTACTGAGAACTTTTAAGGACCATGGGAATTCACAGCAAAAAGTTAGAGATGTTTCTTTCTAAGAAACAGATGACATTTGTTTTATGATGCTTCAGGTTTAGAACTATTGTCAGTTCATGTAGCAAATGAAAATTTTACAACTGTATTGATGAACAAAAACCTCCTTAAATTTTGTCATTAGGCTTTTTCTGTTTGTTCATAAAACTGCATATCTTAACTTCTTTCAGACATAATTAAGGGTGACTTAACATTTCTCTGTTACACACAAGGATGCCCTTTACCCAGAAAGAAGAGATTTGGAACTGAAACTGATATCATGGGTTGTCGTCCAAGGCCCACCTTTAACATCAAGGACAAGTTGATCACTGAGATACGAGCTGATAGTTCCATTTTTATTCAGTCTCCACTTCTGCCTGAATTGCCCATGTTCGGTCCACAGGGCCACTTTAGCTCCAGGTGTGTCCCGGCCACCAATCACATCAAGACATGTATCACTGGCCTAAAAGGGTTAAGAAATAATTATCTGGCAGTACTGTGTTTGCTGAAATAAATGGAATGGGCTCCCTTTTCTTTCAGGTGAACAAATCACAGACATGAAGTGGCTATGTTTTATCTAAAAAAAAAAAAATAATGCTAATTTCAGTAAACCTGTTAAGTTTTTTTTATGGCTGGCTGGGAGGAGAAGGTATAGAAATAAACCTACTGAAACAGAGACACTTGTTTTTAATAGAATGTCTGCATCTGGCAACAGATGTTCAATAAAGGTTTGTTGTATTGGAATTAAATGTTAAGTCCCTGTTTGCTTAAAATATATTACATAGAGCTTTGTTTTCTTATAAAACACTGGGTGGTATCCAGATAACAATTACTTTTAAATTTTCATTTTTGAAGCATGATGAAAAGTAGATAATCTATTGGTGATACAAGAAAATACAGGTTTAATGTTTTTAAGCTATTGCTCTATTCCCTTAGCATCAAACATAATGTAGGTCACAGAAAAAAACTAAATTTTATTTTCTAAGCTTCCTCCAATAACAGCTTGTTTTCCTACTGCTACTTCACTGTATATCTTGAAAATGACAGGCTTTCAACGTGTTACGGAATTGAACAGTCAGCTGATTTTTCCCTGGGCCTTCAAGTAAGGAACATCTCACAGAAGCATATTGTCCAATTGAGATCCAGTGACTTAGTATCATTGGTTTAAAATATCACTTAGGCATGTCCATAGTATGTGATAAGCTTAGTTTTTACCTAAAAATTGAAACTGGATTTTCTAGATCAAAAAATTCTCAAAGTCCCTTTGAATTAAATGCTTTAGTAATATACATGGCAGTATTTTTATGATCATGCAATGAACTGTTTCTAAGAAGTTACATTATTTTATCATGCCAGTTGATTGACAAGATTCTTGTTTCCAGAAGAAGAAACCAAAGACCAGAAAGTATTGTTATCAGCGAGGTCACTTACCTTGGATTTAAAGAGTCCTCGACAGTAGTGCCAGATCTGAGTATTCTTTCCACTGTAGGGAGAGATGCACACAGATGTTGCCCTTGTGTCCGCCAGATTTCCAGTGACTGTCAGATACTCATCCTGGGCTCGGTTCTTTATTCTGATGTACACTGCAGGCTATGGCAGGGGAGAAACAGAGCCATTTAGAACTAACCTTTTGAATCTGGAAATCAATCCTTCTAAAGGAGGAAAGCTGGGAGGGGAAGTGAGAGGTGACTAGTTTATTTCTATTAGTTTCACTCTGAGTCCCTGTAGCAATTACATATAAATTAATATTTCCCTTTGATAAATCCTTAAAGCACAGAGCACAAGGCTTAAATTGTACATTCTCTATTATACTTTCTGAAAAGTGCCCTTTTGAAAGGGTATAAAGTAATGGTTTCATTCACAGAACTCTGTGGCAAGGGGTGGGGTGGTGAAGAATTAGGGAACTGATGAGTGTCATTCGGTAACTGTGTCCCAGCTGGGCTGAGGGAGTTAGGGTAGTGGGAGTAAGGGCAAGGTACCACCTATAAGGATCTTACAACTTCAGAAAGACAAGTACAGTAATCAGACATACTATCTTGAGCTATGATTAAATGCCAAAAGTGAGCTATGGGAGGTCTTGAAAAACCCGGATAGCTGAAGGACCTAGTAGCTGTGGTAATCTCTTTGTTTATAAAAGACCTTTATATTTCTTCAAAGGAAAGGACTATGTATGTTTAATCAGTACTTAGCTATTCAAAAATTGGGTAACGAAGGACTTCATCCCCTTGTCCTGAAAGCTTTAAAATACATACAGGAAGTTTTTAAAATAAATTATTATTAAATCTGGGACTTGCCTCTAAGGATAATAGCTAATATTTATTGAGCACTTAGTATATGTCAAGCAGCATGCTAAATGCTTTCTGTGCCATTATGTTATTTGTCAGAATTAATAACCACAACAACCCTTTAAGAACCTACTGTTAAAGGCTGGGAGCGGTGGCTCACTCCTGTAATCCTAGCACTCTGGGAGGCCGAGGTGGGAGGATTGCTTGAGGTCAGGAGTTTGAGACCAGCCTCAGCAAGAGCGAGACCCCGTCTCAACTAAAAATAGAAAAATTAGCCAGGCGTGTGGCACACACCTGTGATCCCAGCTACTTGGGAGGCTGAGGCAGGAGGATTGCTTGAGCCCAGGAGTTTGAAGTTGCAGTGAGCTATGATGACACCACTGCGCTCTACACTCTACCCAGGATGACAAAACAAGGCTCTGTCTCCAAAAAAAAAAAGTACTGTTAAGACCCTAGTTTCATGAATAAGGTGAACACAGATGTAGAAAAGCCACATCTGTCTGCACCACCACCCTTGCTCTTAACCAGGATGCTCTCAGGCCTATGTGGACATGCACTAGTTACTCTTAGGCACAGGAAGTAAGAGACTAACTCCACAGATGGCAGTGTAAGACAATGCAAGGGCAAGGCACATGGTCAAAGCTCCATAGAAACCATTCTTTCAGTCTCATGACTCAGGGGACCAGCCTCAATGAAATAAAATATAGGAGACCCAACATGCTTACGTTGGGCTGGGTGTTGGCTCCCAATTAGAACCTTGGCTGAGTTATAACAACAAATGGTCTGTTACTTAATAAGAGAGCACTTTCACTCTGAGAAACTAAGTGCTAGGTAAATGCAACAGTGAGACCACCAATAGATAGTTTACTATTTTTGAAACTTATGGTAGATCGACATGAGGCCAGGTGAATTTTAGTAAACTGCTGCCATGTTTAGCCTTCCTAAGGAAATAAACATTCTGAGCACTTAAATAAGCCAATAGAAGGACAAATTCTCCGGCCACTAAAGCAGGTGAAAAAGACCTCTACTTGGCAAAATGTTTTAAATGTTTCAAACCCCTGCTTCTACTTTCATAATGCAACAGTAATGTACTTAAATTTCTATAATCCAGCCTGGTGTCCCACTGCAATTGTTAATTCTTGAGGCTTCAGTATATCTTTATTACATTTTCATTACCATGTACAGATAAGAAAACAGGCATGACCTTCACAGATGACAGAATTCCAATTACTTTAGGACCAAACATCACAGTTTTAATCAATTAACTCAAGCAAGGTACTAATTACCCTTATTACACATTTGTAGTCTGACTCCTCTGTAATTATACTTAAAAACACTGATATACATTATAAGTACCTTAGTGACTTCCTAATTCCCAACCTCGAAGAGGGATCACATTTTAATTAGTCCTGAATTTTGAAACAAGAATATCAACTAAAGCAGTACCAACAGCCTTACCAAAAAAGTTAAATGGGACCCACAAACTACTATTTCAGAAACCAGAATACCTTTGCTGGGTTTCAGAGCTATGGTCCAAATAAACAACAGGGAAATACTCTATTAAAATATTATTTTGAAATTAAATGTTTAAGCAGAATAGGAATCAGGTAGTTATTTCCTAAAGCATGATGGAAGAAAACAGTGTATCATTTTTATTGTCAAAAAACTTCCTTATCAAAGTAGACGCCATTATTCTAGCTATCCTTCATCTCAGGACCCTGAAGAGAAATCCTTCCCCAAGAAGGAACCACCATTCAAAAATTAGGAAAATATGGCTGGGCGCGGTGGCTCACGCCTGTAATCCTAGCACTCTGGGAGGC
>NW_012149730.1:1792249-1805586 GCF_000956105.1 Propithecus coquereli | reverse complement strand
AAAAAAAAAAAAAAAAAAAAAAATTAGGAAAATATTCTCAGTGTTAAATTTGGCTACTGAAATTTCTAACAACTTGGATTACCATTGTTATGTAGTTGATAAAGGTTAAACTGAATTCCCACTGCTACTTTGCTTTTTCCTATAGCTTTTCAGTGGGATTACTCACCATCCCACCCAACAGGAGTGAGGAATAAGCAAGATACATAGGTCAGGAGATCCTATACAACATACTCTATGCCAGGAAATCCACTAATGTTTTAGTATGCCTTGGAAGAGCATCTCTGGTTCTTTCGAGGGACAATGTGAATAATAAAATTTCGAAATAAATGTATTACCATAGTAATCAGAGCCAGATGTTATATCACACCCCTTATACACATTATCTTATTTAACCTGCACAGCAATGAGATATAAGCAGTGTGATCACTGTTTCACTAGAGAGGAACCTGAGGTGCCAAGAAATGAAGTCACACTGCTTACAAGTGGCAGAGCTAGGATTTGATCCAAGAGTGGTGGGAATGAGCTTGGTGTGTGTGTACATGTGAAGGGGATGAGAGAAAATCAATTAGACTAAGTTTCTATTGGCTACCATTTATTTAACACTTAAATAAGTGTTACGTAAGTGTCAGGTCAGAACATCAGACATCTGTATCCACTATGCTATGCTCAGCTTATGCCTGAAATATATGGTGGCACTCCCTAAATGATCTCATCCTGGAGGTTAGCGGAGTGTGGTTGCTTAAGAACACAGATTTTAGAGCATAATATATTTGGGTTCGAATTCTGGTTCTGACATTTGGATGACTTTTGCAATGTGCTTTACCTTGTTTTTCCACCTGGAAAATGGGGACGATAATTGCTACCTCAAAGAACTATTGCAGGAATCAGGTGAGAAAGTGTTTCTAAAGAGATCAGGGAGAGGCACAATTGGTGTATCCGCTGACCATCACACCCTTGACAGCCTCGCTTGGACTTTCTACTTCTAGGAAACCTCCCCATCACTCCTTTACACGTTCATATTCCCTTTCTCCAAACCAGGCACTGCCAGTGGCTTTTTGATGAGATTATACATTGTTTTGAATTTCATGTTACTGCTTTGCGTTGGACATGTTTTACCCAACAAAAATGTAAGATCTAATAAGGCAGAAATCATATCTATCTTTATATCTTCCATTATACTTTGCACAATATCAAACATGCATTCATCCATTTATACATTCATTTATTACACGAACAGGCCCTGCACTCTACAATGTGCCAGACGTGAAAGGCACTGGGGGCAGAGCAATAAGCAAAATATTCACAGCCCTTGTCTTCCATCCAACCTAACCATACAATTATAAACCATATACGGTGTCTTATACAAAAAAGAACCAGATCTTTCAAGATCTAATTTAGATCAGGAGAGAGGGTGGGGGAGGCATCCTTGCAGACAGACACTTAAGCTGAATTTAGAGGGATGACTAGCCAGGTAAAGAATGAGGGAAGAATCCTCTATGCGGAGGGCACAGCCCGTGCGAAGCACCTGGGTGGGAAAGCACCGTGCATTGTGGTGCGTGCAACAAGGCCACGTGGGAGATGCGGTTGGAGAAGCCGGGGCGTGGATCACACAGGCTGTGTTGAAGAGTAGACTGTATCCCAAGTTCAGTGGGAAGCCTTTGAACAGAAGACTGACAAGCAGTAGGTGTGCAATAAATACTATTTTAATTAAATTGCCAGGATCTATCCTGAGTATTATATAAGTAGGGGGAAAAAATCCAAACACTTAGAAAGTAAAACTAGTACAGTAGCAAAGTTCATTCCTGTTTCTGTGGTTTTCCAGAGTTTACAACATCTTAGTTTTCCATGAAGAGTGAACATGGCCAATAAGACTCAAAGCTAAAATCCAATGTTGACCTTAGATACGGTTTTACAAACTGGTTAAAATCTACAAGATTCTCCCATCCTAATCCCACACACCTTGGTACATAAATGGCAAATTAAATTAAATTTCACATGCTGGGGTGTGTGACATTTCTACCAGAAAATCAAGCTATTTGGGATTTTATGGTTCTTTTCTCCTTACCTGCTTCATGGGACGGAGGGAACCGATTGTTTTCCATCCACTGAATGCTGTCCAATTTGGGATCTCATTAGGCTCAAGTAGGATTTGCCTTCCCAAGAAATTGGATCCTTCATAAGCTATCCATCTGTAAGAGGGCAAGAAAGAAAAAAATAGGCTACTTCAAAACCAAAAAGCAATCTCGTATCAAAAATACTTGCTATTATACCTTACAGGGTTCATAAGCTGCTAGGTTTGCAGATTTAAAAAAATAAAATAAAATAGAATTACGCATTTTTTCCTAGCAGAAAAATCAGAGAGGTCTAGGAGAAGGCCCGCTGGATTGGAGTCAGAATATATGGGTTCCAGTTAGAATATGGGTTTCTGTACTTCATGAACGTGAGGTTCCTTCCATCTCTGAAATTCTGTATTCTTTTGATAACACTAAGTCTTTTTCCGTTGCATTTTAACATTCAAAGACAAACCATAACCTCCCACTTCAGGAGATAAAAACACTGTCCTGCTCTCAGGGTCATCATCACGTGTCCTTCAGGGCCTCTCAGGTGGCTCCAGTGACCTCTCCAGACATACCTTTGTACACAATTCCTTCCACAGCTTCCCCAAGGCCACCCAGGGCTACTTAAACACTTAAACAATTATCCACAGGAGTCCTCCATCTCACTCACTTTTACTTCAAGGCCTGGCTTCTTTGCAAATCCTCCCTGAAACTCCTGCCTTCCACTCTGGCTGTGTTAAAGTGTATAAAAGTGTACAGGGCCTCAAAGTGAGTGTCTGGAGTCTCAAGACTTATTTAATGGAACACGGTCAAGCACGTTCCTTCACGGACTGGCTATACTGCTCTTTCACTACCACAGCAACTTCAGTAGTTGTGGACAGAGACAGATAGACCATAAACTAAAATGACTATCTGGCCCTTACTGAAAGTTTGCCGAGCCTTGCTTTAGGCGGCTACCAAGGTGGATGGCTAAGGAGAATGAGCTACAATTGCCAAGAGAACCTGAAATTCTCAGGAGAACTCAAGGTCACTGTACACAGGACTTTAAGAAAACGTGCAGAGAACAAGGTAGCTGTCTTGCTTTGCTCAGACAAAGCACCTAGAAGTGCAGCAGGGGCTGCCCTGCCTTCGACTCACGGATGTGTAACCTTGGAAAAGGGGTCCAGAGTACCAGCAGCAGGAAAGGGGGTCTGCCAGTCAAACGGACCAGTGCTCTGCAATGGGTCATCTGGAGTTTAGGACTCACGCTACAAAGAGCTGCTGCTTTGCTGTTGTGGTGGTGACTTCGGCCTACCCCTTGTCCAGATGAAAACTTCTAAAACTTACAAAGGGCGATACTTCTTAGGGACTTGTACCCCCATTCGTGCAGGAAAAGACATCAACTTGTCCATAAGTTGAGGGGAGAATGAAGGAACTGAGGTAAGCTCGACGTATTAATCTATGGAAGCTTGGGTAGACATTACTGACTTAAATTGACCATTACTAGCAAAAGTCCACCTGTTCCCTACAACAGAGATCAGCCTTGGCCAAATTATGGATAGATGAACAAGATGGTTGACCCTTCCTCAACCCCTTCTTGCCTACATGAATCTAAACAATTAGACTGTGCAGATGCAGGTCAGCATGACCACAGAGAGGCTTAGCCACCTCTCTAGCTTCACAGGTTCTTTAAATAGGCGTGGAAGTTTCAGTTACAAAACCTAGGCAAGATTTTAAGAAACCGTACCTAATAATAATTGATCTAAACGAATGCACAGTTGGAAAAACAGTGTGGGATGGTGCATTAAAGCATGGCCCTCATCACCATCACAGATCAAAGGTACAGGATCACGTGGGGATTAAAAAACAAAACAAACCCAACTTGTCACACAGGGTGGCTGACTGTGCAGTAAACACTATCCTGTAAACCATGTGCAGCCTGGAATATCTCTGGACAGCCTTCACTATTTCCTTATTCCATGTACCAGTTCTCTTTTAGAAAATCTGGAATACTGAGAGTAGGTGGATAATAAGCCAAAGAGAAGAAATCAGAATGTCAAGCTGAAATGGCACCAGTTTTCCAGAAAAGAGTGAAATAGGAGAGTGAGAAATTTTCAGAGGTGAGTCGCATATCAATTTCACTTGAAAATATAAAGAAATGTATAAAAATGTGGTGAAGGTCCTATATCACAGGGATGTAAAATTAAGTTCAAATGCTCTTAGTTAACTAGTAAATAATATATTGGAATCTTATTGCTTAGAGTAAATGCATTTGTTATAATAAACATCAAACCATATGAAATGCTTTGCAGAAGAAAATTTAAGCTATTACATGTGAATAATATAAAATCCATTTATTGTAATAGTTGACTTAATTTTGAAATCGACTTACATTCTTCACTTTGTCTTTCATTATCCCACATATTTAAAAAGCAGAGTTGATTATCACACAATTTAAAAGTCATAAGAAATTTTTTAAAAGCTATTTTTATATTAACCATTGAAAGCTATGTGTTTTATTAGTTGACTTTTGGAACCAAAAGACCAACAGTGCAGGAGTAGGGGCTGGCTTATATGCCAAACTCTTCAGAAATGGCCTGAGAGGCAGATTTTCCAAGAAGCAAATAAAGCTTCAACTCCAAGGCCCCTCACTTGCAGGCCTCTGACCATTTGTGTTCTAAATTAATACGTTCAATACCTATTAATAATTTTTGTATCCATAATGTATTTTTTCTTAAAGGCATCTTCCCAAATTGTAAAAGCACAGGCCCCACACAACTTGGATCCACTCTGATAGTCTACCACATGAAAATGAGTGCTCTGGAGGAACTGCTTGAGAATAAACATGCTATCAAATCAAAATACAGACATTCTTGCCAACAATCATTTGCCTTAAGTGGACAATGGCCTTAACCAGTCAAAGTTGCTCACTTACTGAAATTTCTCCTGAAAGAAAAGTTGGCTTAATGGGGTAAAGTCATCTGGTTGACCTACTCCAGGACACATGCTCTGACCATGAGGTGGCCCTTCTATCCCAAAGGGTTCTTCCCCCCAGGCCACTGCAGACTTCTACATACTAGACAAGGTTCACAGTCTTCTCTTATTTAAACAGAAACTACTACATCAAGGGATAAAAGGAGTAAGAGCACCATCAGACCAAAATAACAGCACTGGGCAAATAAAAAGCAACTGTGCAACTCTGTCCCAAAACAGTGACCAAGTAAGACCAAGCCTTCCTCCCATACTTACAGTCCACTTTTAACCCACACAGACTGGGTGTAGAAGTGCAGGTCCTTGTTCAGAACAGAGTTCACTGCCTCTTCTAGATGTAACTCTCTTCCCTCACAATGTTCCAGAGCAAAAAGGCTGATGGAGGGTTCTTCAAAAACCTAATAGCACAGAAAAGAGAAAGCATCACCAAATGGGGTGGCCATACCTCACCGACATCTCAGTCTGAACTCAGGGTCCCCTGGATCCATTGTATTCTCAAATGCATAGAGTTTACTGCTCTGTCTTCTAAGGATGGTACAGTCAAAACTACACTGGCAAGATTAGATTCTATTAGTAATTTTAATATGCTTTTTATAAATTAAAATTGAAGCTATCAGAAAAGCAATCAATCTTATAATAAAAATGACACAATAAAAAGCAACAGCTGGTTCAAAATCACATATTAAGGTCTTGTGGTGCTGTAATATGGACAACAAACTACTCCTGTGAATGCTTTTAGCTGGCAACAGAATAAATATGGAACGGCATGGCACCCTCATTTCCCAGGGGGTCATAGGAGCAATCACTGAGAATGTAAGACTTCTCTTAAAAGACATTCCTAGGAGGGAGGAAAAGGCAACTTTAATTTAAAAAATAGCTAGAATGCACAGGAACAGTGATGATTTCTGCATTAAAAGTAAGTATTGCCTCAACCTATTATGTTAGATGAGAATAGACTCAATATTGCTCTTTTTTATTCATTAGTATATGTAAGATACCACGCGAAGGGACTTTTAGGGGATGAGAAATCAAAACAAGACACCATCCTTGTGTCTGGGGCATTACTAACAAGTAGCTAAATTAAGAGAATTGCACAGATATTGTAACATAACCCAGGGTAGAAAAGGATATAACCTTTAAGAGTGCTCATTAAAAGGCTAAATTATTTTTAGCAGAAGGGAGCAGGAATCGAGGCAGCTTCATGGATGTGGTGGCATGTGAGCTCAGTCTCAAAGGATGCGATGGATTTGGAAGGCAGACAGAGAACAGAGGGAAGGCAATCTACGCAAAGCAAAGGAGACAGAAATGCATGCGACATGGGGGAACAGCAAGTAGACCCATTTCGACAGAAGACAGAGACCAACAGGAAATAGTGTCGAGTGCTCCCACTGTCTGAGTCTGTTACTGTGCATGGAGCTGCCTGCCTCCTGTCCCACACTGACAGGGCAGAGACACACTTATTGCCAATGGAGAGTCCTTGAAGCTTCTGAACTAAGGACTGAGAGTGGGCAGAGGTATCTGCAACTTGCCACATGAGAAGCAGAGCACGAGGAGCAAAGACTGTGGAGGGTCAAAGAACAGTGAATAAACAGAAAGCAACTGGCTCTCGCAAGTGACCTATGAGAGCAAAATGACTTATCAAACAGTTATTCCTTGCAGCAGTGCTAGGAATAGTGAAGGATGGGGGAGGATTTAAATGCCCATGAAGAGGGAACTGGTTAATAAATTAGGGTACATTCATGGAAGAATCCTATATAGCTGTAAAAAGAATGAGGAGCTCTTTGTAGAAAGATAACCAGGATCTATTCTTTGGAGGCAAATACAAAGTGAAGGACAGTGTAAAATAGTATATTTCATATGCTACCATTTTGTAGAAAAGGAAAACTTATGCACACACATATGTGCTTGTATACACATTTAAAAATTTCTAAAAAAATAAATATAAAACCAGTAACAATGACTACCTGTTGGGAAGATAGCATCTGAGAAGATAAACAGTGCAAATGGGGGAGAGTTTTTCACTGAATGCCTTTTGGTACTTTTTGATTTTTGAACCATGGGAATATATTATTAAAAAAATTAAATTGGTGATTATTATGCATATGTTTGCACTGTGTATATGCATTTTTTTTTAAACAGCCTTCTGGAAATTTATTTGGCAACAACTTGAGTAAAGAACACAGAGAATGGAAGTAACAGCACCAGTATACTGGTAGAATATGTGAAACCAAAGGAAAAGAGAACCAGAGGGATGGGAGGAAGGTGAGGAATGAGGGATGGTCATGAAAGCCATCATGGTGGTAAAATAGACACACCAAGGCAAATGAATGGAATGAGTAAGTGAGGGAAATGGTGCGAAAAGTTGCAGCTGGGAAGATGGTGGCATAATTTGCCATACATAAGGAAGTCAGGAGGAAAAGCATGCCCAGGAGTTAAGCACTTATATTTAGAACTGGATGTTTTAATTTTGAGATAGAGGCAGGATAATCTTAACAGAGATGCCCAATGTACATTGGACCTTTTGATCTGGAGTTCAGGGAAAAGACCAGGCATAGACAGGTTGAGTTTAGGAACTCCCAGAATTTGGGTAATAACCAGAAGCAAAGGTGAGAAAATGGAAATGGAAGGAGGACACAGGACTGCAGGGACATACACTGGTGGGTGGGGATGAGGAACAAAAGGTGGAGAAGGTGGAGGTGATGGAACAAATGAACCAGGTGAGAAGAGCCAAAACAGAGCCCCCTTGACATGATGGAAGTAAAGGGGGGAGATAATTTTAAGGAAGGTTTGTCCCACAGTATCACACTCTTCCCACGTTGAGGAAGAGGGCGACTGAGAGGAGGCTGTTTGGATTTGGCACTCAGGAGGCAGCTGGTAACCCTATGAGAGCTGGTTCAAGGACAGGTCAGAGATAAGGGGTGGAATCTAGATCATAAAGGTTGAAGAACAAGTGGTGAGAAATTACACAGATTACATCTGTCTGTGACAGATTACACAGACAATTCCTTAGAGAAATTTGCCCTCCCTGTTGTTCTTAAAAATTATCTTGGCTATTCTGGACCTGTATCTTTCCCAGATTAATTTTAGAACAAACTTGTCATGTTTTACTCTCCCCAGCCCCCCACCAACTCCACCTCCCCAAAAGACAAAAGACCTATAAGCCTAAAATACTATTAATTTATAAGCCTAAAATACTATTAATTTGGGGAAGACCATATGCTTATAATATTGAGTCATTTTATTTATAAAAGATTATATTTCTCCATCTTTTATGTCCTTCAATAAAGTTTTTATAATTTTCCTCAGAAAAATCTTACTGCTGTGTTAGATTTATTCCTAAGCACCCTATAGTTTAATTGCTATTTATCTTGTATCTGGCAACTTTTTAAAAATTCACATTAACCCTAATAATTTATCATTTAAACTGTACATACTCTTCTCAGTTTTGTTTTCCTTTATATTCTCTTTTGCTTTATATTTTAGATTTTTTTTTTTATTGGCTAGGATTCCAGAACACTGTTGCACAGAGTAGTGATAATAGAGACCTTTGTCTTCTGCCTGAATTTAAAAAGAACTACTTCAAATGTCACACGAGGAAGTGTGATGTTTACTGTAGGTTTCGGTTGGCCTTCATTTTGAAAATGTGCACAACAGTTAATATCATTAACTATTTAACTGTTAAGCTAAAAGCTTTAATAGTAACCAAATTCTTCTACACTTTATAAACTCATTGCTCCTTTTCATTGTGAAGCTGGATTTATAGTCTTTCTCTATTTGTAGCTGTGCCTCTTCAGTATCCTCGCGCAGAAGGAATCAGTCTCTTGCCAATTCTTATTCTACCCTCTTAAGATCATTTATGTCATCACAGTCTTAATTTCATCTGAAGTTTTTCTACAGCCTCTTGTTAAAATGTCTCTTTGGCTTTGCCTGCTTGTAGCTGCCAGGACTGGATTATTATTTCAAAAAAGGCCAAACTTCCATGCCAAACCCCCATGGAGACATTACAGAAGCAACAAGCAGACTACTGCTCCCATGGAAACACAATAACAGCAGGTTACCCCACACACTAGTGGGTCAGTGCTTAAATGTCTTCCAAGGTAGTTTGAAACTCAGTTACCTTCCTTCTTAGGTCAATCGACAGTTACTCACGTATCCTGTTCTTGTCTATATGTACCATTACTTTTTAATATCCGGTCTGACTTTAAACCATTTTATCAGTAGCTGGCCACTGTAAATTACTATTTTTTAAATTAGGTTCCCCACCCACCCCCAACTTCTAAAGCTACTATTACAACATTGTAAGTGGATAAGACAAAGTACACCCCTCTTATAGAATGAGCTGAAGTGGAAGAACAAACCTTATATAAGTACTGATTGTAGTTTTTAGGCCTGAATGAATTAGTTTATTTAGTGTACTTATTACGTAATGGATTCTTGACATTTTTATGGCGCTGTGCTAAGTAGAGAGGACACAGGGGTCCTCTCAAAGCTATAAGAAATATAGATCATGCCCTCAGTGGCTTCACAGGTTCGGTAGGTGTGATGAAAGGTAGAAAGTGAAAAGCATCTTGAGATACAGAGAAAGAATACTCAGGGCAGAGGAAAATCATATCAAGAAATGAGGATCATTGAAGACTTTCTAGAATTGGGGTTCTTTCATGTATATCTTAAAGGATTTAGATAGGGGAAAGAAAAAGTATATTTTAAGTTGCCACATGAACAACATAAATAGAGAAAGTTCAAGGAAGATACTAGGAAGGGGGAGGGGTGCTTTGTGAACAGGATATGCAAAGATTGAGCAATAATATTGAAAAGTAGGTCAGACACTATCTCAGAGTCTGGACTTTATCAGAAGGTTACATGCTCAAAGCTACAAATAAGATGAACTGAAGAAGAAAGAGCCAAAAGAAGAAAATCACTTAAGCGACCATCACAATAGTTTGGGAAAGAGAGAATGAGGCTCTAAACTTGGTCATGGAAGTGGGAAGAAGATGACAGGAAAAATTTAAGACATGTTATACCTGAAACTATAAAAATACTAGAAGAAAACCTAGGGAAAACTCTTCTGGACATTGGTCTAGGCAAAGAATTCATGGCCAAGACCTCAAAAGCATAGGCAACAAAACCAGAAACAAACAAATGGGACTTAACTAAACTACAAAGCTTCTGCACATAAAAAGAAATAATCAACAGAGTGAACAGACAACCTGCAGACTGGGAGAAAATATTTGCAAACTATACATCCAATGGGGGACTAATATCCAGTATTTATAGGAACTCAAAGAACTCAACAACAATGAAAAAGCAACTAACCTCATTAAAAAGTGAGCTAAGGACATGAATATGCATTTTTCAAGATGACAAATGGCAAAAAAGCATAAAAAAAGTTCAACATCACTAATCATCAGAAAGATGCAAATTAAAGCCACTATGAGATATCCTCTTACACCAATCAGAATGGCTACTAATAACAAGACAAAAACAACAAATGTTGGTGAGGATGCAGAGACAAGGGGATGCTTATACAGTGTTGGTGGAAATGTAAACTAGTGCAACCTCTATGAAAACCAGTATGGAGATTTCTCAAAGAACTATAGTACTACCACATCATCTACCAATCCCACCTCTGGACATCTAACGAAAGGAAAAGAAATCGATATATAAAAAAGATATTTGCACTCATATATCAAAGTGCTCACTATTCACAACAGAAAATAAATGGAATCAACCTAAGTGTCAATCAGTGGAGGACTGGATAAAGAAAATGTGGTATATATACACAAGGGAATACTATTCAGCCATAAAAAAAGAATGAAATCATGTCTTTTGCAGCAACATGAATGGAACTGGAGGCCATTATCTTAAGTGAAAGCACTCAGACATAGAAAGACATATACCCCATGTTCTCACTTGTAAGTAGGAGCTAAATAATGTGTACACCTGGAAGCAGAGTGTGTAACAATGGACAATGGAGACTCGAGGGGTGGCAGGAATGGGGCGGGGATGAGGGGATGTTGCTTGGTGGGTACAACATGTGTTGCTTCAGTGATGTGTGCACTGAAGGCCCTGACTTCATCACAGTGCAGTGTATCCATGTAGCAAAATTGTACTTGTTCCCATGAATATATACAAATAAAAATAAGTGCGGAAAAAGGTATGTCATAGGGGTAGAATAGCTAATACTTAGGGACTGACTGAATGCTAGAAATCATGAAGCAGGGAAAATCAAAGCTGAAGACTGTAAGACTAGATGATGGGAGTTAATGATGATGTCTTTCAACATAAATAGGAAATAACAGAAGAACAAGTCTAAGAGGAAAAATGTGTTGCTGGCAGAACATGCTGATAAAGACCCACTTGGAATCTGGGAATGGGGCTCAGAGAATAATAGACTACTGCTTACTCTAAAGATTTGGGAATCATCTTCATTGATGGAGGTGAGAGCTGAAGTTATGATAATGGAAATTTCCAAGTACAAGAGAGAAAAGGCCAAGAATAGATCTCTGGGTAACATCTACGCTTGAGGGGCCAGGAGGAAAATGACATTTGGATTTGATGACACAAGTTCGCTATGTGTTATCTAATTATTTTTTTTCATTCATGTTCAGTACTTAGCACAATATTTGGTACATAGTAGATGTTTAACATTTAGGTTGAATAAATAAATCTAAGATGCATATTCAGCAATGTGAGAAATATTACAAATGCTGCACGTTATATATTAATAATTATAAATGTCATACAATTCATCCACTTTAAATCTTTTTCTTTGATCAAAGTGAAATAGAATACTTTTAAACTTTCTTCTACAAAATTACTAATCAGTGTTTTCCACTCATAGAATCCAACACTCAATGTCCCAATTAGTATCTTTGGCCTTTTTGTCTTCTCGTTGATCTTTCACATCTGGTATGATTACTTCTAAATATAGAATGCCAAACAAAACACTTAAGCTCTGTTAAGCCTAATATCAATCCCTTTCATCTTAAATGGTCCTCTTGTAGTTACTGTTAAACAACCAAACTGTTCCCAAACCAAGGTTGCTGAAAACCCTAAAAAGAAACAAATCAAAGAAACCTATTTCACTATGGTTTGAAATAGATATTCAGATTTATTATCAGACACATAATTTTTCCAGAAATACATCTTGTGAAGAGCCTGAGGAAAATCCTGGGCCTTAGTTCCCTTTCCCAACACTAGGCTACTTAATTTGGTATTATTTTTCCCAAATGCTTACACAGAATCATCTTGGTGTGGTTAAATTAAATTTCCCAATATTAAATTACCTGATGATTTTAGAATTCCAAATGAATTCTGAATGGGCACTGGGGACCATATTCTGAGGTAGACTCCTCTACATGTCTATCATACACTTGACAGCCACCAAACCACCTCCAGGCTGTCACTGAAAATGAACCTCAACAACAATCTTTTTTTGTTTTTTTTTTAAAGGAGGTTAGCTCTGTTATGATGACAGAGAGAAGAATATACACAAAATTTATTAAAATTTTATTTCTCCCAAAATCTGGTAAGAGAGAATAGTTCTACGAGTTATACATCTCTGACAGATTGTATTATTGCTTGAAATATTTACTCTGTCAACTGCACCCCTGCCCAGGGAGAAGGATGAGGAGTCTATTCCCCTGCCTGCCCCATTGATGTCTGGCTTGGTTTTCTGACTTGCTTTTGGTAATAGTATGTGAATGGACACAGTGGTGTCATATCTGAGCAGAAGTTTCAAATGTGTTTCTCTGGTTGGGGTCTCTTTTCCTGTTTCTCACTGTCATGAAAATAGGCATGTCCCCAGCAGGAGGTGCTCCCATTAGCCTGCTCCCAAAACAAAGTACATACCAAAAGTGTATCTGAAACCAACTTACAACCCAGAGTGGAGGCCAAGCAACTGTCCTGCAGTTGCTGAGACCAAATATGAGGGGGAAAAGGTGTCTGTTGTTACAAATCACTGAGATTCTGGGGATTGTTGTGAAAGCTAATACATGATCGTATTCCCTCCAACCATGTGAATCCTAAGGCTGGATAGACTCTTTTTCATGTCTGATTAGAAATATGACTAGGATACTTTTTTAAATTATTTATTATTCCAGGGTTTTGTGAGGGTATAAACATTGTAGTTATACTTTATGTCTTTGCCTCACCCAAATGAGGATTAAAGGTATGCCCTTCCCTCCCTTTAGTGCTCCCCGTGTCCTTTAGTTGTAGATTTGCCCCCCCATCCCCCTAATCCCTAGAGAGTATTTCTGCCATGTGATCAACCTAGTGTTGATCAGCTAGTACCAATTTGATGGTGAGTAC
>NW_012149730.1:1783910-1790615 GCF_000956105.1 Propithecus coquereli | reverse complement strand
AATATCCCTCATGAATATAGATGCAAAAATCCTCAACAAAATTTTAGCAAATAGAATTCAGCAGCACATCAAAAAAATAATTCACCATGACCAGGTGGGCTTTATTCCAGGGATGACTAGGATACTTATTCACAACAGAAATGGAAGCTGTCCATGATTTGAAAATATATGTTCCAACAGTTTCTTTACAGATGAGTTAACTGAAGCCCAAATAAATTAAGAGATTTTCCCAAGGTCACATTAGTGAGAAGCAGAACTATAAACTATGCTCCCAGCTCCTCTCACTGTAAAATGACTACAGCACTGCAAATTATGTACACATGGGCTTCTAGAATGTAACATACATTTGCACCAATAGAAGTTAGGCTAGAGCAAACCGTCGCTTGCAAAACATATTGATTTTGCATGAAGATGAAGTCTTAAGGCTCCTCAATATTACACCACTTTGACACTTAGGCACTAAGTCATAGCATGTCTGGGAATCCCAATTGTAGGAAACTCTCTCGGAATTTTTCAGTTTTAACTAACAAAAGAAAAAATCAAAAGATTAGCTCATACATAAAGTCAACTCAAGTGGATGGAAACATTTCCTGGAACAAATCCAGAATGCCACTGGATTGTGGCGTAGGCAGTAGTATTAACAAACCTATAGAAAAAGACATATCAATCCCTAAGTAAGAAAAGAGTAGGGGGAGAGAGGATGCAGAAAGAATCAGAGAAGCAGAACAGGTAGAGTATGTCTAGCACTGCACAGGGAAAGGAGACACAGAATCTGGAGGATGTGAGTGACTGTGACCTGGAGAGTGGCAGAAGTCTCTTTTTGGGGTGGGGGGCAATGTTAGCCTATATGCTAATCTCAAGACATCTACCTTATTTTACCCAACTATTATGCTCAATAAGTAACCTTCTAATGACTAATTCAGTTTCCCATGTTCTTCCAGAGAGGCACAAAAATGCCCAGGACAGAACTGTCAAGAATTCATTCCAGTCACTAGAATCCACTTCGTACAAATCACTAAATTGACCTCTGTTTTACATATCAATCTCCCTAGGTCCAGTCAACTCAGAACCTCAGGGCCTCCCACGTGAAGCATGGTTGACTTCACCAAGCTGGTGCAACCTGTTGAGGCTTCTTCATGGTCAATCTGGATCTCTGCTGGGTTACCCAACCTCATTTCACACTCCTTCCATTCCAACACCAAACTTGCTGTCCTAACACGTCTTCAACAAAGACCATTCAAAGATTTAAAATATACCGTGAAAAGGCATTAAGAAAACTAATGTACTGCCCTTATATAAACTGAATATACTCCTTAACTGGTTCTTGAAGTGAAAAGTCTGTAGATTTCAAGTCTTCCCAAAAGGCACCTTTATCTACACTGCCTGGATTCCACAGGACCAAAACTAAGGACAAGCAACTGCACATGACAACTTAACCAAAAACACTTCTTTCCCTCCACATATTTTCACTCCCAATCATAATTATTCATTTTACACTTCATGTATGCAAAGGAATTATAACTCTGCAAAGAAAAATAGTAATATTCCTTAATTTTGACCCTGTTTCTAAAATGCCCTCCCTAGAAACTTAGTTGGTTTAGTTTACTGAATTGAGAGTCCTACAAAACCCTTTCAAGATAGTGCTTTCATATTTAGACTTATATCTTTTGCTTTTAGAGTTAATACCAAATAAGTATCTGTTTGTTGATTTGACCACTAAAAATTGCTAAGAAAATTCCTTTTCCAGTAAATGTAGACTACTTTCCAATGCCCTTTTCAGTATGATCAAAACCTGTGAATACTTACTAGACCACATTTTTTTTTTTAACCAGTTTTCCCTCTACAGACAGGAAGCATCAGTAGCCACTTATTTGTTCCAAGTTGGTGTCGACAGGGCTACTGAGTGTGACCAAGGACTCTATTTCTATTCTTGTTCCTCAGCCAAAATTCTATTCTTAGCCTGATACCAAGAATACTCTATCCAGGAATGCCTTGTGAAATAGCACTGTAACCAGTTCTGTGTACCACTGTATAATTTTTATAATCCTCCCCCTTAACTAACTACTCAACCCTTTGAGTTGTTTACCAGAAATGATGGACTTGAACTCCTGGCTTCAAGTGATCTTCCCACCTCAGCCGCCCAAAGTGCTGGGATTATAGGTGTGAACCACCATACCTGGCCTGAAATGATGGATTTTCCATAAGACAAAGGTGTGGAGGTGATGAAGGCCCCAGCACAGACTTCCTGCCGCCAAGATTTGCCATCCCCCTCAACCTGCACCCTATGTATACAGCCCCTTGTGAGATACACCACAGCCAGCCCCAAGGCATGTGGCTCCCGCTTCAAAGTCCATGATATCCCTTAGTTGGAGAGACAGATTTGGGGCAGCTGCTCCTGTTCTCTCAACAAGATGTCTGTCGTATTAAAGATTTCTTTCTTCCTTGGCAATCCTCATTGTCTCAATAATTGGATTTTTGTGTGACGAGTAATTGGATCTAGACCAAAACCCCCTGTGCTTTTGACAACAGGACTACATTGTTTAGGCTGAGATCAAAGATCCTGAGTATGACCATTATGAGTATGACCCAGAGTCAGCTCTGTCCAAAAAGTCTGAGTCATTCCCAGTAGTACATTGGGCTTCTAATCAGCTCTGTGTAAAACTCAGGCTTTGACCAAACATGTCCCTAGGGAATTGTCATAACCATTTATCTTGAAAATATCCCAGATCTTTGCTACTTCTTCTGCGCAGACACTACTAACCAGGAATCCAGATCCTGTTTTTCTCACATTTAAAATTTTGAATAAATGTGTTTAAAAGTAGAACCTACTTCCTCTATAAATATGGGCCTCCAAAGTGACCCAGAGAATTCTGCACACACCAGGTAGAAAGTCTTGGTTCCTCAAAACAAGGTTTGAAATCAATACCAGTGGTGGTCCATGCCTTAAAATGACATTGTAAGCCTGAGTAGCAGATAAATTGTCATATGACTTATCTAATAGAATTATAAGGTGGTTAGGTTATTATTTTTATATTTTAGCAGCTATAACAATAATGACCATGGTTCTGACAGCTAATATTGATTGAGTATTCACCACGTGCTGGACATTTTACAAGCATCATCTCATTTAATATCCTAATGGCCTTTTCAATTATTACTTTCTACAGATGAGAAAACCAAGTAACTTTGCCAATCTGGTTAAAGTATCAAACTGGGATTCAAGCCCAAGTCTACATTACTCTAGTTCTTGAGTTTTACACTCCTGCTTTAAAAAAAAAAAGAAAAGAAAATATCAATCTTACATTTTGGTTGGATTTTATGAGTGAACCTCAATTTTATAACCGATAAATAAATTATTCGTATTTTTGATATTTTGATATTTCCCTTTGTATCATTTCTTCCAACTTTACACTATCATCTGTGGTAATAAAACTGGACAAGAAAAAGAGTCTCAAATGTGCACTGAGCAAAGTACTCACATAGTCAATGGGCTTGAGAGATTTGACTCTAGATGCTGGGCAGCCACAGGAAGTGAGGTCGGCATAGAGGCCTTCTTCTAGTACACACTGATTATCAAAAATGTCCTCTTGGTAATACAGGAGCCAACTAAAAACAAAGCAGTAAGACAGTCAGTCAAATTGCATTCAGTTGGCAGCGTAGCTCATCATCATGCCGTGGGACCTGGGGTGGGTGTAGGACACAGAAGTCGTGGTGCTGACCAGCATCAGTAAACAACAGCTGTCACTGTCACTCACTGACTGCTCATTGAGTGCCAGGCATTAGGCTAGGTACTTTACATATATTATTTCATTGTGCTCTCAAGAATTCTGTGAGTCAGAAACATATCTCATTTTTGCAGGTAACAAAACTAAGGATTAGAAAGGTTAGGTGATTTGCCCAAGGTTCCCCTATTAAATGATAGAGCTGAAATTTAAAATAAGAAGATACCTGCTTTAAGCTAAAGACATTCTTTTAGTGTCTTTAAGTATAAAACTTTGGGATAAATTATGGTGGTTATTAAGTACTCAAACTGATTAGAAATCTTTTTTTGGAAAACCAGAAAAAAAAAAACCTGAAAATTTTTTGTACCCTTATTTAATGATGAGCTTGTATTCAGTCTGGGTGAGTATAGAAGCCAGACTTCTAAACTCATAGGAGGGTACATAAAATCTGTCACCTGACATCTGACAGCTAATAGAAATTTTTTTAAAAATGCTTTAGAAATTTTGTGAGTTATGTTCAATACAGCACTCAACAGAAGTTAAGAAATGCCCTTTTGAAAAGAAGGAGCCCAAGAGAGAAATTAACTGGCTATTACTAATCTAATTTTGTTGTGTTTAAGTTCTAGCCCTATAATTTAAGATATCACTAGGACTGTACTCTAGCTATACCAGGTTATCTTTAGGTAACCACAGAAATGCTCTGTGACATTATAATTTACTATCATGTATTTTATGTAATAAGCATTTTATAGCCAATAATTATCAAAGGTTTTCAATGTGTCAGGCATAAGGCTAAGCCCTTTGTGTACATTGTTTTACTTAGTCCTTATAAGAATCCTTTGAGGTACTATTATTATCCCTGCTTTACAGATGAGGAAACTGAGGTTCATAGAGATTACCCAATCAGCCTCAATTTACATAGCTAGGAAATGGTGGAACTGGGTTCAAATTCAGGTCTCTCAAGCATTCCAGGTGCTTTTACATTCACCAAGGTTCTTGTATTCTTTTATTAAACTTGGGTTGTATATTTCCTACATGAAGAGACACCTGTGACTAATTTGTCCTAGACGTAAGTATCAGGAAAAACACATTTTCCTCCAGAAAGCATTTCAATGCTTCTTATTAACAGAAAATGAGTCTAAATCTTGCAAAATATTTTATGTTAGTTGAGAAGAAACTCAGAGCCAAATAACAGTAACAAAATTATTTCAGGTCCTTGATACATATGTTTCTCTCTTACCAAAGAGTTGCAGATAATCGATTTAACTTCAGTACCCTATTTTATGTGTTTTAATGTTGCAAAACTCTCCTATCCTTTTTGGAAGTAAGTATACAAACATTAACAAATACAAAGAGGCTCAAAGCAGAAAAGCTATAGGAAATATGAGAGGGAAAAGACTGCTTGATTTAGGATTAATCAAGAAGGTTAACAGAAAGAATGGGGATGGACTGAACCTTAAGGGATATATTTGGATTAGTATTAAGCAGGGGTCACAAACTTACATACCTGCAGGAGACCAGACAGGTAATGCAAATGAGCAGCGTAGCAGGTGAAAAGAATTGGAAATGGTAGTGACTACGGCACACTTGGGAGCACACACACAATCTAGTCAATACCAGCAATTATTGATAAAGGCAAAAACTTTCGCAAGGTCTTCAAATCTCCTCAGTTTTAAAGGGAAGATGAAAACAGGTTCTTCTGAAATATATCCTAAACATAAGTGTTGATACAAAATTTTTTTTAACCCAGCGTGCAGGCCAAACAAATGACCTCTGCTGGCTAGTTGTACTAGAGACCTACGAACTTTGGTGTGGAGCAGAGGTGAGCAAACCACAGCATGTGGGCCAAAGCTGCCCCACTGCCTGTTTTCATACAGCCCATAAGCCAAGACTGGTTTTACATTTTTGAAGGGTCTAAAAAAATTAAGACTGCCTCATGACGTGTAAATGTTACATGCAATTCAAATTTCAATGTCCATAAATACAGTTTCATTGGAACACAGCCATGCCTGTTTTTCTGTGCATTGTCTATGGCTGCTTTTGTGCTACACACAATGGCAGTCTAATAATGAATACAAAGAGAGCTTTGTGTTTGTTATTGAATTGCAGAAGAGCTATAGGAAATATGGGAAAGACTGCTTGATTTATTTACTACCAAAGTCGAAAATATTTACTATCGGGCCCTTTATATATACTTTGCTGACCCCTGGTATAGACGGTAAAAAGGAAAACAAATGGCTGAACAAATGTTAGAAGAGGGGAGGGGAGGAGAGGGGAAGAGGGGACAGTATGAGGACAGGATGGAAATGGATCAGTCGATGGGAAAGCCTGGAAAAGGAGGAGTTTGAACTTGACTGGATTGGTACTAGAGAATGTGGGTGGGGATTCAATCAGACTAGTAAAAATATTAAAATGGATTTTGGGACAAATAATTGGACTATGACTGATGGTAAATGCTGGAAATCAGAAAACACGGGAGCAGGGGATAATTAGAAGATCGAAGTTCCCCAAGTGAAATACAGAAGATCAAGGTCTCTAATGGTCCAAGAAAGAAAGGAGGAGAATTGACAAACCCAAGATATTTTGAAGGAAGAATTTAGAGACTTGGATAGGCTATTAGGTAGGTATTTGGTACATAGAGATGCCATTGAACTGCACACTTAAAAATGGTTAAAATGGTAAATTTTATGTTATGTATATTTTATCAAGATAAAAAAATGATAGAACATATTTTAGCCTTGAAAATCACATACAGTTTGATAAACCTATAAGAAAGATCCAGTATGTTGTTGCAGTTATAAGAATATAAACTTCAAACCTAAAAAAAAAAAAAAAAAAACTCCCAAAGCAATCCTGGGTCTGACACTTGGTATGTGATACTGGGAAACCCTAACTCTGAATCTGGTTTCCTCATCTGCGAAATGGGGATAGTAAATACCTTAAACAAACAAAAAGATTAAAAAAAAATAAATTTAGGAGTAAT
>NW_012149730.1:1769091-1770969 GCF_000956105.1 Propithecus coquereli | reverse complement strand
GTCTATAACCTTCACGTAACCTATTGAATTCTCTTATAAATTTAGTACTTATGACTAATTCATTTTGAATAATATTGTAGCTGAAAGAAAAACCTACCCCAATGTCTGTTACAAAGCTGGAGTGTGAATTTCTGACCACTATTTCATGGGCACTCTTATTGTTCTGCAATGTTGGTTATCATCCAAACTGGCCTCACTCTTTCAACAACTTCATGACTTTGCACACAAGGAGATTATTCCCTCTTTGTGAAATGCCCTTTCTGCCTGGAAAAATTGCTTTTATCCCTTAAGCTGTCACTCAACACATCCTCTTCTGTGGAAAGGTCCCTAAATCCCCAGGCACTGAGTGTTCCCTTCCTCTGCTTCCCCAGCACAATCTACACACTTATTTTCTCGCTGATTGTAGTATAATTAACTGTTCCTACATCTATCTCCCCTCAGAGACTGAGACCCATCAGGGAAGTCTTCTTCATCTTTTATCTCTGGTGATCAGCACAGTGTCCAACATATTAGAGGCACTAAAAAAATGCTGTTGAATAAATGAACTGATCAAATTACGAAGCCATCTCATTCGTGTGTTAGTATCTACTAGCTCTCTATGCGGTCTATAGAAATTCATGTGCTATTTCATTCTCTCTATATATATACATAATTTAAAAATTCCACTCTTAAAAAGTGTGAAAGGATACAAAATTACAGCTAGATAAGAGAAATAAGTTCTAGCGTTCTATACCACTGTAGGATGACAATATTATATAATTTTGGGGTATATTCAATGTTCCCTACACAAAGAAATGACAAATGTTTGAGATGATGGATATATTAATAATTACCCTGATCTGATCACTATCCGTTACACGTATCAAAACATCATTATGTATTCCATGAATATGTACAATTATTAACTGTCAATTTCAAAAACTGTCAGGGTAAAAGGTAAAAATAAAAGTGTTTCCCACTTGTTCAGTTGCATACTATTACATGCCACTGGCATTGGTTATCTTCGTCTTTCACTCACCAGTTGGATAGGTCGTATCGACATGATTATATTATTTGATCCTCCCCAATCGAAAAAGCATTTGTATTTCCCTTTCTCTAAAATGTATTGTTCTCCACAGAAGAACTTCTGCTGGTAGGCAACCCATCTAGCAGGGGAAAAACGGAAAAAGAACAGAAGTGATGTTCAATCAAGCAAATAATATTTTTAAACACCAAAGAATTTCTCAAGGTTCTCAAGAATAAGGGACAACTTACACTCCACTTTTAACGTGAATGGATCTTATTTCACTGCCAAAGCCAGTTTCTTCTAAGTCAGAAATTTCCTGATTTGTAATGTCAATAAACTTCCCACTTTCTAGGTCAGATTCAAACAATGTGATAGAAGATTCTATAAAATTCTAAGAAGAGGAAGAGGAAAGTTTAGGAAAACATACATTTTGTTTTATGGACTGTTATTATCTCAGCACAAGTTCACATACTTGTGAGATAATTTTCACACAAATAACTCCAGGAAGAATTTTAAATGGCACAGGAAACAAACAGTTTTACAGTCACTGCTTCTATATAATTTAAAGGAAAAAATAAGCCTGAATTTACTTTAATCGGGAAGGTATAACATTTTTATATAAATGGAAATTAGTCAACAATTAGTAAACTGCTGGGACTTTTATAGGCCATCATATGTAATACTAATTGTAAAGGAAACTAGTCTCACTTGTGCTAAAGGAGCAAAAAGTACATAAAACAAAAGTGAATATATAATGTTCTGTGGGCAACGCAGGAGAGGATTCTATGAGCTTAAATGTAACAGAAAAAACAGATACAATCTGCTTACCAAAAAAACTATTTATGAAAAAATCAAAATGAGGATAGGAAATT
>NW_012149730.1:1765830-1769041 GCF_000956105.1 Propithecus coquereli | reverse complement strand
ACAAAACATCTCCGACAGACTGCTTAGAACCTAGGCAAACAGTCAGATGAACAAGAGATGAGTCTTTTCAAACTGCACCCAGCCCTCTGTGCCATGTGGGCATATGGCTCAATCCAATCTGCTCCCCAAATGTTAAGTGTATGAAAGGCGGGGGGCCGGGGGCAAAAGCATGTGGTAACTGGTTTGCTTTTATTGTATTTCTTCATTAGAACTACCCTTTGAGACAGAAATTACCACCACTTTATGATGAAGATTTTGTAGAAATGTTTTTTGCTATGTAATTTTCACTTAGGATATACATGAATAATATGTAATAGGTCTTTAATCTGACAAACTAAAAATGTACAAACTTAACTACTGACCAAACACAGTCAATTTATTGCTGTGCTCAATTTATTCTACCATATCAGCAGCATTTTTAATTGTGTTTACTTCAATACTAAAATAATTTCTATGAGGAACTTTTCTTCTATGTCTAAAGAAACCTTTCTCCAGCCCTTTGGACCTCCTTCTAACAAACATGCCAATTGTTACAGAAAAGTTTTGTTTCCATTCTTCTATTATATCACACCTTTTTCATACTGTGTTATATACTTCTCACAGCAATTACATTTTCAACAACAATTTTATTTCCCTTAGCAATGATAAAAAGGTTTTCTTTACTTAAATAATTCTTCTTAAGTACTTCTGTGCTTTGGATCATATAAAAATAATCTGGCTGTAGTGCCACAAAGAAGTATTTTCTCTCCATTGATCTTGATTCTTACTGATATTTACCTAAAACTGTCATTTTCCCATAAGCACAACTATTACAGATCCTGTGATTACTTTAAAATTCAGTGAGTAAGGCTAAGTTATCCAATATATGAAAATATCCAGTTGCTCTCCTTGTCTAGAATCATGTATAAAATGGAACAGGGGCTCAATATTTAAAGAAATCCAAGCTTTTAATTATATTTAATTATATTTGCAAATGGACTTGAAAAAGATTCTAGAAACACAAGGCACATGATTAAGTCACAGGGGGTAACTGGTTAGAATTGCTAGAGAATGGTGCCTGCCTACAACATACCCTGAAAACTAATTTACTTTCAGAAGATTTAATCTAGTAAGATTTCTGATATTCAGGACTTGCCAAGAGAGAGAGAAATGATGATGCTATGCAGATAATCCACATTCTCTTTGGTTTTTGTTTTGTTTGGGGAAAAATTAAAAAATAAAATGCCACCTGTTAATAATGAACTCTATCGTGATCCTGTATCTCTTGAGTTGGTAAGTGGACCTAGTGACTGAACTTTAGCCTTAGCAAAAAAACAATCTTCTCCATAAAAGGTGGTATTCTACTAGCATCCCAAATATGCTTACAGAGCAATCAATCGTATGTTACTATTATAACTCTCATGATATATGTTAATCTCTATTCACATACATTTTCTGGCTTTTCCCCTCTCAAGTGGCTTGAGGTTCCCCTTAAAATTCCCAGCATAAAAAAAAAAAAAATTCCTCTTTGATTTGAACCCTGAGATGTACCTGCCTCCTTATTCCTCAGACAGGGAACATAAGTACATATGTACCCTATCTGAATATAGCATCTGGATGGCCACTCTGCCATAACTACCTGTGAAGGAGAAAATACTTTCTAGTAACTGAATGGAACCAGTATGTCAGCCACGACCCGATTATGTTTAGGTAAGTATAAACAAGAAAAACGTCTGAAAATTTGGTCCACTGAAAATAACAAGAGCTTTGACACTGGGTGAAGAGAGGAGGCTTTGTTCATGTGTTACTAAATATCCAGCTATCATGTACCTGTCAGAAACATTTATTTCACAAGGCAGTAACGGAGCCATATCCAGAAAAATGAAGTCAGGCTGATTTCACTGGGCGTTTTCTGCCACTTCCTCTCTCTTCAAGTTGGACTGGAAATACTATCAAGAAAATCCTCCCAGCAATCTGCCCCAAACAAGGAAGTCCATAAAAAAAAGGAACAGGGACATAGGAGGGGGAGAAACAGAGCTTAAAAGAATGGGACTTTTTATTGGTAGTTAAAACTCAAAAAATGTATAGTTTGAAATTCCTCCTGTTTAATTCTTTTAATCTACTCATGTTATTTTGATTCGTAGTTCAAAACGTGTTTTAAAAATCCACAGTTGAGAGTTTTCAGAAATTCAAAATAAAGATCTGGCAGGGCAGGAAGTGTCTCTAAATACAATAACCAATTATATTCAGAAAGGAAATGCTCCCAATAGGCCTGAGCTAATCAGAAAATAATAAAACCTGAAAGCATTGTGAATAGAAACATGGTTAAACTAAGCTGGTCTCAAACATATAAACACTGATATGAATATGAAAAACATACACATTCAGAGAAAAAGACTGAGCATTATGCAAAGGTAGCAAATGCTAAATATTTAAAATTAACCACTGTATTTGGTTTTTTGGTAGCAATTTTTTTTAATTTGTTATTTAAAATGAAACAGAGAAAGCAGTGTCTCTTGCCCCCTCTACAGTTGTACTGATCATATCACGATATGTCTTTCTCTAATGTAAGACCCTGAGAATGTGGTCTTGTTCACTAGAGTCAGATACCAGAAATGTCTATTTTGCTAATTCTAGTTGTGTGATATGGGAGTTACTTAAATTCTGAATTTCGGTTTCTTTTCTATAAATAGGATTGATACTGACCTCACAGAGTTAGTATAAGTATTACATAGGCACAATTTCTAGCCCTTAATGGATAATAAACAAACATTAGGCTCCACAGTATTGCCCAATCCCCTTCAAATTATTAGCACACTAGAAATGAAAAAGTGGGGTTTCAACTTCACTAGCTCATTGAAGAAACATTTGATGTAGTATCAGAACTGCATGCATGTGATAAGCATGCCAAGTCAGTGATTTCTCCACGGTAAGTCTGCACTTAATGTACTGTGCTGAATAAAAATGTGAGACTGAAGAAAGAATGGGCAACAGGAAAGAAAGAGGGGGCAGAGGTTAAAAATGATCCTAAAAAGGACAGAGCTGCAGCTTTGTCAGGAGAAAATGAAAGGAACTGTGACAAACCCAGGCCAAAACAATCACTAACAAAGAGGGACAATCTTCTGCTCGCAGGTACCATGTACAAATACAAACTGTCCTGCCACATAGACACAGAAAAGTTACCTGAGGTAAACAGAAAGATTTTAGAGAAAAGATATAAATGCCTTTAGTA
>NW_012149730.1:1756433-1762600 GCF_000956105.1 Propithecus coquereli | reverse complement strand
TACATTTTTTTTAAAAAAGCCTCTCTCCCCACTTCATTGTTCATAAATCAAATCTTATGTAAATCAAATCAAATGCTATCAATTTCCGTAAGTCTTAACAATATCAATTTTCTTCCCTTTTTAATACATTACAATCTAAGAACATAAGACTCCTAGGTAAACACATTTTATATGAACAAGCAAAACAGAATCCCTCCCCCCGCAAAAAAAAGGCAAGGCATCTATCAGGAGAGTGAGAAAATATGTTTAAAAAAAATTCTCTTGCATATACTACTTGTCACTTTTCAAGGATTTTTAAACTGCTGGCATAGCTGGGTCAAATTTCACTTCAAACTTTAGGATAAATAATTTCTAACCCATAATTGTTTTCAATTTCTCCTTGAAAGTAAACCTTTGGAACCTAAGAGTACCTGCCACCTTTATTACTTTCACACGGTTCTTAAAAACCAGGACACCTCAGTAGATGTATGCTTGATAATTATCACAATCCCCCTTTTTATTAACATAACACCTTATTTTCATAACACTTTTGTTTTTATCTTTTTTGAGCTCTCCTAATTCTTGATTTTAAACACACATACACACAATGTGCCATTTTCCAGATGAGGAAATCAGGGCTCCAATAGCCTCTAAGTGACCTACCTTAAAGTCCCCAAAACAAGCTTCCTAACTGAACTATGACTTACAACGTCGATGCCTCGGTGCCACATCAACAAACTTGATTATATTGACAACATAAACCTCCATCATCCCAGGAATTTGACATGACTCTGTTCCTTGCAACCTGAAAGTGTGTTATCCAGCTCAAGGTGACTCTGAGGATATGATGTGATGATGATGATGGCTGAAGGGAGCCCAGTCTGGGTCCTGGTCGGGAACCAGTATCAATCACCAACAAAGTCACACCCAACCATAATAGGAAGGTTCCTCAACAGCTCTCAATTATAGGGACCTCTCCTCTCCCACTCTGGTGACTCTGGAGCTCTCTATCTCTGCTTCTATGTCCTCTGCTCCTACAACTACTTGTTCTACTCCCTGTTAGAATTGTGAGATGGGAGAGCAGGGAAAAGCTGAAATATGTCATCATCACTGTGATATTTTGGAGTAAAACAGGACAAGGACAGAGCATTATGAACACAGATATGTGCCTGCGTGCTGTGTGTGTACCCCGTCATTTAGACACAATTTGTGTTGTGTCAGGATATACTTTACTTGAGCAATGATTTGTACAAATTGTATTGTGTGGGTTGTCAGGGAGTTGTGGTAGTGAGGACAGTGAACTGGGAAACAGGCTGGAGGTATAGGCCACCGGCAGCAACACAGACTGAAGATGAGCAGAGCAGGAGGGACCTATTGTCATGGGGCCCACTGCCAAATACAAATGCTGGCAGCATATGGACTCACAAGTAAATTTACTCACATGGCTTGAGTCTGTGTTCTTCCTACACTGTCTACCATTCTCAGGGACCTGGCCAAGGGCCACAGGATTCTCCTAATTGGCATCGCTCTGTTCTGTCTTCTACTTTTGTTTATTCATGGTTCTTCTTGCCTTTTGGCTTTTGCCTTTCATCTTTTTCTACATACTTCTTTTCCCTTCTGAGCCACTCTCCTGTTTTGTCCCTCTTTGCATTTTTCTCTCAAGCCTACACATATGCAATAGCTAGTCTATTTAATTAGTTGCCCTCAATTTGGTGTCCCCACTGGGCAGAGCTCTAGCTCTAAGCCAACTGCTGTGCTCAGGGTCACAGGCCAGTCCTGGCTCAAATCACCTGGGAATGAAACTCCATGGGTCACATGTACAAAGTTTGGTTAAAAAAAAAAAAAATACACAGGAAAAAAAATCCATAAAACAAAAAACTTCCAACTGCCTTTTTCAGGAAGTGACCAGAATAGGCAATCAAGTCATGTCCAGAGTAAGCCCTATGAGGTTACCAGGCTACTACCTTCCCTGCTTTTCTAGGCACAATTAAATAACTCTGAAAGTCACACAGAGTAAAATGGAGCTCTTATGCCTGAGAAGAATGAACAATGATGGAAAGATCTTATAAACTCTATTCCATTTTATATTTTAAAGCACTTGGATAGGTTAGTAGAATCTTGGATATAATACTCCCTACTTTAGAGAAAACTAATGAGCAGTGCTTCAGGCCCAAAGATCAGTCCTAAGGATCAGTAATTTGATTACTTTTAAGTACATAAAATCTCTCAACTGAGTTTTTGTGCTACAGTCCCCACTGGGCAACATGGTATGAGACACCACTGGAGATCTGATGTATCCATTAACTTAGGAGAAATGGTTTCTACTGCATACCACCTGGTTTCAGAGGTCTGAAAAGAAGCCAACAGTCTGAAAATCATAACAAAAACAAGCCTAAAAGTTAAGCTAGTATAATACTGAGGGAAAACAAGCACACCAAGAAAGTTTTATTGAGGAAGCCAAGGAATAAAAATTCCTTAATCCCTGGAGCCTAAATACATTCCTTTTGGTCCTCTCCTTTTTTAAAAAAAATAATAATAATAATCAAGTCCAAGTCAATGTATCTGAATGACTCATTTGGAATTAGGAACACAGTTCTGGTTGTCCTCCCCGAAGCACTCCATGACACAGATCACATTATCCCTAAGGAACATGTCCGGTATTTGACCTTAGTAGATCCAGAGTATTCCATATACTGGAGCCAGGACATTTGAAAGTTGCATTGTATTATGCAACTCTTCTATCTATCCTCTTGTTTATTTTACATTATTTCCACTGAGATCTTAAATGTAGTGCTTCACTCTTTCCCAGGTTGGAGACATCTGAGAGTCTGTCTGGGGAAACAATGTCTCACATAGCTCTACCTATTAACTCACCGAGGGCTGTCACGGTCACGTGAGCTTTAAGAACTCCTTCCCAATTACATGCTATGTCTGGGGAATATATAATTTTTCTAAATATAACCTGATAAGCAAGTTTTTAAAGCATTTTCACAATACATACATATATAAATTTTATATTATCTAAATATGTATAGATTGTTTAGTATATTTCATCTGAAAATATTTTAGTGAACAAAATTTAAATGATAAAGTGTCTGAAAATAATGTAAATACTTATTTGTTACATATGTATATTGGTCTATAATGTGACCCTGTATTTATAGCTACGAATGAAATGCTAATAAGCCTTTGACTGAATAAAATCCAGTCTCCCATTGTTAGGTGCTTAAGTCTAAGCATTTTGCAATAATGGAAAATGGATAGTATGACATGGGGGTAGGGAAGACTTGCCCTGAAACCACAGCTTCACACTTGGGCACAGTATCTGACCTCTTTGATCCTCAGTTTCTGTATCCGTAAGATGAATCGTAAGAGCTTCTACCTCATAGTCTTTGTGAAGATTATTACTTCAAGTATACACGTAAAGCCAGTAGTTAAGTACCTTACAGATGTTAGGATTATTATAATGAGGACTATGATAACATCTTTAACTATAAGCTAACAACTAATATTTTAATTTTTAAAAAATATAATTTAAAGAAAACAGATTTTCTTTGAAGGGCATTTTTACTTATATCTAACAAAACTGTGTCATCATTTTTGTATATGCCCAAACTTTTGTGTGCAGCAGTAATGAACATGCTCATTTATGCCAATTTTTCTACTCTGTATTAGAGACCCTATCTATATCAAATATCTCCTAATTATTTAGCTATCTAGTTACAGTAGTTAAAACTTTTCACGTTCTCTACTATTGGGAGATTTCAAACAGGGACTTGGGGTTTTGTGTTTTGTTTGCTTGTTTTATTCACAGCCATCTTTGGAAGATATCATCACATTCATTGCTAAACATTTCTAGCATTGGCAATGCCCCCATCCAACTCTTTTTTTTAAATAATATGGGAAAATATTTAAGTTATTCATTACTGGTTAGACAATGCTTTTGAATGACCTATGGTTTCCTCAATGAATGTGGTCACAATGACCTAAAAAAAAAAGAAGTCTCTTTTTATTTTATCTTGCTTCCTTCGTTTAGTGGTCAAGAAAGGCATGGCTAAGTAAAGAAAATCCGTGGCCCTTGCGTATTAGAATTGTGGACTAAATACCTCAAAAGTGATTTATCCATTGCTCAAGCAATCCCAGTGCCTAATTTTCAGTGGACTGTTCTCTATTTCCTTCAGGTAGAACTGGTTTCCGACTCACTTGATAAAGTCACTAAAAAGATCCTTCTAAACCATTAACGCAGTCATGCTCACTAGGCCCCAAATCCATCAGTGGCTCAAAATCTTACTCCTTAACATGGCATACTGACCCTCATTATCTGGCTCTGGACTCATCTTCCCAAAGTTCTTCCCAACTTCCTAACTTAACCGCATTTCCCCAAACACATCATATTTCACTTATAGGAGGGTTTCTCAACCCCAACACTATTAACATTTTGAGCCCTAAAATTCTTTGTTGCTGTGGGCTGTCCTTTACATTGCAGGGTTTTAGCAGCATCCTTTGCCTCTACTCACTAGATGTCAGTAGCATCCCATCCGCCAGACATGACAATCCAAAATGTCCCCAGACACTGCCAAATATACCCTAAGGGGTAAAATCCCCCCTAGTTGAGAATCAATGACTTACAGCCCTACTTTATACATTAACATGCATTAATCTCTTCCTAAACAGCACTTCCTTTTTCCTTCACTCTGTCCTAGAAATTCTCCACTTGGGGTTAACTCTTTCTTGAACTCGAAACTTCAGTGCAACTATCATCCATTCCACAAAGCCCTCTCTACTCCAAGTGGGGGATAACTGACAAGCGGACCTTTCTCTGGGTAGTATCCTGAGTGCTCTGTACTTAATCCAATCATAGTCAAACGATATCCAACATTCATATATGTGCTATCTTCCCTACCAGACTGCCTGCTCTGTGAATGTTGGGACTGAGCCTCTGGCCACTAATCTCCAGCACCTAGCACCATACATCTAACACAACAGTGTTAGACTTTCAGTGTAGTGGCAAAACCCACAACAGGTGCTCAAAAATGACAATGGATGAAAAGTAAAAATAAATCTTCTCTAATACTCATGGCAGTTAAGAACAGGCAAGTCATATAGGCAGTTCAGTTTAATGTTCTTGGGTGTTAGAAACATTTTATAACCTCACATACTATGAGTGGTCATGTCCAATTTTCACGAACAGATAAAACAGGTTGAAAATTAAGGATAAGGAAGTTAACTTACAGCTTGTAAGTACCGGAAAGACAAGATGGGGCCACTTAATGCCCCACAAGCATTACTGTCTTCAAAGTCTCCCTCTTCAAGCAGGAATTGCTGGCCTTTAAAATGTTCTTTTTCGTAGGCAACCCACCTAGAAATATAGAGGACACCCAATTGAGCCAGCCATTGATAAAACTGCAGTCAAGAAAGCAAAAGAGAGAAAATCATGATAAAGCTCATAGTGACTCATCTACATATTCTAAAAAGCAACACATCTGTTTTGTTTCCATTTACAAAGACAGACAAATGGTGTGTACTTCGTAGATTGATAGTTTATATAGTTTGAAGGCTTTTCCCAACAAAAGGTTAATTGGAGAATTGAAATAGAGCAATATTCATTAAATATTTGTAGTATGACTTGCTTATATAACAGCCCAACGTGCTCAGAGAATAGTTTGCCAAGTAAAAATAATAGAAAGCATATATAGCCAATGAGAGAAGTTAAAAGTCCACACTGAGATCCAAAAATAATCATTTTTATTTTACTGATTAAGCCCTTCTAGAGCCACAGAATGACTATTATATTATTATTCAGAGTTTAAATCAAGGGAAGCCCTCACCAGGCTTCAGATCAAAAAAACAACACAGGAGGGTTTAGCAAAGAGGAACTGAGAAATGTGACTAAGCTGGTGTTAGCCCCGGTGCCCTACATGTACACAAAGATGTGTAAACACTTACGGGTGGGAAATGTTGGTCCCACCACCTTCTTGACATCTAATGCAAAACTTAGAAATACCATTAGTTGTTAAACTCCTCCATGAAACTTGTTTTTGTATGGAGTAATCCATGGTATCTAATGCAATGTGTGCAAAGATGGTTCCTAAAACAGGTTGACTTGATTAAATCTGCCCTTAGCTGCACTGTGTAGTTAGGGAAGGACCCCCTCCAACTGGGCCAATTCCAAGGAAGACAATTCTGAG
>NW_012149730.1:1747959-1755403 GCF_000956105.1 Propithecus coquereli | reverse complement strand
GCATATCTAGCACATTGCAGTCTCCTACATGTCCATTTTGGCTGGTATGGCTATCACTTAATTTGCTGCCAAAAATTGCAAAGTCTAAGTGTCTAAATATAGACCTTCAGGAGATCTTACACAAGTCATTTAACTTCTATGAATATAATATTTTAGTAACATCTTTTGCTAGAATAGCATAAGAGAGTTATATGATGTTAGTGCGAATATCAAGAGATACTAATAATTTGGAATGAATCGATGGGCACACATGGGCACGGAAAGAAGTAAAAATCTTGGGAAATCAGGAAGGGGGCAGGGTGAGGAGAGGAGGGGTAAAAATCTAACTAACAGGAACAATGAACAATATTCAAGTGATGGGCACACTTATAGCCCTGACAAAAACATTATAAAGCTATCCATGTAACAAAACATTTCTAGTCCCTTAATATTTTGAAATAAAAAAATTAAAGTAAAAAAAAAGAGACAGAGAGAAAGGTACTGATGCTTAAATTAAACATTCCACAATAAATAATGTATCAACAGAGAGACACAGAATGTTTCTGGAAGGATTCTGGCACTGGGTTGACAATGACTAAGTATGAAGAAAGTTTCTTCTCCATGGTTTTAAAGTAAAGGCACATCGCAGTCTGGTTACAGATTTCCTGAGGTTTCTGTCACAGTAACTGTTGATTGAGACTGGGATGGTGGCAACGATGGTTGGACTTGGGTTTATATCCAGGGCTTCTTCAAAAGCAGTTCAGTGCCAGAAGGCAACCAACGTTAAAAACCCTTGACTTCGGAAACACACAACCCAGACTACTTCTTCAATGAGGGAGGGCTCACAGCCAAAGGTCCTTGGCACATAAGTTAATTAAGATCAACAGAAGAGAGACAATAAAAACTGGGGCTCTCGTTCATGTTTATGATCTGTGAAAAAATAATTTTATCTTGCAATTCTTGTCTTCTATACGGTGTTGAGAAATACTAAATGTTGAAGTTTTAGAAACCATTCTCTACATTTAATCTATCTCAAAATCTTTAACACCGACGAGAATTCACAGAAAGCTGTTAGTAACTAGTATTTTTTCCTTTCAATATTATAGAAGGAATGAATATTTTTAGATTAAAACAAACAGATTGCTTTTTGCTCTCCCTAGCACATTTTTGTGATCTTCAAAAATCGACTACTAAATCGATTATTGAAAATATGACACTCACACTCCACCGACGACACGAATTGATCCAATTCCATGGAGGTCCCCATTATTTTTTAAAAAATTAGAGACAGAATCTATATGTTCACTAAACTCCTTGGCCTGTCCACGGAAGTGAGGTTTTTCATAAATAATAACCTGAAAAATATTAAAAAATTATTTAACATGCTCATATTTTAGAATAGATATACACTGACTTACTTAAGTGACACTAAAGACCACAACATGAATAGGGACCATTGTCTTTTTCATTAATATATACTTACAACATAGCACAGTGTCTGATATTCACAAGAAATATGTAAGTCCTTATCATCAGAAAGGTAAAAATCTTAATAATATGTTTCTCTCATATTAATATACTCGAGTATGATTACATTGTTCTGGTCCTAGGACCATCTCATAGAGTTAACTGTCTTATAACTTATTCTTGAAATACCTTTATAAGTTTATCCTTCTATTTGGAATTTAATATAGACCTGCCTTATATTAATTGAATATCCCCTATAAGAAATAAACACTCTCTTGAGATTCCACAGTATAACAATAAGTTACCTATTGATTTGAGAAAACACATACATACTGTTTCTTACAACACTAACTGCTCCTATGGTCTTTACTATCCATTGAGAAAAAAACAGACATGCATATTCTTGAATTTAAATATAAAAGTTCCTAAAAATAAGAAATAATTGAAAAATTGTGATTTTTAAAATTGGATATTTGACTCAAATTGGGGGGAGGTGCAATGAGTGTTGCAGGGAACAAATTTCTAGCATTTTATTTACTTCAAATTTGGATCAGTACTGTATTTCGATTCTGCTATTTTGTGCTTCTTTACTTCCCAAGTACCAGCTGCCCTAAGTATGGGGAAGTGATAAAGTGATTATAGCATTAATCTACACACACTATCACTTGGTCCTATTTGTAGTTAGTGAAATAATTTGTGCACAACTGGCAACCCAAGAGCTTGGCAAATAAGACCCCACATTTAAACACACTAAACCAAAAAGTTATAGCTTCCTCATTTCTAAAAACTGGTAACATTATACAGAATAAAAAAATACATAGTACTGCTTCCACTGTTTTTAACATATTAGATTTTCATTGTGTGCTGTATTTGAAGTGACGAAGTTTTACTTGGGTTTATATAATACATGTTACATATGCTGACAACATTCAAACTAAGGAGCAATGATAATTTGATAAACCAGTCACAAATAATGTCTAACAACTTGCAAATTATGATTTTCTGTGATAATCAATCATATACACCTACACCCTGTCAAACTGCAAGAGTCCAAGGAAGACCCAGACTGTCACAACTGGAGTTGTGATTCACCAGACTAGGAGACCAAGACAGGAGTCACTGAGTGTCGCAGCTAATTCTGCATCTTTTAGATCAATAGTTTGCAACTTTGACTGCATGCTAGAATCACCTAGGGATCTTTGAAAATTCTCAACCACACCCCAGATCAAAATAGTATCTCAGAGGGTGGAACTTAGGCATAACTATTTTTTAAAACTTTAACAGGTATGATTCCAACATATAGTCAAAGTTTATTAGATACATGAATTTTAGAAGATTACATCTATACAATTGAGAGAATGTTAGTCAGTTCCATAAATGAGGACACCTAGAAATGGGAGGGTTGGAGAAGTTGTGTCTTGTTTTGGAGGAGAGGAAAAGAATGGTGAATCCCTGTTTCATACCTTCCTCTGGAGGTTCTGTAACCTAATTAAAAGGAGGCCTGTTTACATCTTTGATCACTGCACTGGTTTTCCTCCTATTTTTCTTCACATGCATTTTGTAATTCTATTTCCTCTTTTCTTTCCCCAGATCTGCTTGATCATGGCACCACTGTCACCTCAGTGTTCACTGCCCTCTACTCTTCCCTTCAAATATTCATACTTACAAACTGACATCTGATGAGAGCTACCTACACCTCCTTCTAATCACTCTTGACCTCCTTTTCCTGAACATCACTTCCAAATGCCTGCTAGATCGCTATACTTGAATATCTAGCTGCTGTCTTAAGACTCCCAAAACAAAAATCAAACCCATCACCTTTCCACCTTGTAGTAGCCACTTAGTGGGTGTGACTAGGTTGCCAGTGCAGACCTCCATCTTTGCAGACTGACCCCACTCTGCATTCACAGCCCCAGGTGTGCCCTCAGCAAACATTCTGTGCACTTGTTCCCACCACCACAACATGCAGTAGCAAGGTATTATCATATACTGAGGTAATTTTTTTATTCTAATAGTTCAAAATACTTGACAATTAATACTCAGACTTTTTAGCTTGTTACAAAAATCTGTTCGAGACTTACCTTTAAGTTCATAGGCATTTCCACTTTCAGTCCACCCTTAAGAGGATAAGACATTTTAATATTAGATACGTAAATATTTAAAACATTTGAAAGCAATATTTGAAAGTGACATGTGTAGGTTACATAAAAAATCTGATTAGTGAAGATTACATACCAAATTTAAGTTGTGGTAAATTTTAAATTTTAAGTATAGAACTCTAGTCAAAAGCAAGTCAAATTTCTATCAATGTAGATGGGGCAAGAAATCTTAAAGAGGTGCTTTCCAGATTAATACTACTTCAAGGAGGGAAACTGAGCTTTAGTCCTTGAGCACACACGATCAGTTAGTATTTAATCCCACTTCAGAGTGTCCCAAAAAGGAGAGTGGAATTGCTGGTAGATTTAGAAATCTCATTTGGCAGAGTAGATTTCTTAGCCAATTAATCCAAATGTCTTCCCTACAATTACTTGGGCTTTCTAAATTTTAGAGCACTGAGCTAACCACATTTCCTCTTCCAAGTTCTACCAACACTTTTTATCACAATGTTTTGTGACCTCAAGGTCGTACAGCATAAAAAGTAACCACCTCCTTACAAAAACTCTATTTCTGTAATTTTCTAGTTTCATATGCTATTCCACATTGTGATATTTCTTAGAATTTCTCAGTTTGTCATGGTTTCTATTTTTTAAAAAGGCACAGAACAACCAGAAATGGCTTCTCATATAGCCAACATTTAACTGAACAGTTTGCTCCTCAAATAAAAATATTTGCGACAAAAAGAAGTATGGCAAATACTGCAGAAACTTATTATCTTTAAGAAAGTAACACTGACAGAATTGCCCATTTATTATTAATGCTGAGATTTATCATCCATTACTGCAGTGAAAGAGTATAATTTACTACAACTAATTTTCTAATAATCATCCATAAAGCAAATTCAGAGCTTTATTAAATATTCAGAATTTTCACAGAAGAATACTTATAAGGCAACTAACTGCATGTATTGTGATAAACTTGGCAAAATACAAAGTACATTCAGACATGTTACATACATTCTCTACAATATAAAGAAACAGAAAAACAATATGTAAATATTAATAGTTTACCAATTCAGTAATACACATATTCATTTCCTGAGATTGAGATGCATGAGCAATCATCACGGCTATTTAATTTTGGACTCATGGATACCTGGGAAAAGAACACTTCTTTTTAAATTGTCTTACCATTTGAAGTGGATGCAATGACTTCATTTCTGCTGCAGAAATCTCAAAGAGGCCATGGTCCTCCTCCAAAACTGTAGCTTGCCCCTTAAAATTAATATCTGGGTAGGCAAGCCAACTAAATGAGAAATAAATGGTCAGTTAAAGTATAATAGTAATACTTCAGTTTGGTTCTGTAAGAGTAAAAAAGGCTACCAAAAAAAAGATCCTCCATCACAGAATCATACTAGTAAAACACACTCAAAGTGATTAGTCAGACAGTATATAACAAGAGTTAACATGTTATTATTTACCCTCACACACTATCTATCCTATAATAAGTCTAATATATTTTTCAAGTGCTAGGCCTTAATTTTCTTATAATTTTCCAATACCTAACACATGTGGTACCTTTAATTCAAGCAGGATATAATTTAAAAAAACAGAACCATTCTACTATATCTCATTCTTTTTTAAACTGGGGCAATCAGAGGCAGGGATTCCATCAGGCATTTTACATTTTGATCCACATTTTTACAATTGATATCAGTTCTACTGGCTGCCTAAGGAACAGTATTTGAAATAAGATTCCCGAAAGACCCATCTTGTCTTCCAGCTAAGCTTGATAATTACAGACATTTCTCATGGATAGGGCTAATTACTGGACCTGCCCAAGAGTTCTAATTCATGGTTGGGGGAGACAAAAAATGATGTCCTACAGTGACCCCAAAATTGTACACTAACCATCATCAGAGTACACAAAAATAGTGAAAGAGAGAGGAGGGGTCCACATGAAGCCAGGTGTCCACAGGCTTTTGTGAATTGAGCCAATCTGGGACTGAATTTAGCCTGAACTTAGACCCATAATAGATACCTTTAGATTCAGAGAGGCCTTATATCAAATCCATGCTTACCAGCTAGTAGCCTGGGACATATCACTCATCTATAACATGAGGGTAACATCACCTACCTTGCAGGAATAGAGGAGTAATAAAAAAGCAGAGGCATTCAATAACTATTAATATGTAGACACTCCAGAAATAGTTTAGGCTTGAGTTTTAGGCCAGGACTTGTTTTTTCATTTTGTTTTTCTTTATGTTTTCCTAATAACATTTCTCAGAATATAGCCAGGGATATGTTTTTGTTTTTGTTTCTTAATTGCAAAATTTATTGTATGAAAAGACAATGGATCCATCTATCAAGAACTACTAATACACCTGAGAATTCTGTATCTGCTCCTGTGAGCCATACATCAAGGCCTTAATCAGATCCAAAGACAGAATCTGTTTTAACCCCTATAATAGTATTTCTGGGGTATCTAGGAATATAAACAAAATTGACCAAAAACTTCAAAAATATGTATGTCACTTATTGAAATGTTAACTTTGGTGGCCATCAATCACTATAATAAAACGAAACTGATACGTACACTCCTGACTTCACAGTGAAGGACATAGATTTGGGGATATTCAGTTCTTCCAAATTAGGGATTGCCCGCTGTATATAGATAGGACAACTTCCTTGGTCAGATTGTGGGCAAAGCTCTATCTCTGGAATGCTGCAATCCTGAAAAAAAAAAAAAATTGGCTTTGAAATCATCTAGAGACACACAGTCTAGTATTCTCAATGCTCTGGACACACAGTTACAATTATTCTCATTGTTCAGTTGAATTTCTTCACAAAAACAACATAAAGGAAATATTGTTTCTCCTTGCCCATTTTTTTAAAAAATCAGTTTTTCTAAGGAGTTCTGTTACTAATATAAACATTATAAGTATTATTAATGGAAAAACTGTTGTCCCAATTTTTCTGCTTTGTTTTTTAAAGGCTTATTCCATTAAGCAATGTTCAGACTTACCAAACTAGTTGAGTGCCAAATGTCTGTAAGCCTTCCTTCTTAGAAACATAACAAAGCCATAGGGAGGAAGGGAGTTAAATAAAAGCTGACCTCATGGGGAACATAAAAAATAAATAGGCACTAGCCCCTTCAGTGTGTTTATCTAATTTACATTGACAAAAGAAGTAGGAATTAGAGGTGAGGGTAAAGGAAATCTGTTTTCCTACTTGTAGGATTCTGGGTTTTTTTAGTGCAAGTTGGTTTGAAGAAAAGCATTATGAAATTTGACCTGCACTCCATCACAGTCTTAAAAAATTATGCACCTACTGTCACCATGTCCTGTCAAATCCTCCTTTAAAATTTCATTTGTGTACATTTCTTCTCACTTATTTCCACCGTCGTGGCCCTTCGTTAGGCCCAGACTTTGATTATGGGCCTACTCACAACCACCAGACAAGCACGAAGGCCACTTTCCTCACGACACTCCTTGGCTTATGATCCAATCACATCAAATTCATATTTCCGTTTATCCTTCTATAATACAATACGGAACCAAACCAGCAATTCACATTAACTTTCACAACTCTGTAGTCATACTGGTCTCTAGGCCATCTCCACTCCCACTCTGGCCTCTGTATGCTTTGCAGAAGTCTCAACAAAAGAATTATCTGTAATCTTTTTCTTTTTCTTAAGGGGTGGGAGGTTGTGAGGAGGGGTGTTCAGTTTCCTTGTATTCTGTTGTTGTTGTTGAAACACAGTCTCACTCTGTCACCGCGGGTAGACTGCAGTGGCATCACTGTAGCTCACAGCAACCTCTAACTCCTGGGCTCTAAGTGAGCCTTCTGCCTCAGCCTCCTACGTAGCTGGGACTACAGGTGTGCACCACAAAGCCCAGCTG
>NW_012149730.1:1745286-1747322 GCF_000956105.1 Propithecus coquereli | reverse complement strand
TTCTATTTTTGGTAGAGGTGGGGTCTCCTTCTTGCTCAGGCTGTTCTCAAACTCCTAAACTCAAACAATCCGCCTGCCTCTGCCTCCCAGAGTGCTAGGATTACAGGCGTGCACCACCGCGCCCGGCCAAGTTTTGTAATTTTAAAACTGAAATTTTCTGACTTTCAACCTTTCCCTAAACTGAATTCTCATTTTGTTATCATGTAAAAGCAAGAAAATTTACACATGTAACTTTCAAAAAATTAGTTATAAAATGCAATATGCTAAAAAACCATAATCTAAAATATCCTTTAAAGTATAAAAGTATATTTCCTTCTAAAGTTTTAGCTCAAAAATAGCCAGAAATATCCAGAACTGTCACCCGTCAATCTTCAAGGCTCTTTTGTATGCCTTGAAATAAGAATAACATTATTTCAAATACTGCCATATAATGTTCCCCTAGGGATATGAGGTACAGTAACAGAATGCATAACTAAGCGTCTCACACAAACAAATTTCCTCTGCATTGTGTTATACAAACAATGTTTGGGTGGTGTACTCTAAAAGGAAAAAGCATTCAAGTCTACAACAACACAGAAGGAAACAGCAAAACTATAATGATTACCAAAAAAAAAAGGAAATAAACAAAAATGAGAAGGTATATGTTCTTAGCTATCTTTACTAGAAACCTAATTTTTGCTCTAGTTGACTGAAAACGATTTCACTAATAAGTTCTATCTTTTTCCCAGAAATAGCATCTTTGGAGGACTTGTATAAGTCTTCACAGACAAAGGCAGTCAAACACTAGCAATGTAGGGGCACTTCATAGTAACCTAGCAATAATAAACAGTTTACATGGCTTCCTCCCAGACTTTTCCAGTCACGCTATACTTTGCAAATATACTGGTGAAATTTGCAAGCTTGGACTATTATGGCAACTAGTTGAGATGGAGACAAAGTTATAGGAGAGAAACAGGGTAGAAATGAACTAACTACAGTTAACAAAAATAGTAAGAAAATCTATTTGTCTCTACCTTACATAAGATACTGTGAGTCCCTGATCTAAGGGACTCTCTGCTGGCTCATTAATGAGGGCATAACCTAAGTAACTTCTGACCATAAGAAAAATGTCATACCTTTAAAAAGAATATCAAATGCACAGTGAACATAGTGATCTGCAATACTCATTTATTCTAATTTGAGAAACAAAAGCACGTTAGTGAAGATTCATTGCACTGCTACCGTCATCCTTAACATTCTCACTGGGGAGGGACAAAGATGACCCTTAAGTGGAATCTACAACTGCTGATAACTAAGGGTATCTGCTGTTATCTGTTCATAGCAAAGTTAAGACATCATGAAAGAATTATCTTAACATTAAAGTTTTGACTGCACAGATGAGACCAACTAAAGTTAAGATGATGAAACAAGATAAAGTTGGCACAGGCCTAGGTGAATTTGGGATGGAAATAATCACCATGGAAGTGAAGCTATCAAAAGGCAGAATTTTGACAAGGTTGGGAAAAGGAAGCAGTTTGATGCCTGATTATCGCTTTGTAAAATATTTAGAACAATGCTAATGCCTTTTCCGTTCAGTGCTCAATAGTTTTATTTTCCTTCCTCACAAAAGGTTGTTAGCTTGTCCAAGACACATGGGCACTAACTAAAAAATGATTCTAAGAACAATGGAAGGAAGAAAAAAGTGCAAGCATGATTTATTCTCTCTTATAACACGTTCTAAGCAAATGGTGGATGTGCAAATATCCACGCTCACCAGATTGAATTTGATTTTATTGTTGATTTTCAGGGGAGTAGGGAGTGACTATTTGCTATATATTATTCATATTTTTTCCCACTAGGTCTGGTATGGTACCAATTTCACAAGGAAGGCACAAAACCACAAGTTATATAAATCTCAGAAGGTTTGAGTGATAAACTAATTATCCATTTCAAGGAATTTTCAATGAGTTAGCTAATTAAGTGGGCACTCAAATGCTGTTGGCAGAACTGAACTGGCTGCAGTTAAATCTTTCAATGAAAATGGACACTGTTCTCTC
>NW_012149730.1:1732825-1744191 GCF_000956105.1 Propithecus coquereli | reverse complement strand
GATGATAATGAAGATTAATAACATTAGCACAAATATTACCAACCATTTCTAAACACTGCTAGGCCACAGCACAGTTTTACTGTATGATGAAATGAAATAAAAAATAGAGGAGAAATCAACAGCTGTTACCTTTAACACACGTTTGACGGAACCCAATACAAAGTTTCTCTGTGGATGCCTTCTGTTCTGAAGAATCCAATCACGATTTAACACCTTTTCCCCTTCTTCTAACACACATTTCTGACCTTGGAAATGTGGTTTCTCATATATAATCCAGCTAAACAAATATAAATGCAATGATCAGTTATATTTAATTTTCTAAGAAATGAGGCATAAAACAAATGATAGTATCACTGACCATTTTATGTATACCTAAATTTTTTAAGTTGGATTATCTTCCACTATTAGCATATAATCCTATTTTTGAAACAATAATATAGGCTAATTTAAGCATAGACAAAAAGTAAAAGTAAAGAAAAAAGAAAAGCGCATACAACTTGGAAATAAAAATACTTCCTGAACATAGTAACACAATACAGGCCTATGTCTCTACTTATGTATACATGCACTTTTTAGATGTTGTATACACAAAGCTATACATTTATATTAAAACAATAGTTTAATAATTCCAGATTATACTTCTATCCTAATTTTTTTATTACTAGATAATATAGAACATGTGTCACATTTTATTATATGAAGACAACCCTACACCATACTGACCAGGGGTTAACCTAAACACTGGATAAGGAAATTCTAGCTCCAGCATATCCATGAGATATGGTCCTAATAATAAATAACATTTTCCCTCACTTTCAAACCATACAAAGATTCCTTCACTTCTATACAAATGATTTTAGCTGTGTGGCCGTCACATTTCTTAGCATCCCACAAATTCTCAACTCATTTTCAAAGCTAAGCTTCATTCCACTGAAGCAACCAACTCGACCTGCCAAACTTATCCTACTAATAATGCAGTTACAGAATGGTATTGATTGTATAAACTGTATATATTAACGCCTTAGAACTTAACTGCTGGCTTTAATCACAAAAAATAGACATTTTCTGCCATAGTAAATAAAGAGAAAAATTAAGTTATAAAACACTAATAATGTTTCAAAATAGTCAAAAACTAGGGGAAAGAGAATATGACTTTAATAAAAAAGATACAAAAAAGCATAAACAGCAAGAAGACATACTTAATTACAGAAAATATGCTATAAGATTTGAAGAGATTTCTTACCAGCCCCTTACAACTTTTATTAGTACCCCATTCGGAAAGGACCATGATGTAGCATCAGGAATATTACAGTAAACCTCTTGTTTATATTTACTTCCATGTAGATCATAGATAACCATCTGCAACATATAGTAAATAGACACAATAAACTAATTTTCAGAATGTATTTTAAATTCTAAAGTGTCCTATAATATAGAAAAATATCCTAAATACATAAAAGCAAATATTACTTTAGATGTTAAATCCTTGACTGAAATAATCATTTTCTAAGTCAGTTAAAAGTATTTATCTTAAACTCTTCAAGCCTAAAAGTAACCTTATTTTTCACCTTTTATCTTAGTCTACCTGAGAAAGTTGTGCTTACCTTCCCAGGTCTTGGGTTACATCTGAGAGTTTGTTTGTCAAGATTCTGAAATAATAAAATTAGAAAAGTAAGGCTTAAGAAACATCAGTAGAAAGACACATAGCTCCTTTTCATTTTCATCACATAATTACTTAGTGACCATTATAAGCAAGGTGCTTCTTTAGACACAAGGCATTTAAATGCAAATATACAGGAAAATAATGTCATCTCTGCCTTCAAGAAGCGCATAGCTTAGAAGGGGAAAATAAATGACCACGACTCGCATAACTTTTCTAAGTGGGGGGCCGACAGGTAAAATACTACCGAAATGTCAGGTTACAGAAATGGCACCCGCTTGGAGGTGAGGTAGGGGATGGCACAAGGAGCTTCAGAAGAGGCTTTTTGAGGAAATGTTATTGAGAGGGTCTTGAAAAACAGGATTTCAGTGAGTGAAAAAATATGGTAGGTTAGAGTTGGGATAGTTGAGAAAGAAATTCCAGGAAGAGAATCATCTTGAGAAAAAATACTGTGGTAGGAAACATGGAGTGTGTAACCACACCCTGGGGAGACAAGAACTTTGGGCCTTATAACAGGGAATGAAGACATTCCACTTAACTTGGTAGGGCAATGGGGAACCATGAAAGAAACATTTCTGCAAATCCCATCATTTCTTTTAAAATGACTTTGCTTTGCAAAGTACTAGTTGGTATTCAAGTACTACTATTTGCTACTAAGGCTGTTCAAGGTAAAGATGCAGGCCTTGGGAATTCTCCAGAAAGTACCATGACCTTGGGAATGCCAGAAAGGAAAGTCCCACATTCAATAAGTATTCTACATTAAACATTTAAATTTCCAAATCAAAGAAAAATGTAACTGAATTTTGAAACATTTCCCAGTTATAATGTTTTCAACTTTTTATTCAAATTAGGCTGTTCACTGCCCTGCTTTGTAGGAACAGAAATATCAGCAACTACAGTAAGAGGCTGCTGTCAAGCAAATACTTAAAAAAATTTCATCCAACAGAAATACTTTCATGAGACACATAAGCTATTTAGACACTCACAATTTCCCCACATTCAGTACCTTGAGAAATTCAGAATGTTGTCACTTAATTTAGTTTGAAGAATATCAGTGAAGGACTGCAAAGTAACTTGCCTCTCTATTATGCTTTTTAAATTCTGACAATTTTATTTTCCCATGTAACAGTCCACTAAAATACATGACTTATGTGATACACTTCAACCAAAGAATAAATCTGATATTTTTAAAAAACAAATCGCACAACCTCAAAACATTTTCTTAATAAGCTCAATTAATAAGCTTAATTTAGATAACTTCATGACCCAAAGCTTTGCTTCACTAGTTAATAAACAAAACAACTCACCTCTATGAATGGGTTCAATCTGCCTGAGTTGTCTTGAACACGGAAATACTTTGACACCGGTTCCTGTAAAATCCCACCAAATCTGGCTCCTTTTTCCGAGGAATGAGTTTTGGAAGTCTGCAAATACTGATGATAAGCACTCTTTAAAGAAGAATGTAGTTTAGAAGTAAGGTCAGATTTTTGGAGAAATGAGGTCTTTTCTGGCCACAGACCAATTTGCAGATTGGAGGTAGTAGGTTCATTTGACATGACATATGAATTCTTAGAAATTTCAGTGCTTTCCTGGTCATCCTCAGGGTAAAATGGGATGGAAGGATCTAGCAACTGGAAGGTAACATGCTCCCTCCTTTGAGCTCTCAGGCCTCCTTTATACAAGGCTTCCTCCTCCTCCTCTTCTTCCTCAGTTGCCTGTCTGTCATTTCCATCAAAATTCATCTTTAAACGCTCTGACACTGACTGGAGAAGCGATAAAACAGAAGAGGGCTGGTTTTCACTCTCTCTTGATTTCATGGAGCCATGGTGACCTGGTGACACCTCATTAGAGAGAATGTCCTCCTGTGAGCTGTCATCCTCATAAATGGGAGACAAAGCTAAAGGGTAAATTTTGTACCTTTTGGCCTCCACTGATAAGAACATTTCTGAACTATCACTATCAAATGTCTCACCTAATTTAGTATCTTTTTCAAAGTGATGGACAAGGTCGGTTCTACTCTCTGATCTTTCACATGCCAGCACGGGCATGCTGTCAGGGGACGTATCAGGAAACAAGACAGACCGTGTTCTTCTTACTTCTGCAGAAGCATACTTGTCCTCCTCGTCTTGAAGGGGCTCTTCATATAATATAGTAAAGGAAGAATGTTCTTGTTCATCCTGAGAAACAAAAGCTAAATCATATTCTCCTTTTTCATCGTTGTAATCCAGATCTCGCCTCCTGTCATAGACTGCAGTAACAGACATTCTTTGGTCTAACCTTACTACGGTGTCCTCAGGTTGGAAATCTGGCATTGCTAAGGCTGGATAGCCCTCATAATCCTTACTTAACGTAGGTGGTTCATATTCCCTGAAATGTGAAGCAAGTCTGTTGTCGTGCGCTATCATGCCTTCCTTTATTTCAGTGGGTTCTTGCTTCATTTCTTCGACATCCCCTTCAGCACACTCTTGGGGTGCTTTTTCAGTTTCAAATATGGGAGGTATGGCCTTCACTTGTGTAACGGTCAATTCTGGTCCTGTTCCGTGTGTTTTCTCAACGTCTACCACTGTGGGTAACACTCTGTCTCTCTCTCGATCCCCACCAGAATCTTCTGGGGATGTTCTTTCCCTTTCTATCATAGAGGGCATAGACACGCTCGTTCCAATAGTCTCTTTAGCATTCCTCTTGAGTGCTTTTTCCATTTCTAAGGAGGCAGGTGCTGCCTTCTTGCGTGATTCATTCACTTCTACCACAAACGGCACCATGTCAGTGTTCCTGATGACCTCCTCAGCATCCTTCCAGTAAGTTGCTTCCATTTCCAACGCAGGTCTCTCAGTCTTTCCGGTAATCCCTTTGGCATCTTTTTGGGAAACGTTTAATACTCCTAACATAATTGGCATCGCCTCAGTTTTGCCACTATCTCTTTCAACATCCTTTGGGTAAATGTTTTCCATTTCTAACCTCACAGGTGTCACTTCAGCCTTCACAATGTCCCCTTCAGCATCATTTTGGTAAGTATCTTCCACCTCTAATGTAAGAGGTGGCACTTCAGCTTTTTCAGTAATCCCCTCACCATCTTTTTGGTAGAGATTTTCCACTTCTGACACAGATGTCACCCCGGTCTTGCCAACATCCCCTTCAGCGTGCTTTTGGTAAATATTCTCCATTTCTACTGTAATGGGTGTCACCTCTGTCTTGGCGATATCCCCTTCAGCATCCTTTTGGTAGATATTTTTAGCTTCTGACATAACAGGCACCACCTTAGTTTTGCCAATATCCCCTTCAGTAGCCTTCATATTATGAGCTTTTTCCATTCCTAAAGTAACAGGTAATCCCTCAGTTTTTTCAATATGCCTCTCAGCATCCATTTGGTATGTTTCTCCCATATTAAACACATCAGCTCTTGGCTCAGTTTTTGTGGTATTTAGTTCCACATTTGTTTTATGCATTCTTCCCATTTCTAACATTGGAGGGACTGTCTCATATTTCATAATGTTCAATTCAGCATCCTTTTTATTTGTTTTTCCCATTTCTAACATGGAAGGTATAAGCTCGATTTTCCCTATATTTGCTTCATTATCCTTTTTGTGTACTTTCCCTATTTCTGACACTGCAAGAGGTGTGTTTTTACTATGTCCCGGCAAGCTTTTGTCAGACATACATACAAGACTATCAGAGAAACTGCTTTTGGACGTACCAGGGGCATGGATGTCATCATTCACAAATGGAGGCCATTTGAAATTTAACACAAGGGTTCTTGTGTCCTCTGTCCCAGTTTTGTGATTATCCACATACTCTACTTCTGTTGTTTCCTTACAGTCCTCACTGCAAAATAAATGTCTTTTTACCCTATCATCTAACCCTTTATGTGGCATGTCATTAGCTAGTAAAACAGTATCTGATTCCTGCAAATTTATACTATCAGATTGCCCAGCTCCATTCCCAGAAAATGGGGATTTTTGGTAGACAACAATTTCTCTTCCTTTAATTGGCTCTGTACCACTAACTAGGTTACTTACAGAGAAGAATCTACTTAATATTTTATTTTCACTAATTTCATGTGTGCTTTGATTAACTGCCTGTTCTGATACCAAGAACTCCCTAACTACATCATGTGGCTTAACACTATCACTGTTCAGAATTTTTGAAGTATTAGCCTGAAGTTCAGAATCCCAGGTATCCTCAGTATCTTCAAAAGCATCATTTGTCAAATTTTCTTGGGCTGAATAAATAATTTCATTGACTAACTCCCTGGCTTGATCTTCTAACAAACAAGATACATTCATTCCATCAGAATCAAAAAGGAGACTCTTCTCACCAGCTGTAGGTGAAACACAGGCTTTCTCTTCTTTGGCTTCTGACACGTTTTCCATGCCCTGCTCTTCCAAACCATCTGACAGTTGGATCCCTGTTAGCATCACTTCTGATGGGTTTTTCTCAGGGATGTCTTCTTTTGGGGTACCTGGATTCATTATACTGTCTATGGCTATTAGCTCCTGGCAGGTACCGACTGTGTATTTGGATTTTAATTCTTCCCTAACAGAATTAACAATTTCCTCAGTTAGTGTATCAGCCGTTTTAAGTAAACCACTTTTGAGGTCCAAAAGTTGGTCACGTGCTCTTCTCCTAGCTTCTATGTGTTCAGCAGATGGTTCAGAACACGGCTGGCTTGAGCTGTTAACTGACGTTGGAGCCCCAGCAACTGCTCCAGTCTCTGCTTCCATGGGATTGTCAAACTGGGCAGTGGTTGGGAAATCAAGAGATACCTTCCCAGTATGAATCCCAAAATGTTCCTGAAATGGGGTCACTTCTGCCCCTACTGAGACAGGTGTTTCAAATTCCAAATAAGAGCTATTAGGATACAGCAGGTTAGTTGAAGAGTTACCTTCGCATGTGAGATCTTTGGTGACTCTTACAGAATCAAGATTATTTTGGGGTTTATGTGAATTTATAACCATGCTAACTTCTTCAGAGTGACTAGCGGAAGAAGACACACTATCAGTACCCCTACTTAGAAAATGAGTGTTCTCTTTCTTTTTGTGAGATGAGGCTTTATTTTCTGATCTCAGCACAGAAGGTACATTATGAAAGCTTGAATCCTCAGATGCAAAAACATTTTTTTCCAAACTGATATCAGAACCTAGAAAAGGTGAATTTACTTTTATGCTGTCAGTTTCTTGGAATTTTGGGGAAATATTAGTTAAGCTCAGTTCTGCCATTTCTGAGAGACCACAGATTTCTTTAGTCCCACAATTATCCAAAGATTGACGAATCATACAAGTGTTGACATCACAATTCTGTGCTATTTCCCTAATGACTTTCTCATCATGAACAGGTGGTAAAATCCCAGATACAATACTTTCGAGAAGAGCAGGAGGAGAGGTTAAGGTGTCTGCTTCTGTTTCTTGTATACCTTGATATTTGGAGGCAAGTGGAGAAACCTCAGCTTGGCAATTCTCTTTAAGGCTAGAAGCTGAACATTTCTCTTTAATCCCCTTATGGTCCATTGGTTCAAAACTTTTGTACTGTTCAATCTCTAGAGAAGTTAATTCCAATAAAATAGGCTTTTCTAGCCCATCTGTAATTTCAAATGGAGAAGAAAAAATTTTATCCCGAGAAATGTTTCTGGGCTCTGTTTGGGAAACAGATATCTTGGACAAGGGTATCATTTTTCCTCTTCCAGACTGAGATTCAACAGGAACACTCTTCTGACCATCACCTTCAGTGTTTGATAAAATTTTAGCAATGTTATCAGTCTTGGTTTCCAAGGACAGAGGATCACACTTCTCCATCATGTTCTTACTTGCATTAGTGTTTGAAGGCATTAACTCTGCTTTATTAGGGTCTTGAGATGAAATGGAACTGTGTTCCTCAGTGAGGCTTCCAGACTCAAAGCTCAGTGGGTCCACCCCAGTTAAGTAAGTGCCACTGGCTTCAAGACCTAGAGGAATTTGGCATTTTTCACTATCAGGAAGAACTTCTTTGGAATCAAGAACTGCAGGTGCATGCTCACAGTGAGGTGGAGGATGAGGATTCTTCCTGTCTGCAGCCTCCACAGGATTTGTCACATTTTCTTCTTGATGCTTTGTAGGCTGACAGGAAATGCCAACGACATCCCCAGTTTCAATGAGCACAGAGGAAGCCTCATTCTTTAACACAGGAATATCTACCTTGCTCAACATCCCAACTCCAGAAACAAAGGTAGGAGGTGAAGTACTGAAATTTGATTTTTTACAGTCAAGGGTAAGAGCTGTTTTAACATCAGGTGATACTTTGGCTTGTTGAGGACTCTCAGAGTCAAGACGAGATTTGGAAATGTGATTTCTATTAAGTCCAAAATTCGATGCAGGTGCTATTTTATTAATACTTTCTAAGCTTGCTACAACTGTCGATTCACTGATGTATTTTACAGAGGCTGGGTCCCTTTGATTTTTTCTAATAATGTGAGGAGTTTTGTCATGTGGCCTAAAATCAAGATTTTTGGCTTCTGTTTCAAACAATCGGTCAGTATCTTTTGGTGAGGACTCAATTCTATCTTCTGGAGCTTTTACATGACTTAAAGTTATAGGTTCACCAGCTGAGGTACTTTCTGTTTCTTGCCTGATTTCTGTAACAGCCAAAATTTTCTGTGAGTGTTGAGCAGACAACCTCTTTCCTTCATTTACAAGTTCTGTGTCTATCACAGCATGTCTCTGAAGAGCAGTGGCACCAGTGCGATTGGCAGACTGCTTTGATGAGTTATGTACAGTTTGCTTGTCAGAACACTCACTCTCTGGCAACTGCAGATCTTCATGCCTAATTGATTTATTTGGACTTGGCAAATTTGTACTTTCTTGTTCAGTAGTGTCACTCCCATCAGATTTACTAGAAGAGAAGTCAGAAATAGCAGGGCTCTGAGGCTTAACATGCTCTTCTCTTTGCATCAATGTCCTATTACTCAACGCAGAGCTGTTTTCTTTTACCGTATTTTCCACTGTACTTAGCCTTTGAAAATCTGGACTGCAAGGGACTTTGCTATTACTTCCTGTCAACAATGCTGAATATACCAAATTTTTGTCAGTCTGAGAAACTGGTATACAACTTAAATGGTGCTGTGAGTCAGATTCTTCAACAGCATAGCTGGAGTTAGTCACAGAAGAAGGGGATGATCTATTTCTCTCAGGGCCCCCAGGATCATTTATATTTAAATGAGCCTTAGAAGAAGCAGTATTCTGCAGTTCTGGGTTTTTTGTCAGGTGGCTTTCTGTGTTGAGACTTATTTTGCTACAATCAGAGTCTTCTAATGGACCTCCAAGCAAATATCCTTTTGTAGATGAGTCTGTGCTAGCTGATGACAATGATGGCACCGGCCCAGCCTCGATCTCACTCCCAGGGTCAGTGTGTGTGTGTGTACTAGAGTCAGAACTTTCATTTTCTCTGTCCAAGGTATTCACAGTTGTCAACAGAGTCTGTTGCTTTAAATATTTCCTAATTTGTCTGGGGCCTCGATACGTTGCATATGTTACTGAAGGCCTCTCTGGTTTACCATCAATTTGTCTGTAAAAGGAAACAGCATGAGAGTATCAGGATATATAACAACACTTAATAGCAGTCCCAGCAACTGTGGTAAAATATATCTTTCAAACACCACTTCTCTTAATATGTACTAATTTGGTGAGAAAATACTGGAATGCTTTAAACTTATCTTTATTAAAGAATAATAAATTGACAGAAGCACAGGGCAGCATAAAGAATGCCTGAGCTCCTTGGAACTGTTCCTTCTTATCTAATTACATACATGTCTCTGACTGTGGTTAATGAAGAGAACATGGGCTGATGAGCCAAAGGCTTGAGTGTTACTTCTAATCTCAAAGTAGTGTCTAAGGAACCACACTGACTTTGTGCCACATTGACTTATATTGGTACAAGTTTGTGGACACATCACTGTAATTTCTCCATATCAGAGCATCATAGCAAGCTTCTAGTGCTTTATTCTTAAGTGTGAATTTGACCAGCAACACTCAGCACACAAGCTGGAGAAGTTTTACAGGAAAACACATGGCAAGATGTCTAGCTCACAGTAAGCACTCAGTGTATATTTGTTAACACAATAAATGACAGAATTGCCTTTAAAATTCTCGTGTTCAGTTCTTCAAATATTCAATTAGTGTAGTGAGTATTAAATTGTTTGGATAAATGCAGAAATCAAAAAGGATTTCTAGAAAAGGTAGAGAACCAACCCCAGCATAAAGTTCCTGATGCTCCTGGCACCCAGCTTCCTCTGGAGAATCCACCCCTGCAGGTTCTCACGCCATGCCATGCTGCCTTGTAGCCCTTCACACACCATTCTCTGCCCTTCAATTCCAGCATCAGAAACTCTGATGTCCCCTAAGACTCAGCTCACAAATCATCCTCACTGCAGACCTAACCCTCTACTACTAAGATGGATAGTTTCTGATCTGTGGATACACACGTACAGCATTTGCCACCTTAAATAATAAAGATCTACACATTCATTTTCCCCACTAGCCTTAATCATCATTGTATTTTTAAGTGCCCCACACAAGTTTTGGTAAGTGGTATAATACCTTTGTATGAATTAATGGATCACCAAGTAAAGCAATGATATTAAATGCTAAGTAATCTATTTCAGACTAATATCTTACAGGTGATATCAAATTGTTTTAAATTCTGAACTCTACATTTTAGTGTCCTGAATATAAAAACGTATGGGAGAAAAATCTGATGTGTGTTCTACTTGATTTCAGATTAAACATTTCATTAACCAAAACATTACTATAGAATCCATGTGAATAATTAAGAAATCCACTTATCAGTATATACCTAAAAATACATTTTATCAACTTTAAAGCAATAACATTAAGAATGCTAGATTTTTCTAAAAGATAAAACAGACAGTAAATCTCCTTTGACACATAAAACTCTGCCTCTTACATACTTTCTGAATTTTAGCAGAAACAGATCATCTCAACCTGTATAACTGCTGACCCCTAAAATACTCACACACCACTATTGTAAAAAATTGTATTAGTTACATTCATTTATTTTTACTGACCACTGTAAAGCAGCTAAAGGAGATGTGTAGAAAAAGCTATGCCTTGCAAAACTGGTTTTAGTTGCTGTATGAGTTTCAGGTTAGATCGAAGACTGTTAAGAAACAAAGACAAAAGCTGGATAAGGCACCATCGTGTGACATTTGGGTCTGTTTTATTGGTTTTTTTTTTTAAATCTAATCCTTTTGAGGACAAGGTCCAGTGGATTGTTTTTATTAATCTATGTCAGCATCTTACACAGAGCCAACTTCATGACATAAATATTTAATAAAAATTGGATGATAACTTCTATGTATCAGAAAACTAAGTGCAAACTGTCCTTAGATATAAATCCTATTATATGCAATATGGAGAAAAAAAATTTGTACCCACTTATGTACTGGTATTTCATACTAATTTTGATAATTTGTCATGTTTTACTCAAAGTACTCATGGTAATAAGATCATTAAACATTTAACTCGTAACTTCCAAAAAAAATCAAACGAATAAATGGACATTTACATAAATGCAATAAAACAATGGGAAATAAAGCTGGATAAGTCAACCTGTCTATGAAAATATGCAAGAAAAAAATACACATAGGTAAATTAATATTATTGGTGAAATCTCATATCAAAATACATAAATTACTCAGAAAATACAAAAGCCTTTCAGA
>NW_012149730.1:1730031-1732375 GCF_000956105.1 Propithecus coquereli | reverse complement strand
TTATTGTGAAGGTATATCCTCATTTTTTCAAATGCATGGTTTGGCTTGTGATTATATTTCAAAATTTTTTTAGAGCAATTTTTGTGAAACTATGTATAAGTCAAAAATTCGTGTTATTTTCGAATCTGAATTCCATCGTGGAACGAACACTGTGCAGAGAGCTTGAAACATCAATGAGTGTTTAAGAAGGATGTGGCTGATGAACGCACGGTATGTTCATGGTTTGAGAAGTGCCGTTCTGGTGATTTTAATCTTAAAAATGAGCCACGTGGGCGACCTGAGACCAGGGTGGACAGTGATGAGCTGAAAGCTGTAGTGGAAGCGACTCCATCTCAATCTACGTGTGAATTAGCAGCAAGGTTTGATGTTACTGTTCCAACAATGTGGGACCATTTGAAACAAATTGGCAAGGTAAAGAAGCTGGATAAATGCATACCATGTGAATTAAACGAGCATCATCGTCTGGAAGCTCGCCTTTCTTTGCTGTCACGACATAAGATGAATCATTTCTACACCATGTTGCTACTTGTGGTGAAAAATAGATTCTTTTTGACAATCACAAGCATTTGGCACAATGATTGGATGCAGATGAAGATGCTGAAACACAATCCAAAACCGAATATTCACCAAAAAAAGCTAATGGCATCTGTTTGGTGGTCCAGCGCTGGTATTATCCACTACAGCTTCATGAAACCTGGTCAATCAGATTCCAGTGGATGTCTACTGCAACCAATTGGATGAAATGATGAGGATGCTTGCAATTAAGCAGCCGAGATTGGTCAACAGAGACAAGCCAATCCTCTTGCAAGACAATGCTCAACCACATGTTGCACAAACAACACTGCTCAATCTACAGCAGCTGGACTTGGAAACTCCTGTCATCCACCATATTCACCAGACCTTGCACCAACTGATTACAACTTCTTCCAGATGTTGGATCACTTCTTGAAAAGAAAAATATTCAATTCTCAACAAGCTGTGGAAAATGCCTTTTGTGATTTCATCGCCATTCACTATCCAGGCTTCTTTGCTGCTGGCATAAACAAGCTACCATTAAGATGGCAAAACTATGTCGACAATTTAGGCACATACTTTGATTAACTGTATTGTTTCTTGAGATATAATAAACTATTAAGTCAAAAGTGGACATTTTATATTTATGACCTAATATATACTTGTAGCTAAAATATGCATTCTTTATATTGAACAACTATATTATCATTATTTTTAAAGCACAGAACATCAAAGTTGCAAGCTGAGCTTCATGTATTATAATTAGTCCTTTCAGGTACTAAAGAGGTACACTCCTACTTTTTATAAGGTTAGTCATTCCAACATTGTCTGTACATCATTCTTTCTTGGGTTGCAGATAAATCAGCATAATTGAATAATACTAAGAACATAAAATTGTCCTTAAATTTTTAATTTTTTCCCTAGTAAATAAAACAGAAATGCCAAAAACATACAACTTTCAAAATGAGCTTAAGATGGAAAATTGAAAAAGTGTATTTTCACAAGCTGAACAGAGAAAAGGGAATATTGATTTTATGTATTATGTAATTATAAATGGGATTGATAACTTATCCTGTATACCAAAGGTATGTAATCCAAATAATAGTAAGAAAAAAGTAAAATGTCTTGAAATTTTAAATATTTAAGAAAATAGGTATATATACTAAAAATTTGAAAAGTTTTTATGGATTTCAGCCCAAGACATAAATACTCATCATGTGAAGGTTTATTAAGCCTCTACATACTACATATGGCTATACTCTATTCTGTATACATTTGATACACTTGATACTACAAAAGTCAACTAAAGATTCATCATTCTTCAAAGAAAATTCTGTAATAGCAGCCTGAAAATAAAAACTATCCTTATAGCAAAAGTATCTAATTCAATTTTAGGAAAATATGAATATTTTTTTAAGCAGTAAAATTTATTTTCTTTCAAATTACATAGTTAAACTATCTGCTCTCACAATGCGGAAGGATTTTAACTTTTCTATGGAAAGAAAAGCTGCAAAACAAGCAAATTTTAAAAGTCACACAAGAGCTTTGACATAGAGCTTTCCATTATGATGAATTGAATCTGTGAAAAATATTAGCATAAGAATTATAGCAGAACTTCTTAAACAAAAGCTTAACCCAACAATAAAGGAGCTTTCTATATAAATTATACCAGAAGCATGAGTGAATGTACGGAAAACAATCTAAAAAATGTTACCCATTACCAAACAGGTTTTCTTAATACTTTTATATTGAAAATGAAATTTGCATAGTCAACTGTATATAAAAACAATTACAAAGCTGTTTATTATTTTTAACTAAGTGAAGATGAAGT
>NW_012149730.1:1724163-1728991 GCF_000956105.1 Propithecus coquereli | reverse complement strand
GAAAACCACTTATCATTTCTTTGTGTTAGGAACATTCAAAATCATCTCTTCTAGCTGTTTGAAAATATACAATAAATTATTGCTAACTATAGTCATCCTACAGTGCTATAGAACACTAAAATTTATTCCTACCTAGCTGTAATTTGTATCCATTAACCGTCCTCTACCTACAGAACCAAAATAGCACTTAAAGTGTAGATTACTAGTAAGTAATTATCTAGATAAATTATTTAAATAACATCTAGAATCTATTATGAGCAGTCCTTAATCATACTATCAAAACAAACTATTACTGAAATGGTATTCAACTTCTAAATTTTAATTCTTAAATTGGCAATTGTCAAAGGGAAGTTACTGAAACTTTAATTCTAAGCCTGATACACTGTGGGATGTCCAAAGTTAGGCATGGAAGAACCTGTATCTCAGTCAAACTGGGAGTCCAGTGGTCTTTTCCTTTTCTCCTAAATCAAGAATCACCATTCTTTGCTGAGGTGGTTCTGGAGAAATGCCTCAAGCAATTATTCTATTAATTCTATTAATAAGGAGGCCTTTAGTAACAAGAAATAAGGTGGACAGTATCCTCTCATTTTTTTTTTATTGTCCAGTACCAAAGAAATAAACCTGACCAAACTAACCAAAACCAAAGGAGAAAATGCAGCAACTTTCCATTCTACCAAATTCCTGCACAACAGCCTCAAAATCCTCACCATTTCAAATTACTTTAAAATGCTGGATCTCAAATACAAGCATGTAAAAAGTCACCAGGAGAGGTTGTTAGATTGCTGGGCCCCACTCCCAGAGATTCTGATTGAGTGGATCAGAATCAGATAATCTGCATTTCTAGTAAGCTCCCAGGTGCTGCTGCTGCTGCAAGGACCACACTTTGAATAGCACTGGCTTTGACAATCTTTTATTATGGATGCACAATTTAGCCACTTTTCTGCTGTTGAACATTTGTTTTCAAATATATGTTCCTATAAATAATGTTTCAATAAACACCTTTGCACATCATCAGAAATAACCTATAAACTTTTTAAGTCTCCTGATATATATTGCCAATTGATATATATTGCCTAAATATACTGACATCCCACTGCTGGCAGTGTATATGAATGCTGGCCTTATCAATTCTGACTCACTCAGGGTATTATCAATTATTAATATTGACATCAATTTACTAGAAGAAAAAAGTCATCTCATTTTAGTTTACAGTTCCTTGTTAGTGAAAAATTTTCACTTACATATTAGCAATTTATATTTCTTTTATTGATTTGTTTACATTATGTGCCTTTTTTCCCTAGGTATTGTCTAAATTGCTTATCAATTAAAGCACTCCCTGTCATAAATTTTGCATATAATTTTCTCACTTGCCATTTATCATTGTTTATGTTATTTGACATACAGGATTTTGAAAACTGGAAGTTATCTAATCCACCAAGCTTTTTTCTGATACCTTCCATTGCTATTATGCATGGAAAGTCATTTCTCCCCAAAATAAATAATTTACATTTATAGTTTTTAATTTTTTGTTTTTTTTAACATTTGTTGTCCTATATTATTTTAATATAAAAATGAGAGCAGTAGCTACCTTTTCTTTGTTTCTACAAACCAATTTCCCCCAACAAGTCTCTTTTTCTGCCAGAACATGTGATTCCATCACATTCAAGGGTTCAAATCATCTTTGTGATTTGTGTCTACTCTGTTCCATTTAAATGTCTAGTAAATGTGACGTCAGTATGACATTGTTTCAAATAACATAGCTTTTAACATCTGGCAGAGCAAGCCCCGCCACATCACTCTTCATGGGCAAACTAATACATTTGGGTCTCAGTTCTCACAGACGTAAGATGGGTCTGTGCCTATCTTGCAAGCTTGCTAAGAGGAATTAACTGAAAACACCCATATGCGGACACTTTGAAACTACAAAGAACATGTAACTATAAGTTATTATTTATATCTGACTACAGTATTATCAATGACCTCTTCAAATAATAAATTCTCAGGTGGAGGTAAAATTAAAATCAATAAAACAGAACCTTGTTAGTTACAAATGAATATTTTTACGTTACAGAAGATGTCTAATGGACTCAACACATATAAACGTTTCTTGGATAGAAAATATCCCTTCTAGCTTGTTTGAATAAAAGGAAAAACAAGTTGGTGCCTGTTTGTTAAACAAAGAAGGAGAAAAGGGTAGTAAAATGCTCCTTAAATTCATGCAAGATTTTAGTTTCTCATGGCTGTGTAAAAAGTTCATAAAGCTAGCTTCATGAATATAGTCAATTTAATTGCTTTCTTAATCCATTTGATTGGATTCCACAAAGAAAAGATATTGCTAGAATGGGAATACATACCTTACTACCATTTTGGATCCCAAAATGCACATACTGAATACATGGCCTGCTCTAATATAAGAATTCACACAACAGAAAACACTCCCATTCAAGGAAGAAATAAATTCTGTACTAAGACAAATTTAGCACCTCAAAGGTGTTAGTGCCACCTCCTAAAATAGCTCAAAAGGCCCAAGATTACTTATATGGTACACAGAACAATAACTTTTCATGCAGTAGTGAAAAGTAGGGACGTTACAGAATCTTATTTCCAATTCCCTCAATTAATAGGCTTAGAACTGAGGCTCAATAGCGAGGTCCAAAAGCTCAATTTTTGGCTGAATTAAGTTTCAGACTTACTTTAGCTCATCACCGGTTTCCTGTTCACTGTCTTGTGTTGTATCCAAAGAAAAGGCATCTGAGAGTTCAGCTGAGTTGGACTCTTGCTCTTCTGTTGGAAGTGTCTGTGTTCCCAGGGAGCCACGGATCATCTCCCTCTCTCTTTTGATGGCTTCCTCGTGATGGTCACTGGGATTCTGTAAATCTTTCTCAGTTTTATCATGGTCATCTTTGAAAGAAGAATGTTTAGCTTCACCCAGAGATGATTTTCCTGAGATATTGAACAGGTTACCAAGAAAGTGAAAAAAGCTTTCTTTTGGCTGTCTATCACTTTCTCCTATTTTGGTTTCTGAAGTAGAACCGGAAAGATCATTTGGCTTTTTGAGATCTCCCTGTGTTGGAAGAGTGACTGGCTTCTCAGCATGGTTCCTTTTGTCCTCACTTTGGGGAATCTTTGAAAACAAAATAGAGAACAATAAGCATCATCATTTAAAAAATAAAATAGATTGACTGATAAGCTATTACAAGACGGACTCTTGTGTTAGACACTAGAATACATTTGTGAATAAGGCTGATGGCTTCTGTTCCTTTGGGCAGTTAACAATCTACTAAAGAACACAGTCAGCATGGCCTCAGCAAAGCCATATAGTAAATGCTGTGGGAGGAGATGCACACCACACATTGGGGACCCAGAACAGGAGTAACTAGTCCAGATTTGGTAGAGGTGAGAGCAGAGGTGGTAACTAGGGACAGAAAAAGTGACTACATGATGTTTATGCCTCTTTGTGTGTGTGTGTTTGATGACATGTCAGCTTCTAAGGGAGTTGATATGATTGGAGGTTAGAGTACAAAAAGAAGAGTGAGAGGTAAGTATGGAGAGATACGTAAAAGGAAAGTAAAAGTAAAGGACAGCACCAAATACAGATAATGGAAAACCTTACGTGTATTTAAATTTAGCCTTTATAATTACAGAGCTAATGGAGAATATTTCAAACATTTGGTACTTTAGACTTTAAATAAACCTCATATTTGAGCACTGAGTTAACTCATGAAGCCATCACACTATGTAAAACTGTTCCTTATGAGGATGAGGAAAGACAGTAACATGGTGCTTCAATTCAGAGATAACCCACTGTGTCCCCTTGATGGTAAAACATGAAGTCCTGATACATATATTACTGCCAACTGGACTGCACCAAGCATTCTTACAGAGATTAAACACTTCCAGAGGTGCATTTTACCTGCTCATAATTAACTTACTGGTAAAGCTCACATTCATTCATACTCTGTGTGAGGAAAAATTGAGCTGCTATATTAAAGAACATGCTGGCATTCCACCTCACACTCTTCCCAAGATTCCAAAAGGTTTCAGGCCAATGTGCCAACTCACCCTGCCTTCCAAACATGCTTGCTTGCATACTTGTAAAAGGAATGCACGTCTGACAGTATCTGTCATCGGTTATGCTCACTAGCCCTTATAAAAGGAAAACTCAAGTGTGAGTCAGAAATGATCAGAACACAAAGGCAAAACCACCTTAGGGCACTTTAGATTCACACGACGAAGTTTTGTAAGAAGCTGATCTTCCAGAAGACAAGAGCATTGTAATTATATTACTTGTTCACCTCATTCTATGTTTTAATCTAAGTTCAAAACAGTCTAAAGGAACATTTCACTAATCACTAAGAAAATTTAGCATATGAAAGGCTGAGAAAATGTTTAGAACCTATTAACCCCAGCAAGCTGATTGCAAGCAAACGATATTCTTAAGTTTGTTCCCACCTTAGGTGTCAAAGAGCATTTTTTGGTAAACACACAGCATTTATCTACATATTAGAACTTAATATAACTTGTGAGCCTCTACATTTAGAATAACACCAGCCTTCTAGAGTCACCACAAGTCTCACCTTTCACAGGTTTCAACTGCAACTTAATTCTACCTGTCTCCACACCTCACCTGTCCAAGCTTCTGCACATTCTGAGAGCCAGCACTATAAGTTACCTGTGCCTTTTCCTCATGTAAACATCATAAATGGCCTCTCAGTTTGGCAACAGAAGATACGCTAGTGGACGATTTGAAAATGCTCATTTATATGAAAGACATACTTTTTTTTGTTTTTTAATCCATTGAATTTGTTATAATTTCTAGCCACAGTAT
>NW_012149730.1:1700178-1723488 GCF_000956105.1 Propithecus coquereli | reverse complement strand
AGGCTGGTCTTGAACTCCTGGCCTCAAGTGATCCTTCCACCTCAACCTCCCAAAGTTATATAATTAAAAAAAAAAAATCACTTGTTTCTCCTTCCCCTCAATTGTCAGCTTCTTTGCTGTTCCAGATTCCTTATATCATAAATTTATTAAAGAGAGTTTTTAGTTTCCTTAAATGTCTCAGTTGCTATAATGAGAAAATTATACCAGTAATTAAAATATCTTCAACAAGGAAAAAACATTTCTGAATTTAGAAACAAAAACTAGTAGAAAAGAACACCACCATTCAAAGTAAACACCTACAATAAATTATGTATCTACATAATTAAAATTTTATGTTTAATCTAAAGCAGCTGTTCTTTGACCTCAGCCTAGACAACAGCAAGTTCAGCCTGCTACAGGCCCTCGTTAGGTGGGGCCTATGTCTACTTGCCAACAAGACTGCCATCATTCCAACGAGTGAGCAGAATGAAAGCACTCAGGATTCAAGCAAACACTAACAAAATATTAATCCCAGTTGCCCTGAAAGATGCTGATATTCTGCATATATGAATGCTACTGATGAAGGCATATGCATCATATGAATTTTTAATTTTTTTCCTTCATGTTCAGTATGTTGTAATGCAGTACCCTTAGACCAAATTCATTCATCTATCTACTCTCTTTGCCATGTGCCCAATGCAGGGAAATATAGGCATGCATTATGTGCACTAATACAATTTAGCTGCAGCCTTCAAGGAGCTTACAATCTCATATGCTACTCATCATTATATCACAGTGTGGGGCTTAGAAGGGGTATGTACACAATGGAAGACACAATTAACTTGATTAGGGACCGTGAGAAACCACTACATAGAGGTGACATTTGAGCTTGCTCCTGAAGGGTGAGAAGAGCATTCTAGACACAAGGTATGGTGTGCACAAAGACAAGGAAGTTTGAAGTATGCTTATCATGGCATGGGTGTGGCTGAAGAACATTAGAGCACAGAGGCTAGAGAAAGAGGTTGATAAGATGACCAATGAGGAGTGGAGGGTGAGGAATAACAGTCACAGATGACTGGGTTCTCTAAAGTGGGCCAAAATTTCAGTAGTTAAGCCAAAAATGGATATAGGAAATATAGAAAAGGAAGTGAGAATTAGGGCTTTTGGGGAGAGGGGAAGGAAGTGCAACAAACTATTTAGATGTCAAACATGTTGAAATTTTGGTCCATTAGTGACGCATAAGTTCAGATGTCTGATAAACAGTCAGAAACACAGTCAAAGAATGTAATTTGGCAATACACAGTGGATGGAGGGGAAAAAAGTACCAATGAAAGATCCCTAGGGTAAAAAACTTTTTAAAGTAAGCACAAAGGAGAGAAGAAATCAGTGAAAGAGATGGACAAGGCAAAAATCAGACCAGGTCATTCCCTTCAGAATACTAGTCTCAAAGGCAATGAAAAAAGAACACTTCTAAAACAGAGGGGATTAAAGAATGTCAAATGCCATTGTGAACTCAAGAAAGATGAGAATTATCCACCTCACTGGTTTTCAAAAACATCAGGCACGCTCCTACCTTGGGAATTTTGCATTTACTCTTCTCTCTGCTTAGAACGTCCTTCCCCCAGACAGCTAGATGACTCACTCCCCCCCATCTCCTCCACACCTTTACTTAAAAACCATCTCCTAATTGAAAGTTCCCTCATCACTATCTAAAATAGCAAACCTCTCCACTCTAAAACTGTCTATTCTCCTTCTCTGCTTTATTGTTCTCCTTATACTTACTAGTAAATACACACACACCCCACACAAACCATAAACCTACATCAACCCTTATAACATTTAATAGCTGTTTCTTTTTTTAGAACATAAAATTCAAAAGGGCAGGGCTTTTGTCTGTTTTAATCATTGCAGTATTTGTTAGATTAATACCTGAAGAAATGAGGACTATGGAAAAGGCCTACAAATGCAGGAAAAAAAATAGTTACAACAGTCCAGGAGTTTGTAAGCCCAGTCTCAAACTCAAGGTGTTAAGCAGTTGGTATGGCAAGAAAATAGGAATGGTCATAAATAGAAGAGAACCCTTTTGAGAGATCTTTAACTAGAAAAAAATAAAGACAAAAGACAACATTTTAAGTTCCAAGACAGAAGTGGGTTTCTATTCCAATTTTGTAGATCAGCTGTATATTTGTTGGAAAGGGAGTGACTACTGTATAAGGGAGATGGATTATAGGTTCCAGAAGCAAAGGCAGAAGATAAAGAGGCCAGCATAATCTCTAATACTTCTATTAATAATAAAGGGAAGGTATTAGCTTTGGAGAGAATTAGGGACATTTCCTCTTCCAAGTAAAGTGGGAAGAAAAATGGCTAAAGCCTGATAAATTCTATAAGTGAAGACAATAAATAAGGTCCAACAAGTGGCTCTCAGGTCAGTAAGTAAGAGGACTTATCTAACAAGCTGAAGGGGAGACACAGAGATGGAGTTGGGATTTGGGTTCCCAAACTAGAGAAGATTTGGAAGAGTGTTTCTGAGGAATGTAACCCCAAATTAGCAATAGGCTAAAATGAGGTGACCCAAGTAGCAGTTAGGGTCAATGTAAACTTTAAAGTATTCAGTAAACAAATAATGAACATCAAGGCACTATTCTATTACTAGGTATTTAGATGTGACAGTGAAAAATACACCAATGCTGTACCAGTGTGGTGACTAGCTTAGTGAACGACGTCAAGATGTAGAGAATTTTGTCCTGCCCCCTTGACGAGTGGAGCTGCTAAGTGCTATGTGTATGCTCCCCAGGGCCCAAGAACAGCTGCCAGTGCCCACTACAACCAGCAACGGTAACCCCAGCAGCCACACCACTGCACAAACATACACGATATAGGCCACTGAGGCACTCACAGATGTTGATTTCAGCCAAAGAAATCACATGGATACTACACTAGGTACTCACCCAGAACCAAAACACCCTAACCAACTTACACTATAGATCACATCTACAAGAAAAAGTCTCTATGAAAGCTACTCCACAAATTTAGAAGAGATGACTGTTGCACCAGGTGTGCATACATCAATGTAGGCACACAGTAACATGAAAAATGAAACATGACACTTCCAAAGGAACAAAATAATTCTCCAGTAACATGACCCAAAGAAAAGAAAATCTATGAAATGGCTGAAAAGCAATTCGAAATAATGATCTCAAGAAAATTCAGCAAGTTACAAGAGAATATAGATAATTCAATGAAATCAGAAAAACAATTCATGAAATGAATGAGAAACTCAAAGAGATATTGATACAAAAAAGAACCAAACAAAACTCTTGGAGCTGAAAAATTCACTGGATAAAATTAAAAATATAATTGAGAGCTTCAACAATAGAGTAGACTAAGCAGAAGAAAAGATTCTGAACTCGAAGACAGGTCTTTTGAAGTAAGCCGGTCAGAACAGAAAAGAAAGAAAGAAAGAACACCCATGGAACTTTGGGACATTATTAAGGGAACAAACATAAGTATTTTGGGAGTTCCAGAAGGAGAAAAGATGGATAAAGGCATGGAAACCATATTTAATGAAATAATAGCTGAAAACTTCTGAAGTCTTACAACAAATATGGACATTAAGATCAAATAAGCTTAAGGATACCCAAATAGATTCAACTCACAAAAATCTTTTCTGAGGCACATTATAGTCAAACTGTCAGAAGTCAAAGAGAGAATTCCAAAAATAGCAAGAGAAAAGCATCAAGCCACATATAAGAGAATCCCCATCAGACTAATAGCAGATACCACAGCTGAAACCTTAGAGGCCAGAGAATGGGATGATATATTCAAATTGCTAAAACCAAAAAAAAAAAACTATCATACAGTATTATACCCAGCAAAGTTAACTCTCAGAAATGAAGGAGAAAGAAAGTCTTTCCCATACAGAAAAAACTGAAGAGAATTCATCACCACTAGACAGACCTTCAAGAAATGCTGAAGGGTACCTACATCTGGAAGCAAAAGAACAATAAATAACAGCATGAAAATGCAAAAGTATAAAACTCACTGACAGAGAGCAAATACAAAAAAAGAGAAAGTAATCAAACTTTATCACAACAGAAAACCTCCAAGAAAGATAAAATATAAGAGAGGAAGAAAGGAACAAAATATACAAAACAACCAGGAAACAATTAACAAAATGACAGGAGTTAAGTCTTTAGCTATCAGTAATAATTATGAGGGAAATGCAAATTAAAACCACAATGAGATATCATCTCACCCCAGTTATAATGGCTACTATCAAAAAGACAAAAAATAACAAATGCTAGTGAGGATGTGGAGTAAAGGGAACTCTTATACACTGTTAGTGTGAACATAAATTGGTACAGCCATTATGGAAAATAGTATGGAGCTTCCTCAAAAACCTAAAAATAAAACTACCATATGATCCATGAATTCTACTACTGGCTATATATCTAAAGGAAATAAATGAGTATGTCAAAGAGATATCTGCATTCCCATGTTTATTACAGCACTACACACAATAGCCAAGATATGGAGTCAACCTAATTGTCCATCAACAGATGAATAAAGAAAATGTGACATATATCTATACATAATAAAATACTACTTAGCCATAAAAAAGAATGAAACCCTAGAAGACATTATGTTAAGTGAAATAAGCCAAGCACAGAAAAATAAATACTGCATGTTCTTACTCATGTGTGAAGCTAAAAAAGTTGATTTCATAGAAGTAGAGAATAGAATAATGGTTACCAGAGGCTGGGAAGGGTGGGGGAAGGGGGATGGGGTAGACGTTGGTTAATGGATACAAAATTATAAATGGATAGGAGGAATAAGTTCTAATATTCTATAGCACTTTAGGGTGACTACAGTTAACAAAATTTATTGTATATTTTAAAATACTTAGAAGAGATGATTTTGAATGTTCCTAGCGAAAAGAAGTAAGTTTGAGGAGATGGATATGCTAATTATCCTGACTGGGTCATTACATATACATGTATCAATTATCACTCTGTATCACATACATATGTACAATTATTATGCATCAATTTAAAAAAGGTTTTTTAAGCATCTGAGTGGAAAACAGGGAATGGTCAGGTGGCTCTACTGTCTCTAGCACCTGGATTGGGTCTCCTTTCTGCCCCAGGTGCTGGCTCCGTTGTTCATAACAAGGCCAACCCTTGAGAACATCCTGACCCCCCACCCCACCGGGTTCCCTAGCATCCTCAACTCTAAAGACCTTCCCTTCCACTCTGCCTGCCCCTTTGGCTAACCCTGGCCTTTGTCTTTACCCTAACTGCCTCTGACTCTGAAGTTCAGGAATTCCCCAGTGTTCACACCTGATCACATTTCCAGCTCTTCTACCCCACTGTCCCAGGTGTACCCATCACACCAGTTCTGCCACCTCATCATACCTTCTATCCTCTGATTCTTACTGTCCCCTCTCAGTTTCCAAAACTGTTCCTATCTCCTCCATCCAGCTCTCAAATATGGCCAATAGTCTCAAAGCTTCTTTCTCTGATCCTTGGTCCTCTCCACCCAAAAAAACTCAGTTTACCTTTTCTACATAGGTGAATGAGTCTTGATTTAGAAATCTGTGGGTGTATGCATAGCTATGTAGATTCAGGCTGCCAATAATTCATGGTTTACAGCCTCAGTCTGTAAACAGATTCCCCAAACTGGATATCAGTCTGTAACCTTCCCCCATCCACATGGCAGGTTATTTATCCCGAAGAGAATCAGTGAAAAAAATGGAGAAGGAAATAGCCACAGGTAGGAATTGAAAATTTTTAAAGAGGAGAGTAAGACTTGGAAGATCAAGTGTTTCAATTGATTAAACAGAATACGAATTAATGGGCCGGGCACGGTGGCTCATGCCTGTAATCCTAGCACTTTGGGAGGTGGAAGGATTGCTTGAGGCCAGGAGTTTGAGACCAGCTGAGCAAGAGAAAGACTCCCGTCTCTACAAAAAAATAGAAAAATAAGCTGGGCATGGTGACGAGAGGCTGTAGTCCCAGCTACTTTGGAGGCTGAGGCAGGAGGACTGCTTGAGCCTATGACTTCGAGGTTGCAGTGAGCTGTGATGATGCCACTGCAGTCTAGTCTGGACCCTGTCTCAAAAAAAAAAAAAAAAAAAGAGTAAGAATTAAGGAAAGGCCACTAAACGTGGTCAGCCAGAGGTCACTCGTGAGCTCAAATGCACTGGTTTCATGGAATGGCTTTCATTCATTCAATGACTACATATTCAGCAACCACGACATGTGTGCCAGGCACAGTACTAGGCTTCCTACGTTGGAGGGAACTAGAAAAGAAACAGGAGTCAGATCAGAAAGCATTAAGAATTGAACAGTTCTGAATACAGACTTTCATAAGAAATTTTTGGGTAAAAGGAGTAAAGTGGAATGAAAGACTGAAAGGAAAGGAAATCAGACCCACAAAAAGTAAAAAAAAAAAAAACAAAACACATTGTTTTTAATATTACATACTAAGAGAGAAACACAAAGAACTGACGCAAATGGGAAGAAGTCAGTGAAGATGGAAGGATGGAAGCAGCCCAAGCAAGGCACAAGAGAAGGAAGGAAGTAAGCACATCAACACTGCTGGTACTGGTACAGGGTGGGGCTGGGGGAGGAGGCTTGAGGGAGTTTAGCCTTGGAAGGAAGAAAGCGATGGATATTCCTCTGAAATAGGTAAAAGGGAGCAAGGCATAACAACATGTCTTCCCTCTTCCCTCTCTTTTAAATAAAAATGAATGTAAATGCAGCAAGATTCTAAGGCAGCAAGACAATGGCAGAATGTGGACTAAACATCTGGAAGCTTCTCCAGCTAGATATAAAAACCTAATATAAACAAAATACATATTCCACTAGAACAGATCCAAGCATTAGAAGTAGCTACCAATGTTAGCAAAACAGCAAAATTTGTGTAGCATATAAGTGGGATTTTAAGAATCAAGAATTTAATGATGTTGAAAGAATATAAAATGTAGTTTCTAATTTAAAAATAGGATTAATTTTTGTAGCTCCAACTTGCCTTATAATCAACAATTTTTGACATCTCGATTTGGTATCTTAAGGTCAAAAAAGACAACATATATAAGGCTATATTTATTATATATAAATTTGATATAATTCAGACTTGAAAATACTACACATTTTTTTCCTTATAACAAAAGACATTACAAAATTCAGGTAAACAAGATAGAAGCACGGCAAGAAATGTCAAATTGCATTAAAATGCTGTTTCAAGAAACTCTCCATTAGAAAGAAAACAAATAGCATTGCTTTATGCCACTTGCTAAATGAAAAATTTTCAGTTGAGACTGTTCAAAATAGCAAGATAATAAATGTTATTGCTAATTTTTTTTTTAAAAAGGCATAGGGCTGACTGTTGACATTACCAAAGTACACATTTGTTTTGATGCCTGGTAGCAGCCACCCCTGAACAACTGGGTCTGCATGGCTAGGTTGAAGGAATTCTTCCAGTAGTTTCCAGAAGATTGCTCCCAAAAAAGAAAAAAGTTACATGGGCCAAAATGCTCAGGCTATCCCAGAGAGAGTGCTATGGTCTTTTCTACTATGGGCTAATAACTGGAGTGTCCGTGTATAAGTAACCCTATAGCCTCAAACATAAGAAAAACAATCTCATGACTGTGAGTGCTATTTATTTAGGGTCCCAGATCCCCAAATGAAATTATTCTGGGCACTCAAAAGATATTAAGAACAAACAGAAAAGGTTGTTAGCAAGACCAAGATATTAAGAATGGGTAGGAAAGATTGTTAGCATGGAGGCCCAGATGTTCAATTTCTAATCAAAAGTTTAGTTTATTATATCTCAAACAAGAAGCAGTACAATTAATTAAAGTGTGCACCTAAACTATCAACACAATTTTGGCATCTTCCTGGTGGCTTGTTTATGCCAGCAGCAAAGAAGCCTGGAGAGCAAGAGGTGATGAAACCGCAAAAGACATTTTCCACAGCTTGTTGAGAATTGAATTATTTTTCCTTGCGAGAAGTGGTCCAAAGCCTGTAAGAAGTGGTAGTCATTTAATGCAAGTTCTGGTGAGTACGGTGGATGACAGAGAGTTTCCAAGTTTGGCCTCTGTAGTTTGAGTAGCATTGTTTGTGTGACATGTAGTCAAGCGTTGACATGCAACGGGATTGGCCTGTCTCTACTGACCAATCTCTGCTGCTTAATCGCAAGCATCCTCATTATTTTCTCCAATTGGTTGCAGTAGACATCTGCTGTGATCGATTGACCAGGCTTCATGAAGCTGTAGTATATAATACCAGCACTGGACCACCAAACAGATACCATTAGCTGTTTTTGATGAATATTCGGTTTTGGACTGTATTTTGGTAGTTCATTTTTATCCAACCATTGTGCTGCATGCGTGTGATTGTCAAAAAGAATCAATTTTTCATCACACTAACAATATGGTGTAGAAATGGTTTGCCTTTATGTCACGATAGCAAAGAAAGACAAGATTCAAGACGATTTCTCTTCTGATGCTCGTTTAATTTACGTGGTACTCATCTATCCAGCTTCTTTACCTTGCCCACTTGTTGCTTCAAATGGTCCCATATTGTTGTAATAGTAATGTCAAACTTTGCTGCTAATTCATGCATAGGTCGAGATGGATTTGTTTCCACCACAGCTTTCAGCTTATCGTTATCCACCTCGGTCTCAGGTTGCCCACATGGCTCATTTTCAAGATTAAAATCACTAGAATGGAACTTCTCAAACCACTGACATATTGTTTGTTCATTAGCCACATCCTTCCCAAATACTTCGTTGATATTTTGAGCTGTCTACGATGCATTGGTTCCACCACAGAACTCATATTCGAAAATAACATGAATTTTTGACTTATGCATGGTTTCACAAAAATTGCTCTAAAAAAATTTGAAAGATAATCATAAGCCAAACCATGTGTTTGAAAGACTGAGGATATACCTTCACAATAAACATAAAACAAGAGTGTGAAAGCAAAATGTCAGAGATGTCAACACTGTCAAACTTAGTACTTAAGGAAATCGGACATTTCATACTTAATAGCCTAATATATTTACTGAATCCACAAAGATGTGACTTTCTAGAGCAAATCTCTAGAATACAGGACTATTGTAAATAAGAAGCTGAATTCATCCAAATTTGAAGACTGAAGATTTTTTTTTTTTTTAGTGTAAGTATAGCTGAAACAGTATACCAGCAGGTAGAGGCTGAATAGGCAAAACAAGTAGAGACCAAGAGAAGAGAAGGGGGCAAGGAAAGCAGAAAGGCTTGGGGAAGGCAAGAGTGAGTTAAAAGGCAATGAGGGATTAAGAGATGGAATGACAAAAGTTGTTAACCAAGGAAGCTTCCAAGTTTGAGATCTCAGTAGTAACAGCCCTCCTGAGAAACAACGCAAGGGCAAAGTTTCATACATAGCATTAGAAGTGAAAATATTTAGTAACTTGAGCAACTCAAGGCAAGCAAAAACTGAAGAAGAGGAGGGAGCTACAGAGCCCACACGATGGTAAACCAGCAGGGTGACTAACAACTGGTTGCAGAAGAGAAGTAGGTAAGAGATATTATACAACCACTGGTAGCAGAATTTAGAAGTCAAACTCACAAAGGAAAGGGAAGCAAGGCGGTGCTGATTTTTTTCTCTCGATAAAGTAAATATTTATATGTTTTACTATGACAGGAAAGGCAGGAAAAAAAGAATGAAAACAATTTTATCTTTACCATATTTAATGCACTCAGACTTTATATAGTTTTTTAAAATGTTAAACATATCAGTAATGAAGAATTCAGATGATTTTTTTTGGTCTTTCCACTGACCAAGCTAATATATCCTGAAATCCCTGGAAAGTACAAACTTTCTCCTTGACTGATTGCCACAAATCATGTTACAAGAAAGCAGCTGGTACAAAAAGCCACGATTATGGGACAGCTACCAAAACATGATCACATACCCAGCAATTGGAAACTTCAAATTTCTAGAAAAGCACTTATGAATAAAAAAAGAGGTTTACAAGGTTTAGCAATTTTCAAGGATTTTCAACTACTCATGGATAATTGTCCAGGTAGGTGTGTAGCTCATATACTTTATGTGCTTGTCCTGTAGGAGCCAAGGACAGTTTAGATGTGAGCTGACCAAACATACCCAACACGTAGCAAGGACATGTAGGAACATGTTATTAACTTCTAACCCCCTCCAAGTACTATTACCTGTCTATAGCATTTCAGAAAACATGACATAAATCCCTGAACTTCCTAGGGAAAAGAGACTGTGGAGGTGATATGATCCAATTTACAGATTAGAAAACTAGGGCACAAAGAAGTTAAATGCCTCAGCTGAAGACCACACCGCTGGTTAGTGGTAGAGCCTAGAACCCCACTCTGCACACTCCCTTCTCAGGACCCTTCTCCCCTCCTCCCCCTTCCCACTTCCTGATGCAAGTGTCCCACAGAGCTCGCTGGATTTCCACATAAAGTAATAATATGGCGTTCTTTTTGAAAGGTAAAATAAGATGACAGAATCTAAAAGGAAGAATGAACAGGAGTTAAAAATATCTGCTTGACATAAAATAATATTAATTTAAAACTGTACCTTGACTGCTTCTGATGAAAGTACATTTTCCTTTTTCTGACTTGCGCTCATGGGTTCATTTTCAACACTGAAAAATAAAAACCACAGTTTGTTTTGAAATTAAAATAGAATTACTAAACTCATAGAATTTCTGTAAACAAAAAATTGAAAGGCCCATTATTGGCAATGCCCGAAGATTCATACATAAAATGTTATACTAAGAATATATTGATTTGAATCTCTACACTTGAAAAACGCCTTCAAAAATGCTCATCCGGTCTTTAGAAATTTTTGTGAGTTCATTATGCTTTATATTTTCTCATATTGATAATCAACATCACAGTAATGATGCATCTGAACAAAGGAGCACCAATGTATGACTATCATAACCTTGGAAAGTGCTAGCACTCTAAGATTTTATTTATACTAAAGCTCTACACAGCCTGATCTTTTTTTAATGCCTATGCTGAGTGTTATTTGGAATAGAACCCATTTCTATTCAGCAAATCATTATAAACATATAGGTTCATCTAGTAAATTCTGGGAATACTCAAAAATAGATGCAGGCTTACCTATCTCCGAGTGTGTTCCAGATGGCACCTTAAAAATCAGATTCCCAGATAGTGACTTTTGATTGTCTTTTGTCTGGAATACCTTCACAGGTGCTTTATGAGATGTCATCATAAACTACTTTGCTAATCAGCATGTACGCATTTTAGATCTTAATATTTATCTCTATGTTTATACATTATCTCATTTTCATACTTTCATAACCTGAGAAGCATTGAAGCAGCTCCACTCTAAAGATGTTTCCCCCCTGCCAAGGACTGCGCTTGGCCTTAAGAATATAAAAATGAGTAGGTCTGGGTTTTTGCAAAATTCGGTCTAGCTGGGGAACCTGACACCCAAACTTTTAAGGATACAGTTTGGTAAGAGCTATAACTGCTGAATGAACAAAATCCCATGGAGCATAGAAGAAATAAGGAACAACTGATTCTGCCTACTCAGTAAAGTGCCCTCAAAGGAGGGACAAAGGCAGGGAGTAATAGAGAATATGGCATTATCGCAAAACCACGTTTTGTTTGTTTTTAATGTAAGACTGGAGCATAGAACTTGTGACAGGCAGAGGTAATCCTGCAAGAGATGAGAATGAGACCAGAAGTCATTGGGTGCCAATCTAAGTAGAACTGGTCCGACCCATTACAGAATTTGATCTTTGTCTTACATGCAGCGAGGAAGCCTTCAAAGCCTTCAGGAAAGGGATAAGGGGAGGTGCTTGAGAGTGGACAAGAGGGTGGAATCCTGCTCACTGATGGTAGAGGGACCGTAAAGGAGGAAATGCTCATAGCTCAGATCAGGGGAAGGCCATCCCAAAGCACATGGGATGGAAAGAGAGGATAGGATTTATGCTACTTAGATTTTCTATCCATAAGATCCAGTGCCACTATTCAGAGTATCCAGACAGAAACAGAAGACAAGTCATGTACACTTAGAAAATACAATGGATTAAAATGTCATTAAGTCCCAGACTGTACGTAGGAACATATGGACCAATGAGACAGGCCAGGCTCCTAAAGCTTTTAACTATCAATAGGAAAAGGAAGTATGCAAAAAAATAAATAAATAAATGTGAACTGTATGTTAAACACATGAAAAATTCTATAGGAAAAATCAGAGGACAAAAGTAAAAAACAATATTGTACAATACAGAATTCTAACCCACACACATAGATATAAAATTAGTGGTTGCTATTTTAAAAATGAATAGGTTCTTATTTTTTTAATTTTTTTTTTTTTTTTTTTTTGCTCTTTACTAGTCTTATCTCTTGCCACAAGGTTGTTTACAATTAATTTTTTTTAATTAAATGTGAATTGATACTGGTCTATTTAAGATCAAATCAACAAAAATGGACTGGCAAAATACATGTAGAAATAGCACATTACAAGGCTTTGGGATATAATTAAGAATATTACTGACCTTGATAATTTCATAAGTAAATTCTCTAACTACAATCTATTTTGAATAACCTACCTAAAAACTATGTAAACATACAACCGCCACTTAGTCTCCTAGTAGAATCTTGCTTCAAGATTCCCAAAATTCTACTTCAATTACAGTGTTTACAGACCTGTCTATAAACATACTGCCTGAGACTATAAATGAAAATGGTAAAACAGTAAAAGCTCTGCAGAAAATGCAGCTCTGAGTTCATGGGATTAAGGCAGAACTCAGTCTTTTCAAGTAGCTGTAATTACTTCCAAGTACATACTATAAACACACACAAAAATTCCAGAAAAACATAGCAGTAAATCAGCACATAAGTATTGAACAAACAATAAAAGAACTGAAAGCTAAAATCACCAAAAGAAATGTTATTTGACACTTAAAACTCTGGAATTTATTTCCCATGTTTAAGTTCCATGATTCTTATTTGCTAAATAAAAATTTTAAAATGTGTTGAGTTTTAAAGCAAACAACACATTTTAAAATTTTGGTTTAGCAATAAAAATCATTGCTTTAGTTAATGATTTTAACACTTCTTTTCTACATTATTAGAATCCTTTAATTGGTCTCTTGTATCATTAGAATTGCTCTGCTTCTATCCATTCTTCCCATGGTCAAAGTGAGAGATAATATAATCATGACATTCTTGAGTTCAAAAATCCTTCAACAAATCTCTGTCAGTTGATGAATAAAATGAAAAGTCTTTAGCATAAATATAGAGAGTTATTCATGACCTGGATCCAGATACACCTGTCACATAGAACCACTTAATATTGCTAAAATATGCCAAGTTCACAGTCTAGCAAACCACTTTCTTCCCCTGCCTGCAACATCCTCCTCTACCTGACTCTTAATCCTTTACCCACTCAGTTCCAGCTTCGCTTGTATATTTTTGCACTCCCACTACAGCCAGCAATACCTCTCCTACATTTATTTACTGCTCCTTACTGTAACAGTTGGTTGTCCATTTGCCCAACTTGAATACGAACTTATGAAATTCAGAAAATGTATCATTCATGTCTGTATCCCAGAGCCTAGCACTGTGCCTGGCACTGTAAAGGCAATCAAATATCATTTGTGAAGGGAATAAAAAGAATATAACAGAATTTCCATTTGTGCCTGCTTACCTTCATAGTGGAAAACACTATTCCATTGGGACAATGTAATAATACACATTAATCTCTTTTGCATAATGGGGTAGTATATAAGTATCTTAAAGAATATACCGGCCATTCCTATTCTGCACCACCTTTATCTAAAGATATAAAGCAGGGAATGGGGCTCGTAGGAAAAAATTACTCAAAGGAACAAGGTCATTTTCAGTGGATTTAAAATAAAAAAATAAGAACACAGTAGCTAAAGATACTTCAAACGCTGGATACTTAGATGTCTATTTAGTAAAAAATAAATAATAGAAAAGACTCAAAAGGCTTGGAATGGTACTTTCAGACTCTTAAAAATAAGGGAAAGAGAATCATGTTCATCTCAAACTTCATGAAAAACGACAATCCGTTCCTATTGTTTGCTCACAATTTAACCCCCTTTGGGACTCAGGAATATTTCAATAGAAATATTTTTAGAAAGCACACATTTTGTTCATGGCAGAGGGTGAGGGGCAGGAATCATAATCACACATACGTACAAATAAAATTACTTGCCTTTCTGAATTGCCTCATCTTACTTAGCTAGGAAAAATCTGGGAATTAATCTTTCAAAATGGCTCAAATATGAAGGTCAATGTAACAGAGAAGCTCCTCATTTTTAAAGCAGCTTTATTGAGACCACAGTTGAAAACAAGGAATACAACTTATGGCAATTTACATACCTTGTGCCAGATATACAATATTTTAGGTTATTAAATATGCAATGTCTGATTTCAAATCAAAAGTGTAGTTTATTATATCTCAAACAAGAAGCAGTACAATTAATCCAAGTATGCACCTAAACTACCAACACAGTTTTGCCATCTTAATGGTAGCTTGTTTATGCCAGCAGCTAACAAGCCTGGAGAGCGAGTGGCGAAGAAATCGCGAAAGGCATTTTCCATGGCTTTTTGGGACTTAAATATTTTCCCTTGCAAGAAGTGGTCCAAAGCCTGGAAGAAGTGGTAGGCAGTTGGTGCAAGAGCTGGTGAATACAGTGGATGACAGAGAGTTTCCAAGTTTGGCCTCTATAGTTTGAGCAGCATTGTTTGTGCGACATGTGGTCGAGAGTTGTGTTGCAAGAGGACTGACTGTCTCTGTTGACCAATCTCAGCTGCTTAATAGCAAGCAGCCTCATCATGTCATCCAAGTGGTTGCAGTGGACATCTGCTGTAATAGATTGACCAGGTTTCATGAAGCTAGTGGATAATACCAGTGCTGGACCACCAAACAGACACCGTTAGCTGTTTTTGATGAATATTCAGTTTTAGACTGTGTTTCAGCACTTCATCTTTATTCAACCATTGTGCCGAACGCTTGCGATTGTCAAAAAGGATCCAGTTTTCAACACATGTAACAATACAGCATAGAAATGGTTCGCCTTTATGTCATGAGAGCAAAGAAAGGCAAGCTTCCAGATGATTTCTCTTCTGATGCTCATTTAATTCATGCAGTATCCATTTATCCAGTTTCTTTACTTTGTCCATTTGTTTCAAATGGTTCAATATTGCTGGAATAGGAACATCAAACCTTGCTGCTATTTCACGCATAGGTTGAGATGGATTCGCTTCCACTATAGCTTTCAGCTCATTATCATCCACATTGGTCTCAGGTCACCCATGTAGCTCATTTTCAAGATGAAAATCACCAGAACGTAACTTCTCAAACCATTGACATACTGTGCATTCATTAGCCATATCCTTCCCAAACACTTCTTTGATATGTGGAGCTATCCGTGCAGTATTGGTTCCACAAAGGATCTCATACTCAAAAATAACGTGAATTTTTGACTTATCCCTGGTTTCACAAAAATTGCTCTAAAAAACACACTTAAAAGATAATCATAAGCCAAACCAGGCATTTGAAAGAATGAGGATGTATCTTCACCATAAAAATAAAAAAATGTCAAACTGAAATGTCAGAGATATCAACTGTCAGGCTTAGTACTTAAGGAAATCAGTACTTAAGCATTTCATACTTAATAACCTAATAAAACAAAACTCTGGGCCGTAAAAAAAATATGGGTCACTTTAACATTCTAAAGTTCAAGTAATTTACATAGAGGGGAGGTCCTAATCTGTCACTTAGATATGTTATACTCTTATTTTGTATAAAATTCTAATAAGATTCCTTAAGCAATAGCAGATAAGTAGCAGAAAACTGGGCCCAAGAACTCACTCACCCACTCAACAGATGTGTAGCGTACACTGGCGTCAGGTACTGTTCTTGGTGCTGGGAGTTGAACGATGAGTGAACCAGACGAGGTCCTTGCCCTCACTCCTTCAGAACCTATATCTACATGCATCAGAATCACCCGGGCAACTGTTTCTAAAACAGAGTTCTAGGCCTGATTGTCAAGGAATCCCATTGGAATGGGGGTCAGGAATCTACATTTTCAACCACCAGGTTGTTCCAATGCAGGTCTCACCCTCTGACCACATTATTGATAAACAATGGTCTGAGAGCCTCTCTCAGCTGAAACCAACAACTAATAGTTTTACAGGGAAGAGAAAAATCTGGACAGGTTAATCTCCACTTAACACTATTTAATGCATTAAGTGTTGATACTTAAAGAATAGGTAACAATTTTTACAAAATTCACTCATGTGAGACACTACCTATTTTCCAACACTACTGCTAAGTAGAGCTCCTGGCCCCAGGCAAGAGATGTTGCCCTAATGAGCAAGTAGAGCACTGAAAATACAGAGTAGGACCAAAAAGGAAAAAATCGCTTTCTCTCAGTCCATACCACAGACTGAAGCACAAGGGAAACGGCTGGGCTTCCCCCAGAGTCAGTTCTGCATGTGGTAAGAAAGCAACTTCCCTGATGGCCATAGGATGGACTCACAGGAACACTGGGTCTGCACAGAGGAGAGTGGTGAAGGCACAGTGAGGGAAAGTAAAGTTCTTCACCCCTTTCCTCCTGGAAAACGCATGTTAGGTACCTCCTCCTCCTATGCCCTCTCTCTCACACATCATAATTGTGGCTGCATCAGAAAAATCTAGAAGTGTTAAAGACCTAAATACAGCTTCCATAACCATCTTCCGGAGGCTTGCCCACTTCTCTCTGATGCTGGAGTCTATGATTTCTTGCCATTTCCAGAGAGGAAGCAATCTTTGGTGCTAATGACATCACTGATCGTAATTCAGAGCATCCCCAAAACACAAGGTCACTTCGCATAAGGTAGTCCCTAATTTGGGAATGTCCTTAATTAAACAACACCCTCAACCCACTGTCCATGGGACATTTCACCATTTGCAGGGTCCTCTGCTGAAGATGTCCCTTCTCTCTTTCCTCTCCATCCCACTCAGCCTGATGCTTCCTGAAATTATCTTCCCACTGGAGACTTTCACTTCCACCGCACAAGGTGCGTTCTGCAGTAGAGGAACCAGCAATATTGTTGAGGACAGGGAAAGAGAACCAAGACAAATTTCTCCATCATTTTTTCTTACTCTACTAATATAAAACTCTGCTAGTTCCAGAAGCCTGGTCCACCAAGCAGCATCTCTCCCTCTACGGAAACTTCATTAGGCCTTCCCTCCCTGGAAGGCTGCTCCTCGCCTCAGAGCCTACCTGACCCAACTCCTGTGGTGAAACCCTAGAAGTAGCCAGAAACCAGCCATCTCCTGAAATGTGATCAAATCATATTTCAGTCCTCCCAGTGAGACTTTCCCTTGGACTAAATGAAAAATAATACAGAACCAGAAGGGATCTTCACCTACCTACTCCCTCTCTCCCACTGTCATTAACAGCAAAATGCTTCACAAAAACTTAAAATTGACATTTGCCTGTTTCAGTGACAGCGCATTAGGGACAAAATGCACTCTAGTCAAAATGCATCTTCTTTCTGGATCTGAGCTTATAATTGTGTAAATTGAAAGGGTCAGGCTGGTTGATCAGAGATCTCTGCCGGATCTAAAATCCCACGCTGCAGTGATCTACAGTGGTAGGATGGGTGGAAAAAGCAGCAGGCAGACTAAGCCTGAGGCTTTTGTGGTAAAAGAAGAGAAAGACTATTACTAAGAAACCAACTAAGAATCAAAACCAGCATCAGGACATCATGATAGAGGCAAAAATGTCTACTGTCCTTTATTTCTAAGTTACTGAGGTCCCCTTGGGAGCCTGTCCTCTATTCCCTTAGACTCCATCCTCTTAGCCCTCACTTGTGTCCTTAAATATAGTATGGACTTTATCCCCACACTCTCCCGAAGGTCACAGGGGTCTCATCTACATTACCATGGGGATATTTTTCTTAGAAACATGGCTTCACATGACAAGCTCTGTAGTTCTCTGTTTTGATATGACAATGCAGTTATGTTACAGATTAAACTGACTTTTGTGCACTGTCCTGAAGCCACATCCAGCAAGTCCAATTCTATGGGCAAAAAGACAGAGTTCCACACCAGTGATTTACAAAAAACCATCTGGAAAACTGTCCATTCACAAATGGTGACTGTCAGCAGTAGAGTGGTACTTGTATTTTTTTTTATGACCATTAACATAATATAAAACAGGTGGTTATGGCGCTATTTCTGGGCTTCAAATTAAAAGGTAACTACAAGCTGCAATTTTAAGGCACTCAAACAGCATGTACTTTAGCTCGAACATCTGGCATTTGAATGATTTCAAAACTCTGGAGAAAAATCAGGAGGAGAGGGGCAAGTTAGACCTAATTATGAGGTTCAGTTGCTTTGCAATCATAGACTTCTGACACTCCTTTTCTCCATAATGTCAGACCTCTCCTATAATTTATGTATCTACCTTGAAGCTGCTTTATTTTCTGTTCCCCCATCTCACCCCCTCAAAACAAGACCCATAATTACAGTTCGATTGCAGGCTACAAAGTGACAATCTCAGTATGTCGGATGTGTCTGAGCTGTCTACCACATACCTGTCATGAGTGACTGCCCTCTTCTCCCCAAAGTCCTCCATCTACTCACAGTCTTCAGGTTCTGAATGTTTGTGACTCACCTCACAAGAATCAACACCCTGAATATTCTGCTGTGATGTGAACCCAAAACAGTATTCCAGCTGCTTTCTACAATAGGGCATTCATTCATGTATCATTTGACAAACTGTCCTGAGCAAAGGGCACTAGAGACCCAAGATTGTGCCTTCCCAGAACGCCCCAGAGATTGACTTCAGCTGACCTCACCTCCAGCTCAAATCCTTCCTCCTCTGTAGATTCTTCCAAACATAAACAGACAATACACGACTTTAAAAACAGACGCACACATACACAAATAAACGTATGCCCAAGTGATACTTGCAAAAAGTAAATACACCATTTCAACTCTTTTCTATGGCCTACCAAGTCCTACCGTATCAAGTCTGAGCTCCCTTCCCCAAGTCACAGATACCCACTCTTCCTTCCACTCTGTGTCTCTGTCCACACTGGCATCTGTGCCACATGATCCTGCCCTTGGACCTTTGAAGTGGATGTTCCCTCTGCCAGGAAAGTTCCTTCCTCGGGCTTGTTCATGCCTCATTCCCGGATATCATCCAGGTCATTGTTCAAATGTTATCCAATAGAGGCCTTTGATCACCACCCTGTCTACACCTTACCCTAGACTCACCACGTCCATAGTGCCCCCTTCCCTCACCCTATTTTTACTTCAAAGCACATTATATGTTAATTTATATCATTTATTTTCTGACCTTCTGCATTAGAATACAGGCGCTATGTAAGCAGAGCTTGTATTTGGCCATTTAGATATTCAAAGCAGATTCAGAAAAGTGATGACACAATTAAGATTTTTATAAGAATTAAGTTTTACATTATTTTTTATAATTTGTATATGTACGATTGTTGAAAATGTTAAAGTAATATTGTTAAGTGAAAAAATTCCAGTTTCAAAATCCTGAAGAGAACTTTTACTTTTAAAAACATTTAGACATGTAGACATGAGCATATTTAGACACACAGAGAGGAAATGATTTGAAAGAATGGTACATGTCTCTGAGTGGGTAGGGTCATGAATGTGCTTTTTCTTTTTGATTCTCTTATAATTTCATACCTGTTTTGCAAAAGCATATACTACTATCAAAAAGACAAAAAAGTGCAAAGTACTATAGTTGATTAAAAAGAAAGCAAACACAAGTCAGTGCAAAAAAATGCAAGCAATGAATTTAAATAACAAAATACTATTACCACAAATTTTACATAATGGTAATTTCTTTGTATCATAGTATATACAACATTGCCAAATAAGATTCTTTTTTGCCTTAGAACAAGGAAACAGAATTATTAGAGTTCACATTTTCAGCTTTGACTAATAAATAGCACAATGCCACTCTTCCAGCCCAGGTATGCTCCTTGTTGCTTTAATAAGACAATAAAAGGCAAGAGAGTTTACATCTCACCTAACCTGTCTCCAGTTATTAAAATATAAAATTCAAAATATTTCATTTCTTGTCATAGGAAGCATGGTAGTTATAAGGAAATTATCATCTGTCACTGAGGTAGTATCCACTTTGTGTATAAATTTTAATACAAGAAGTAAAGCAGAAATGTCTAACAAATCTTCTAGAAATTACATGAAACTAATCTTGTGAAAGCGCTCAAATACCATTTTTATGTCATTTTTGGCACTGCCATTTGTGCTGCTTGTCATAAAGAACACAAAAAAGATATTCTCTTTCACTTTTTTTTATAAATATGTCGGGGGCCATCTTCAAACTCTGCCTGTCACAGTGAGTTATATTTTTGTTCCAATAGCTTATTTGAAATTAGCACTGAAAGCATAATATCTGATTTTATAAACATGTAAGTGTTATGGTTTGGATGTTTGCCCCCTCCAACCTCATGTTGAAATGCAACCCCAATTTTAGAGGTATTTGGGTCATGGGAGTGGACCCCTCATAAATAGATTAATGCCCTCCCTGGGGCAGGGGTGAGCGAGTTTTCACTCTATTAGTTCTTTGAGAGTTGGTTGTTAAAAAGAGCCTGGCACCTCCAAGTCTGGTTTCCTTTCTTGCCTGTGATCTCTGCACATGCCAGGTCCCCTTTGCCTTCCCCGAGTGGAAGCAGCTTGAGGCCCTCATCAGATGGAGATGTCCAATTTGATGTCCAGCCATCAGAATCCTGAGCCTAATAAACTCTTTTTCTTTATAAATTACTCAGCCTCCAGCATTCCTTTATAGCAACACAAAACAGAATAAGACAGTAAGAAACCTCTGTTTTGTAATCTTTTAGCAACTGTTTCCTAAGAGCCACTGTTGACAGATTAAGTGAAAGGGTTCAATTTATACTCAAAGAATAAAAAGTTTGGCAACAATGATATTTGGATAAATTTTCTAGCTACTTCTGGAAAAGCAGGAGAGATGAACATGTTTAACTCTATTCCATTGAAAAGTCTCACTAAAATGATAATAAACCAATAAATAAGAGGAAATAAGCTACTATGTAACAAGAGGAAGGGTAAAGGCACTCATGAGATAGATTTTTGAAGGAGAGAAAAGTAGGCAGAAGAATGATTCAGAATAGACAAAACTTTTATCATTTCTTCATGTTGGGAACATTTCAAATCTTCTATTTTGAAATACACAATATACTATTTTTAACTATAATGACCCTACTATCCCACTGAACACAAAGTAATGGAGATCGTAAATACCCTGATTTGATCATTACATATTGTATGCATGCAACAAAATATCACATGTAAAAAATACATACAACTATGTATCAATTAAAAATTTTAAACATAGATAAAACTCAGACACCAATACCCCAAAATATGGTGCTGTGACATGCTGAAGGTCTCTCTGAACTTCCCTCTCTCCAAGCGTGTGTCTCTCTCAAAGCACAGAATGAAGTTGTTCTCTGAAGTGCCCTTATCTGCCTAAAGGACCTGCCAAAGAAGAAAGCAACTGCCTCTGGTCCCTTCCTTCAGTTTTCATTAGCTGAACTCACACTGCAGGAAGAAAGACTGAAGTCTGTCAACGTACCTGGACAGAATTTTGTCACAAATCACTGTCTGCCCTGCTGGTCCAACAGCCTTTGTCCCACGCCATTGTAGTTCTTGAAGCCCATGGAATTCCCCTAAACATCATTTACTCAATCATACACATTTCTCCATCCCCCTTTCCACTAAGAAGTAGAGTACATAAACATCTATACCTCTCTGGGATAATGGGTAGTCTCTGCTTTGCCCCCAGGTACACTAATAAATTTGTATGTCATTTCTCCCATTAATCTTCCTTATGTCACTTGATTTTTCAGTAAACCTACAGAGGGCAAAGGGGAAGTTTTCCCTTGCCCACTATATATGCATGTAACAAAATATCACATATACCCCATAAATATGTATAATTATTTAGATCAATAAAAAATGTTTAAAAAAAAAGATAAAACTGCAATGTAAATCGAGGCAGAAGAGGAAACTATCATTTCAGTGTATCCAGATACAACTCCAGAAAAATCTCAGACTTAGAGGTCCAAGTAGGTGATGAGGCACATGGCTGGAAATAGGGACTAATAGAACATCTGTTAACCCCCACCCCAACTCATACCCCCAAATTATATAGACATTTGGCAAGATACTGGAAAAATTTTTAAAAGAAATGTCTCCAGGCTCCAGAACACCAAAAATAATAGAAGTATACAAAGCACAGACCACAAACAGGGAGCTTGAACAAAACTCACCACCCTAAATGGTAAGACATAAGTCTCTCAAATGAAAGAGCCTGCCAACTGCTCAGCAAGATGAATAATAAAGGACTATGTATGGTTGATTACCATGCATTTGTAGATCTTGGATTAAAAAGTGATTTCGAAATTCTCCAAATTCACAAAGATAATAAATAAATCACAAAAACAGGTCCAGAAATCAGATTGGCATCAGATTTCTCAACCACACAGAATGAAAAAGAATAATGTCTTAAAAACCCTGAGAGCAAATAATTTGATCCTATAAATTTATACCCAAACTATCATTTAAAAGAATAGGAAAGGCATTTTCAGAAATGCAAAGGCTGAAAAAAATTTATCTCACATGCACTCTTTCTTGTTGGATATACAAAAAAGGAGAGTTAACCAAGAAAGAGGAATACATGAAGTCTGAAAATAGGGGCTCTAATATACAAATTAAAGGCACACCCAGACAGAGGTCAAGAGAAAGGTCTTAGAAGGCATAAGGGTAAACAGATGTGATTTAATGGTGTGGAAAAAAGCGCGTAGTTTTATAAATGTTTTTGCATCCTAGAAGTAGCAGCAATAAAGAAATGAAAAACACTGCTGGGCGTGGTGGCTCACACCTGTAATCCTAGCACTCTGGGAGGCCGAGGTGGGTGGATCGCTCAAGGTCAGGAGTTGGAGACCAGCCTGAACAAGAGCGAGACCTCGTCTCTACTAAAAAATAGAAAGAAATGATCTGGACAACTAAAAATATATATAAAAAAAATTAGCTGGGCAGCCGAGGTGGGTGGATTGTTCAAGGTCAGGAGTTCTAGACTAGCTGGAGCAAGAGTGAGACCCTGTCTCTATAAAAAATAGAAAAAAAAGCTGGGCATGGTGGCACGTGCCTGTAGTTCCAGCTACCTGGGAGGCTGAGGCAGGAGGATTGCTTGAGCCTAGGAGTTGGAGGCTGCAGTGAGCTACAATGAT